>NC_088203.1:40538559-40885759 GCF_037126465.1 Ornithodoros turicata
AAACACAATACGCGCGAGTTTTACGGCATAAACCGTAGTAGACGCGCTCGAATTTCTATTAGAGGATAGTCTCGATAGATAAAACAGAAAACATGACTCATTGTGATGGTTTCTGCTTCTATGAGGTTCAACCAGGTTAGCGTGCGCCATTACAGTGAAATGCTGCAATGAAATGCAAAGAATCTACAAAAGTTGGAATATTTGGCTTCGTCTAGTTTAGAAAAAAAAAAAAAGACGCTGGAAACATGCCCCCCCCCCATCCCCCCCGCCGTGTCGTCTTACAGCTCTCAGTGACCTCGCTGGCGTTCTCCCCCTTGTTTCCCTGCTTCGGGAGGTGGTGCATACCAAGTTCCTGCTTTTGTAAGCGGTTCTTTGAATGCCTCCACTGCTTAGAGAAGGTGCACGCCTGCTTCAGTCGCCTGCGTGTGTTTGCTTCGTCCTCTCTGCCGCTTATTAATAAGCATAGCTGGGCGGCCTCACTCATGAGGACCCTCATGAGGACGCCTCACCCTCACCTCACGACGGTGAGGTGAGAGTGAGTGAGGCCAGACCACGCTCACTGGTCCTCATGAGGACAGTCGTGAGGCATTGTCCCTCATGAGGCCCACCGTGAGGGCCCTCATGAGGCCAGTCGTCGTGAGGCCATCAATACGTGAGGGTACAACGTTAGCAGCCTCACAGATGAGGCCGTGAGGACCTTTGTGAGGCACCTCACGGATGAGGTCATGGGTCCATTAGTGAAGAGCCTCACGGATGAAAGGGGAGGCACCGTATCCCCCCGTTTGGAGCAGGTGTGCGGCAGATGACATCACTCTGCGCGAAGGGCCAATGGAAATCCGAAGATCTTCAAGGATCGCCATGTTCTGTTCTTAGGTTTCATTCCTCCATATACAGGGTGGTCCACCAACCATGATAGAAATACATACTAAAAAACATAGGCCCCGGAGAGACATGCGGCCAAGGAATTTTTTTTCTGCAAATAACATTTGCCACATATGGGTAACATTTTGTATTTCGTTTCAATTGACGGAAAGTTAATTTCTTGAATTGAACTCAGAAATTTTCCAAGGCAGCCTGACGTTTGCGGAAATGGGTTCCCCGTGGTCATTTACTCAGTATAGCACATAATCCCACTCGTAATGCAATGGCAATTGCCGAAATAAATTCGTCGAAAATCCATAGAGATGAGCCCTTGGCTCCGCCTGTTTTTTGAGGCTCTGTTTGAGCGCAAAGCTGCGAAGAAAGGAGGTTACATTGACATATGCCACACGAGGGGGGAAAGGGTTACAAGCCTTACCCACGGAACAAACACTCGCGGTGAGTACGGGAATCAGAGCTATCTTATCAAAAATGAGGTCACCCGATGTGTTGACAGGTAGGGAAGGAAATACATTTTTGAAGCGTTTTGCACTCCGGTCTCAGTGAATGCAGTGAACAAGTAAACGGTAGCGATGGCAAGCACCGTGCATTCCAACCAAGAAAAAACAAGGATGATCATTGCTCTAGTGGCTGCAAGTATGGACTATGACAGAGCAGTCCTCAAATACAGTGAAATGCTTCCAGGAACTAGGGTGGTGAGCTCTTGTACCATAAGGCGTGCATTTTTGAGACTGTCCACAGCAGGAAGTTTCCATTCTGGTACCCAGAGCCGGTCACACCCAATCACTACCAGTGAGTCGAGACAAACAGACATGGTCTTGAAAGCAGTAGGAGATGATCTCCACGTAAAGTCTGCGCACCCTGGCAAAGTGAGTACAGACATCAAAGTCAAGTGTGCTGAGGAAACTACACAAGCAAACTCCACCCGCACCACGTGAGCCTTCATCAACATTTCCAGCCGGACGACAACGAGAAACGGCTGGATTTCTGTAACTGGATCCTATGTCAGACAGAGGAAAGCAGAAACTTTGTGAACAGGGTCATTTGGGCTGATGAGGCCCACTCCTGCCACAGCGCTCAAGTGAATCGCCACAACGCTCACACTTCTTTCTGCCCGTCGCTTTCCAGATCCGAAATAAAAAGAGCTGTGAAAGATACAAATCAGAGAGCCCACCTGTGCATTGCAGCAGATGGCGCACACTTCGAACACTTTTACCCATACCTGGTGCATGGTGATATTTTGCTTTCACGTCTTTCGTTTTGCTTTCAACTTTCGTTTTTTTTTCTTTTTGAAGTTGCTTTGTTCAGGAAAACGTATCCTGTTCTGGAATGAAAGTATCACTAATGATAACCTAATAAAAGTACACAGGAAGTATGTGGAATGTGAAGAAATCCATAGCATGATCGAAGCAAACGAACTGAAAACAGAAGAGAGCTGACATGCGTTCGTGCATACAGCTCTCTGTCTCTCTCACACAGACACATACACAGGTTCATGACAATAAGGTGGTGCAGAAAAACTGCGAGACCGCTATCAGCGGTCATAGTGAAAACTGCCGCGTACACAACCAAAAGCAAACAAACACACCGAGCAAAACACGAATAAAGGCAAAAGAGCGCGACCCTGAAACTGACGTGGGCAAAGCTGACACCTTTCTTGGTGCGGATTACTGGCCATTGCATCGGTGCGGCGGCCTAACGTGGATACGCCACTGATCTCTATGTTAAAGGATGGATCGCGCATGGGAGAGGGGCTCGTGGGGGAGAGGCGTGCATTCGGGCCGCCATGTTGGGAGGCCCTAAAGCGCAGTGTGCGCCCATAGAAAACAACGGGAGGCAACGGAGATTGTGAGTATTTATTGCGCTGCAGGCGTTGATCGTTGTTTGTCATCACACAATTTTGTAAGGTGCCAGTATACTGATGTATCCTAACAGTGTTTCACAGGTGTCCTGTCGTTCGATTCTTAATTACGTTATGTTTTGCATTCCGAAACTAGACCGTCACGGCAGTGCAGCGCTGGGGATTGTACTACAGTACGTTTCCCAGCCAATATTTCAATAAGAGACGATGTGAGGTTAACAACAACCATGTATGTAATATCCCGTGCTGCGTTCTGGACAAAAATTGTTCCATAAAGAACGGTCCGGGATGATATATACTCGCATGGCAGAAAGAGATCGTACTGTAGAATCACAGCCGTTGACTTAGTCGTGTATGGGTTTAGTATGATTTATATCAAGCATCGCCGCAGAAACAGTCTTTTAGTAAACGACAGCGGTGCTTTGCCTCGCAAATATGGACACACCGAAGCAGCCCTAAATACTTCACGCAATTAGATCACGCTCGTTAGGACAGTTAATCAGGTAGTGATGTAAGCTTAATCAATTAAGTTACTTAGAAAGTGGTAACACCTCCTTGAGACACAGGACTTATCTCTTTTTGAAGTACAGCCCTTCTATGTTTGTTTGCTTCTTCCTTTATTTGTTCTGATTATTTGCAGGCACGGTTGCGCCAAACTGAATGTCCTTCTCCAGCACTCACATGCTTTTGTTGAATACAACTGCAGCGTGAGAAAAGCTGCTTGGGGACGGGGTCCTGGTATCCAGTGCTGACTTTGTCATGCTTGTTATGTGGAGCATGTTCCAAACAATGCAGCTCCACGTATGGTCTTCAAATTGCAACAGGACTATTTGGAGGTTGAAACAGTTGTGATTTTGTCATTTTGGCCCTCGTGTACCCAGTCTGTGAAACGCAAACAAAAAAGTCGAACACGATATGCTTTTGTAATGAAGATCACTGATGATGAGTAAAGAGAATATACGAGTTCAAGTTTATTCAATACTTTATATCATTCATTATATTATTCAACATTTTATGGCAAGTTTATACAACATCAAGTTTATTCAAGTTCAAGATTTATTTCTTGCACTTATGCGTTTCAGGATACAATGAACGTGCAGGGAGGTCGCAAAAGGCTACATTTATTGTTTTGTGACCTTGCTACAATGGCAATATATATTTTAGGAATGACAATGGTCAGGTACGCTCTCTAAATTTGTAGCACTCAATTTTAGGTTGGAATGAGCAATGAATAGCAACTTCCCCACTGATATTTTCTCATATATGCTAAATTTTAAATTTAAAGTGATCGAATATGTGATAATATAATAATAATATATAAGAATATAATATGTGATAAATGATTGTGATCAACAGTAGATGTAAACAACATGAGTAGCCAGAGAAGTGCATTCTCAATAAATAATTGTCTTCTTATAGCGTATATGTGCATGCCTATTAACTGAAACAATTATCACAGTTCCCTGACAAGTTTTAATGTCTGAGAGTGTACTGTAGAAGCTGCTTAGATCTACAACAGTTCATACAAGGTATTATATACTGTGAATGCCTTTAAAAATCCCATGTGACACATATCCCTTTACTTTCTGGAGATGCTGTGGTAGTCAATGTTTGCGGGCATTACGCAGGTTCTGCACCCATTTCTTGAGTATGTCGAGGCAGCTGTGAAGTAACCTGCATTGATGATGATTATTCCAACTTTTATGGTGCATCGACAACAAAGGAAATAATACATCAGAACATTGGTTTGGGTGCAACCAGTTAAAAATGAATATGTTGTTTAATAAATGCATTGGACAAATGTTAAAACATCAGTTTAAAACATGGTTTACAATCCCTGTATCCTCTAATAATTAAAAAGATTAAAAACTATTCTAAAAAGAATATGGGGAACTCTTCTAAAAAGAATTATAATCTCTAATTATTATATTGCTGCGTTAAGGAGCCTAAAGTGTAAGGTGTGTTTCTGATGTGAACATGTAAGAAAATATGCAAAACTGAGAGAGGCTAACCACAGTGCGTGCACTGAGGTTGTTCCTTCCTGTAAAGTAGAAACCAGTGGATGAGGAACGTGATACTTAACCTGTACACCCAGCCGTATCACACTGCACAGATTATTCACTGGGCAGCCCTCATGACGAGACCTGTATTGAGAGACCACTTTTGCCTTAAAACTGCTACAAATAGCACGACACGCTACAAATTATTACTATCGTAACAAGCTGACGATACAGCTCAGACAAAGGCGTTATTCAAGTCGCGCCACACCAACGTTACGTAGGATTCTTTGTCACAAATCAAACCAAGGCACAAAACAATACCAATACATGAAAAAAGGTGACAATCGTGGTCTCATTATGACGTAATACCGAACTTGTGCGCGAAGGTAATTCAAAGAAATGAATGTGGCACTTGCTTCCGCAGAGAACACCGTGTACCATGCTAGCAATGCATGCAAAAAAGCGCTCGAGTGTTCGCACATATATTGATGACAACACTACCTGTGTCGTGTAACATGTTCTTTCAAGCATATTATGCATCTCAAACTGTATTGCCGCCGGGTAAAATGCAAGCGTGCTCGATTGAACGTCGGAAGAGCGATCAAGCAACCTGCATCCAGTGCTCATTTTGGGCAAAGAAACACTTCATAATGGTCAAATAAATGTACAGAATGGACGCCTATTTATTCCTTGATGAAGAGTGACTCACCTGTATAAGTTTAGGCCCTGTAACCTTGCCAGTACGGTTGGTACGACCGTAATTGCAAGAAGTTGTCATGATCGCTGCGGCGGCTGTTGTGGGCACCGTAAGATGGCGGCCGGTTTCTTCACGCTCGCGCTCCCTATCCGCGATCCAGCCTTTTACAATCGAGATCAGTGGGCAACGCCCACCGTCGGGCAAGCGCGTGCTGCCGACGCACGGTCTGAAGTGGTCAGTAAGGCCACCATCGTCCGCTGGATAGGCGAGCCTCGCCAGCGCGAGGAGCAATGACGGTACTCTCAATGGCAGTCGCAAGTCTGTCAAGCAAAAAGCCTAAATTTGACGACATTAACTTACTTTGTATTTACTTCTAAGAAATATAAATTTTGTTACTGCGTGGAAAGAAACCTTCTTGTACATACTTCGCTGGATGAGCACGTAAGACATGAATCAGCCAATGCGAATGCAGTGCAGTGTCGTCTGCTGCCGTCATCGGCTCGAGGAGAATCCTTCGGTGCTCGGAGCTGTCTCTTTTTCTTTTCACGCTAAACATGTGTTGAGGATTAACTGCGTATTTTATTTTAGCATTACATTCGCAGAAGACGAGGACGGTGATCTGTGCACTATACGCCGCGTAGAAGATTGCTATACTGACGAGGATAAAGTTATTTGGTGGACTTACGGTGTGCTTGCTGAGCTCTTCGAGTGACCCCCTCCTCCTTTTTAGTTGTACAACTAAACTAAGCAGTTATTCGGGTAAGAGCTCAGGGCGACACACAGCCTGCTGAGGCTTCCAGAGAGTTGCCGGCTACAGCAAGCAGCCAAGCTCAAAATGTGCGGAGCGTAGGCAGATGTCGACGGAGGAGGAGGCAGGTGCCACCATAAATATCGCACCAACTCCTTGAAGAACGAAGGAGAATGGTGGAACAACAACGGCGGACCGCAGGAAGCATTGACCGCCTATACTAGGTATGCAAATCAGAGTTACTAATAATACGGACAATAAAATATGTGCTGGCTCATTCCCGTAGGAACCGGTTCCATTATCACAATATTTTGCGCACAAGCTTCTGCAGAAAAAGCATACAAATGAATAGCGCAAGTATTGCTAGTTTTTTTTTTATGGCAGTGTCCAAATATTTCATAAATAAAGGAATGTCATGTTTGTGCAAGACGAAGTTAACTTCACAATGGTAGGTTACAAACACACTAACTCAGCCTATGCGGGTGATAACATTCCCTACATGGGAAACACTCGATGTCATGTCCATGTTTCCATATTCATCCTGTATGTGTATACACGAGGCTTTGGACAGTCGGAAGAAGGAAACAAACTGCTCTTCCGACAGCCACGTGAAGGCATCCTTGTGAACACGAAATGTCCTTGACTTCACTGAAGCGGCTCCTTGTTCCACTAGAAATGCGTACACAAGCGACATTTTCAACGACGAACATCGCAGCGTTTTGCGTCGGCTGACCTGGGGCGGATTACTGGCAATTGCATCGGTGCGTCGGCCTAACGTGGCAACGCCCACCGTCGGGCAAGCGCGTGCTCATGACGCACGGTCTGAAGTGGTCAGTAAGGCCACCGTCGTCTGCTGGGTAGGCGAGCCTCGCCAGCGCGAGGAGCAAAGACGCTACTCTCGATGGCAGACGCAAGCCTGTCAAGCAAAAAGCCAAAATTTGATGACATTAACTTACTTTGTATTTACCTCTAAGAAATATAAATTTTGTTACCGCGTGGAAAGAAACCTTCTTGCACATACTTCGCTAGATGAGCACGTAAGACACGAATCAGCCAATGCGAATGCAGTGCAGTGTCGTCTGCTGCAGTCATCGGCTCGAAGAGAATCCTTCGGTGCTCGGAGCTGTCTCTTTTTCTTTTCACGCGGAACATGTGTTGAGGATTAATTGCGTATTTTATTTTACATTACATTCGTAGAAGGCGAGGACGGTGATCTGTGCACTATACGCCGCGTGGAAGATTGCTATACTGACGAGGATAAAGTTATTTGGTGAACTTACGGTGTGCTTGCTGAGCTTTTCGAGTGACCTCCTCCTTTTTAGTTGTGCAACTAAACTAAGCAGTTATTCGGGTAAGAGCTCAGGGCGACACACAGCCTGCTGAGGCTTCCAGAGAGTTGCTGGCTACAGCAAGCAGCCAAGCTCAAAATGTGCGGAGCGGCGGGAGATGTCGACGGAGGAGGAGGCAGGTGCCACCATCAATATCGCACCTTGAAGAACGAAGGAGAATGGTGGAACAACAACGGCGGACCGCAGGAAACATTGACCGCCTATACTAGGTATGCCAATCAGAGTTAGTAACCATACGGACAATAAAATATGTGCTGGCTCATTCCCGTAGGAACTGGTTCCAATATCACAATATTCTGCGCACAAGCTTCTGCAGAAAAAGCATACAAATGAATAGCGCAAGTATTGCTAGTTTTTTTTTTATTGTAGTGTCCAAATATTTCATAAATAAATGAATGTCATGTTTGTGCAAGACGAAGTTAACTTCACAATGGTGGGTTACAAACACACTAACTCGGCTTATGCGGATGATATCATTCCCTACATGGGAAACACTCGATATCATGTCCATGTTTCCATATACATCCTGTATGTATATACACGAGGCTTTGGACAGTCGGAAGAAGGAAATAAACTGCTCCTCCGACAACCACGTGAAGACATCCTTGTGAACACGAAATGTCCTCGTTGACTTCACTGAAGCGGCTCCTTGTTCCACTAGAAACGCGCACACAAGCGCCATTTTCAACGACGAACATCGCAGCGTTTTGCGTCGGCTGACCTCCTCGCCAAATGGCTACGAACGCCACACGCCCGGCTACGAACGCCACACGCCCGGCGACGGTGGCAGGCTGCGAGTAAGGTCACTTCTTCCTTCTGACGACGAAGCGGGTCACGTGCAGCACGCGTTACTATGGAGACGACGCTGCGCTACGCACCGACAAGTGGCCATTAACCCTTTCCCCCTCGTGCGGCGTGTCAATGTAACCTCCTTTCTTCGCAGCTTTGCGCTCAAACTTAGAGCCGTCAAAAAACAGGCGAAGGCAAGGGCTCTCATTTCCACGGTGTTTCGGCGAATTTATTTCGGCAATTGCTATTGCATTACGAGTGGGGTTATGTGCTATAGTGAGTAAAATAACGACGGGGAACCCATTTCCGCAAAGAATACGTTAGATTGACTTGGGAAATTTCGGAGTTCAATTCAAGAAATTAACTTTCCGACAACTGAAATGAAATAAAAATATTACAAATATGTACCAAAAGTTATTGGCAGGAAAAAAATCCCTTGACCGCATGTCTCTCGGGGCCTACGTTTTTTACAATGAACTTCTATCATGGTTGGTGGACCACCCTGTATGAAGGCTACCATGAAGAACCTCACAGGTGGGGGCATGCGACTTTTTCATGAAGGACCTTACAGATAAGTGATGACTCTCTTAGGCGGTCACGTATGTTGTTGCATAAGGTACAACCCCGAGAATAGGGAACACGATTTCGTTGACGTTATGTCGTGTCTTGAGCGCCACAATACCTGTTGTGGATTCGTTTTTCTGCCTGTTTACTGCAGCGTCGTTTGGAGAGGCCCTGAACTGCGTTTTCGAAAGCGCATGCAGCTGCTTTCCCCCGCTAATTTCGAATGGCAACTGAACACACGCGTGCTGCGTCGTGCCAAAGCTGCCATGTGCAGTATTTTTGTATTTTCTTTTTAAACAAATGTTACCGCTGCTGGAAATGTAACTAGGCTTTGTTTTTATTTTGACGTCTCTTGTTCTTGAGCATAAAACTCAATATAAAGCAGCCCTTACCGGGTTCCCCAAAGTCTGTGCGACAGCAATAATGAAGGAAGTACTAAGGAAGGAACTAACAAAGCAGAACAGACAAATAACAACTATCCTTGCGTTTGCTGACCAAGAGCGAGGGAGGCTCCGCCTCCTGGATGACGGTTAATAGGAGGACGCGGAGGCCAGGCACTTCCCAAGCCTCTGCTTGCTCTAATCTTGCCAAGCCAGCAGCTGCCGCTGTTTTGCCTGCCGCAAGGCTTCTATCATGGCGCACCAATCTAACCAACTGCTTCGCCGTCCGTTAACCAGCAGCTGCCGCTGTTTTGCCTTCCGCAAGGCTTCTGCCATGGCGCACCAATCTAACCAACTGCTTCGCCGTCCATTAACTAGCAGCTGCCGCTGTTTTGCCTGCCGCAAGGCTTCTGCCGTGGCGCACCAATCTAACCAACGGCTTCGCTGTCCGTTAACCAGCAGGTGCCGCTGTTTTGCCTGCCGCAAGGCTTCTGCCATGGCGCACCAATCTAACCAACTGCTTCGCCGTCCGTTACCCAGCAGCTGCCACTGTTTTGCCTGCCGCAAGGCTTCTACCATGGCGCACCAATCTAACCAACTGCTTCGCCGTCCGTTAACCAGCAGCTGCTGTTTTGCCTGCCGCAAGGCTTCTGCCATGGCGCACCAATCTAACCAACGGCTTCGCTGTCCGTTAACCAGCAGCTGCCGCTGTTTTGCCTGCCGCAAGGCTTCTGCCATGGCGCACCAATCTAACCAACTGCTGCGCCGTCCGTTAACCAGCAGCTGCCGCTGTTTTGCCTGCCGCAAGGCTTCTGCCATGGCGCACCAATCTAACCAAATGCTTCGCCGTCAGTTAACCAGCAGCTGCCGCTGTTTTGCCTGCCGCAAGGCTTCTGCGATGGCGCACCAATCTAACCAACTGCTTCGCCGTCCGTTAACCAGCAGCTGCCGCTGTTTTGCCTGCCGCAAGGCTTCTGCCATGGCGCACCAGTCTAACCAACTGCTTCGCCGTCCGTTAACCAGCAGCTGCCGCTGTTTTGCCTGCCGCAAGGCTTCTGCCATGGCGCACCAATCTAACCAACTGCTTCGCCGTCCGTTAACCAGCAGCTGCCGCTGTTTTGCCTGCCGCAAGGCTTCTGCCATGGCGCACCAATCTAACCAACTGCTTCGCCGTCCGTTAACCAGCAGCTGCCGCTGTTTTGCCTGCCGCAAGGCTTCTGCCATGGCGCACCAATCTAACCAACGGCTGCGCCGTCCGTTAACCAGCAGCTGCCGCTGTTTTGCCTGCCGCAAGGCTTCTGCCATGGCGCACAAATCTAACCAAATGCTTCGCCGTCCGTTAACCAGCAGCTGCCGCTGTTTTGCCTGCCGCAAGGCTTCTGCCATGGCGCACCAATCTAACCAACGGCTTCGCTGTCCGTTAGCCAGCAGCTGCCGCTGTTTTGCCTGCCGCAAGGCTTCTGCCATGGCGCACCAATCTAACCAACTGCTTCGCCGTCCGTTAACCAGCAGCTGCCGCTGTTTTGCCTGCCGCAAGGCTTCTGCCATGGCGCACCAATCTAACCAACTGCTTCGCCGTCCGTTAACCAGCAGCTGCCGCTGTTTTGCCTGCCGCAAGGCTTCTGCCATGGCGCACCAATCTAACCAACGGCTGCGCCGTCCGTTAACCAGCAGCTGCCGCTGTTTTGCCTGCCGCAAGGCTTCTGCCATGGCGCACCAATCTAACCAACGGCTTCGCTGTCCGTTAGCCAGCAGCTGCCGCTGTTTTGCCTGCCGCAAGGCTTCTGCCATGGCGCACCAATCTAACCAACTGCTTCGCCGTCCGTTAACCAGCAGCTGCCGCTGTTTTGCCTGCCGCAAGGCTTCTGCCATGGCGCACCAATCTAACCAACTGCTTCGCCGTCCGTTAACCAGCAGCTGCCGCTGTTTTGCCTGCGGCAAGGCTTCTGCCATGGCGCACCAATCTAACCAACGGCTTCGCCGTCCGTTAACCAGCAGCTGCCGCTGTTTTGCCTGCCGCAAGGCTTCTGCCATGGCGCACCAATCCAACCAACTGCTGCGCCGTCCGTTAACCAGCAGCTGCCGCTGTTTTGCCTGCCGCAAGGCTTCTGCCATGGCGCACCAATCTAACCAACTGCTGCGCCGTCCGTTAACCAGCAGCTGCCGCTGTTTTGCCTGCCGCAAGGCTTCTGCCATGGCGCACCAATCTAACCAACTGCTTCGCCGTCCGTTAACCAGCAGCTGCCGCTGTTTTGCCTGCCGCAAGGCTTCTGCCATGGCGCACCAATCTAACCAACTGCTTCGCCGTCCGTTAACCAGCAGCTGCCGCTGTTTTGCCTGCCGCAAGGCTTCTGCCATGGCGCACCAATCTAACCAACTGCTTCGCCGTCCGTTAACCAGCAGCTGCCGCTGTTTTGCCTGCCGCAAGGCTTCTGCCATGGCGCACCAATCTAACCAACTGCTTCGCCGTCCGTTAACCAGCAGCTGCCGCTGTTTTGCCTGCCGCAAGGCTTCTGCCATGGCGCACCAATCTAACCAACTGCTTCGGCGTTCGTTAACTAGCAGCTGCCGCTGTTTTGCCTGCCGCAAGGCTTCTGCCATGGCGCACCAATCTAACCAACTGCTTCGCCGTCCGTTAGCCAGCAGCTGCCGCTGTTTTGCCTGCCGCAAGGCTTCTGCCATGGCGCACCAATCTAACCAACTGCTTCGCCGTCCGTTAACCAGCACCTGCCGCTGTTTTGCCTGCCGCAAGGCTTCTGCCATGGCGCACCAATCTAACCAACTGCTTCGCCGTCCGTTAACCAGCAGCTGCCGCTGTTTTGCCTGCCGCAAGGCTTCTGCCATGGCGCACCAAATTAACCAACGGCTTCGCCGTCCGTTAACCGGTGTACGCGCGACTCCCGCTTTGCCTAGAGTCACTGTACCGGGGGAAGAGCAACGCAACCCCTCCGCGTCGTCTGCTCCGGCAGCCATATTGCTTCCAAGCCGCCGCGGATCGCGCGTTAGGATAGCTGTAGTCAGTGTTACATCGCGTTGATTTCGCGGCTGTGCACCAAAAATTTTGTGACTTCCTCTGGTGGGACTCGGCTAATACTTAATGAAACAGGGCACAAGCGTCACTACAGTATAGTTCGTTGTATTCTGTAGCTAACAGACGAATTATGTTGGCGCGTGTTCGCCTCTAAAAGGCATCGTCGAGTCTCGTTTGCGCTCTATAGATAGTTTTTTTTTCTTTTAGTTCACTTGTTTTGTGGACAAAAAACTATAGTGCTCATGTGTGCAGCTTCAGGTCGACATAAATAACCTCCACCAGTTTTATTCTCATCTCTTCGCAATTAAATTTCTATTTCACACGTTCAATGGCTATGTGAATGCCAACTTTTTCCACGCGCATGTAAAGTGCTGTGGATTGTTCTTCCAATTCCCCGCTCCAACGCAAGCAGTTGATCTTCCATGAGGAGTAGACCGTGAGCTTCAAGTCACTACATTCCGTCTCAGCCTTTGCTCCTTTCTTTTAAGACTGCGACCTCGTCGAGGGGACCATCACATGACTTGTCTGCAGGTTTTTCCTGTGCATATTCCTCGATGCTCTGGTCACAGAAATTTGTGACGGTATTGACTTCCTCTGCAAAGTTGATTCACTTACAATTACAGCTCAATATTTAGGAATAGTTTTCATAAGTTTCAATAATTTTCATAGTGGATATCTACCTTTATTTCGACGCATTACCATCCTCCACTGCCCCTTGATCTTACACTAGGTTGTCATCAACTTCAGTGTGCAAGTCTTTCGGTGACTCCTCGGAGAACTCTGCGTGCGAAGAACGGGGGATATGAGCCTTCCTCAGCCTCGTAGGTGTCCGGTATGCAAAACTGCTTAGGACTGCCATCCACTTCAACTTCTTTCGAATCTCCTTGTCCTCGAAGTCGTCATGTGTGAAGTGGTCCTGATAGTGGCGTTTTGTTAGCGCCGCAGGACAAGGAACGCAATGGCAAGATCCAACAAGCACTACTTTGATACGCCCGGCTGTTCTTCGCATAGTTGAACTGTTATTCAATACTGTGTGCAAAGGTTCTGCAATGAAAAATAAACACGTCACGGAATTTACCTCACTCAAGCGTGTGTTAGTCGTAGGCGCGAAGTTCTTCCGGCAGGTTCTGTGCCGATCTACGCGTCTCGTCACTTTTGCCCGTCGGAATGCAGAAAAATGCTTTGCCTGACTCTGTCCCGTTGCAGCACAACATCCAGACATGGTTGTTCGTAGTTCCTCAGCTCTCTGAGATCCATTTCACGTACAAAAAACCAAGAGCGGCGCACGAACGTTCGCGTACATGCGTCCCAGCTATTGCGTTCCCCTTAAACCCGGCGAGAGGTTGGAAGCAAAGAGGAGGAAAACGCACCACGTGACGCGCCTCGGCGAATGAGCAAGGCGGCGGCACGGGGAAAGCGAATGCGATACTCTTCCCCCGGGTACAGTGACTCTAGCTTTGACTCGTTCCCATGTTGACGGACGGCGAAGCCTTTGGTTAGATTGGTACGCCACGGCAGAAGCCTTGCGGTATTTTTTGTTTTTTGTTTTTGATGTGCTGTTTCGAGTCGTCATGGTCGACGTTCGTAACACGTCGTTCCCAGCGTAACTTCGACCATCTCTGAAAGAATTTTTTATGTGCTGTTTTGAGTCGTCATGAAGGACGTTTGTGAGTAAAATGAACGATATTACGAGTGGGAATATATGGGGTGCCCGCTCTCGAATTTACGCATTTTCCGTAGACACTCCTCACAAAAAAGACTGTTGGGGGCGTTGCCCCAATTCACAATACAATGTACTTGCTACGAGAAGGAATGGCATTTCGAAACAACCAGAATGATGTAGATTACTTGCAGGTATCACATCTGGGGGACGAGTTGTGAGGTTCCCAAAACGTACCATATTTTACAAGTGTGGCAACGTTACGATTTTTTATCTTAGAACCTTAGAACCTTCAGAACTTAAGATGCAGTGCTACACACCCCAGACATTATGTTTAAAAAAACAATAACAGCTAAATATGTCAAATAGTTATGAAGATACGTGGCGTCAAACATCGAAGGTAGCGCAATGATCGAAATGTCCACATCTGAATGATAGTTCATTAAAAAATAACCGCAAAACATTTTCAGCTACTTTCAGCACCAATATGCCTCCTAGGGTCAAGGCTCTAATATATGTTTGAAAGAAAAAAATTGGAGAGGTCGACCGGACCACCCTCCCGGTCGTGAAATCAGGTTCGGCGTGAAATCAGCGAGTAACTTGGGCAATGGAGAGGCATGTAGTCACTGCAATTTCTTTTGTTTGCAACATTTGCCACATATTGGTACTATTGTTACTAAATTTCAGTTCATGGACATCTAATTTATTGAATTGAACTCCAACATTTCACAAGTCAACCTAACGTTTTCTTTGCAGAAATGTATTCCTCATGGTATATTTTACTCAGTGTAGCACCTGTAACGCTACGACAATTGCTGAGATAGTTCTGCCTAAAATCTGAAGTTAGTCCTCGGCTCAGCCTCCCTTGTTGCCTGTATAGTCGTGTTCAACTTAAGAAAGACAATCTACAGGTTTTCCCGTCCATTTTAGTCCAAGTGCCATCTGCATTAGCACATACGGCTTCTGGATCAACAGCCACTGCACTGACCACGAGTACCGACCGTACCGCATGCGCGCAAGTATGGCCCGCCGATAAAGGAGCCCTGTGTGTTCTGTGGATCAGAGCAGCATGACGCGATTAACTGCGATGGGAGCATGACATTGCAAGAGAAGCTGAGCAAGTTAATGTCCGCACATCGATGTCTTCGGTGTACGAAGAGAAACCACATCTCAAGTCGCTGCAGATCGAGATTAGTCTGCAAGACGTGTTCACGACGGCAGCGACCACGCTATGTGATCCAGATCGGCTTCCAACCAACGACTGACATACGCAAGCATCACACGGGGTTACAGGATTGACTATGAATATGGCCGTTTCCGATAGCGTTCATATCAATTCAGAAGCAACCATGACAACGGGTACCAATGGAACCAGTGTCGTGAATGCCAGGAAGCTTGTATTGCTACAGGCCATTATGGCCACGGTTGAAGGGAAACAGCGGAGTCGAAGAGCGAGAGTTTTATTCGACACCGGCAGCCAGCGTAGTTTCATCACAGTCAAGCTGTCTGGTCTGTTGGAATGCGACCAGCTGGGCTATGAAGACTTAACAGTGACCGGTTTCGGTGGTCACCCAACGTCAAGGTCGTTCAAGAAGGTTCAAGTGTGGCTTTGTCTCTTCAACGACCAACGCCAAGCTATCGAAGCGTTAGAGACAGAGCAGATTTGCCAGCAGCGCATCCCAGCAATGCCGAAGAGCGAGCTCCGGAAAATAGTACGAAGAGTTCGTATCGCCACCGATGACGATATTGACGACGGCGATGAAACAGTGGGAGTTTTGGTAGGAGCCGATCACTACTGAGAGCTAAGTGACGGCACAATACACCGGTTAAGCTTGCGCTTTGCCGCAATGAACACGAAGCTGGGTTGAGTGGTGAGTGGACACGCAGGATCCAATGTTGAGGACGCTGTCGTTCCCATGTGTCAGTTTTGCGAACGTCTGTTCAGGAGTGCGCACTGACGAACTCATGCGAAATTCTGGGAGATCGAGAATTTAGGATTGGAACATACCGAGGCCAAGCAAGGTGACGAGACGTCGGTTCTGGATGATTTTCAGAGAGGAATCAAGCTTATAGACGGTCACTATCAAGTTCGGCTACCATGGCAGCAAGACACAGAACTGGATGATAACAAGAGGAATGCAATGAGTAGATTGAAGCGGCTTGTGCAACATCTCCAGCAAGATCAACAAAAGCTTGAGATGTACGACAATGCAATAAGGCAGTACTTGCGTGATGGCTCAGCAGAAAAGGTTCCTGAAGTGTCAACGGGAGACAAGCGGACGACAGTATTTTACCTGCCGCATCATGCCGTAATTCGCGAAGATAGAGTTACAACCAAGTGTCGGATAGTATTTGACGCGTCGTCGCATGGACTCGGAAGCAAAAGTCTAAACGACGCCCTTCATGCTGGCCCGAACCTAAACCCCGACATACTTACCCTGCTGCTTCAGTTTCGTTGTAACGAAATCGCTATGATGCTATGATGATATTGAAAAGGCCTTTCTGCAAATTCAAATTGCCCCGGACGATCGCGACGCCCTCAGGTTTCTATGGTTCAAGAATATACCCAGACGCGACAACTGCGAGACAGACCTGGAAACTTGGAGAATGACAGAGTGACCTTTGGCACGAAACCGAGCACATGTTTACTTGCTGCCACGTTACAGCATCACTTCAAAGTTATGGCAGCAGGGTTTCCGCAGATATGTGCGAAGATCAAAGACTCTATCTACGTAGATGACCAGCTGACAGGTGCTGACACAGTAGAAGAAGCCAATATTCTATACGCGGAGGCTAAAACGCTTTTTCAAAGGGGATCCATGAACATTAGAAAATGGGGATCAAACAGTGCTAAACCCAGGAATTTGTTTGAGACAGACCCCGATGAGGTATCGCCTTACACAAAGGACTCCAAGGAGATCAAGGTTTTGGGAGTCAAATGGAACACTGAAAGGGATGTCATTTCGCTCAATCACCAAGCGCAGGTCAAGCAAACTGAATGTGTGTCAAAACGGCAAGCATTGCAGTTATTCCAAAGGGTGTTTGATCGTTTGGGGCTTCTGGTGCCTTACACCATCACTGCCAAGGTTCTCATGCAACACATATGGCTGGAACAAATCGAATGGGACAGTTAACTATCCAGCAAAATAAAGCAACGATGGGACGATTGGTATGGACAAATTGAACAAGCTGCGCTTGTTGAAGTACCGAGAATGTATGGCAAATGGACGGAAACCACACGAGCGGAGCTGCACGTATTTGCCGATGCCAGTCCACGTCCCTATGGCGCGGTGGCATACGTCGTCCTACACGGCCCGTCGGAAGTTAAATCGGCCCTCGTCCTTGTGAAGGCAATTGTGTCACCTCTCAAAGCTGCCGAGGTTGGAGCTCATGGCGGCAGTGGTAGCAGCAAGGCTACTCTCGTTTATAACGCGAAGTCTAGCGGATATCAAGACCAGAGAGTCGAACCGAACCCGAACCCGAACCGGAAACCTTTATTAACCGTTATTTTTGTCCGAACCGGAACTGAACCGAACCGAAAGAGTCGACGCCATCTTGGAGCTGAACCGGAACTAAACCGGTACAAAAATAGCGGTTTCCGGTTCAAATAACGGTTCACACGGAATTAAGTGCGAAACTTTGGACGTTGTGCATGAACACAAAAAACATTTTTCGTATTTTTTCTTCATTTATTAGCTTCGTAGACATCGTCTTTCTTGCCGAAAAAGTCGTGCCCTGCAACAATGATTTGGATCTTCTTGGGTCACGAAATAGCAACAGATAGTAACTGAAAACTGCCCGGACTACTAACGTCTAAGACATACACATAAATATATATAAGAATTAAAGGTCAACAGGACATTAGGGACAGTTTTAGGTAGTAGTCATTAAGTGACATATTATAATAATATACTAGTCCGAGTCAGCTATACACAGGGTGTCCTCGCGCTGCATTTCAAGATCAGTCCGTTTGCAACAAAAACCTGTCAGTTTTTCTTTGACAGCGCTATGTCCTCGATGCCATCTCTACCGTTATCACAGGCATCCTGTATATAAATACCAATACGCGGACCAACCGACGTATATGTCGTCGGCTGTGCGACCTTCGCTCTTTCAAATATTCTCCCCTTCGTTTTTTCTTTTTCTTCTTCTGTTCTCCTGCACGTAATGAATTGCGAAAGCAAACTACCTGAGCTCAGCTCTAGCACATATTCGTGTATACAACGCTGCAGCATAATTCCCAACGTGTGCGCGTGTGAACTTACATAAGCTCCTTATACGCTAGCCACACTTAAAGCTCAGCTACGCCGATTTTCGAGTGTTACAGAATGGAATGGTACTCACACGATGTGTTCATAAGGGAACACTGATTATGTATGCAAAATAGTTATCCCAAACTCCTCGCGGTTTTCCGAAAAAGTGAATTTTTAGTTTCACTGACATCCCGTCTTGTGGCCCGCAAACCCTGTGTCGACGACACATTCGTGGTCTGCCCGCGCTCCGGCTTGGCATGACTTTTGGCTTGGTTTCTTCCGCCAAGCCGGCCAGTTTCTTTTGCCGAGCCGTCTGCTGCGCAGATTCACATTGAGGAAGTGATAAACAGTTCGCTATTTGGGAGCCAGTATATTTCTGGACTTCACTAAACCCACGAGGAACGTGAGTTTTGCTTCCTTCGACTGCAAAGCATTTGCTAGGCCAGTACAGACTTCCTGGTGTGATTCGTGTTCTGTGCTGCGTGCCGAGAATGCGTGAGCGTTTTGCTCCCGTCTGCAAGAACACTTCAGCATGCAATTCCAATGTTTCAAACCGCAATTTTCCGAAAGGCGAAAGAGAAATCTATTGACTGCAACAATCGGTTACAACTCCAACTGGGTGCCACCTTCGAAAGCAGTGATTTGATCTGTTCATCTGGCTCATACGAATGTTACGGAAGCAATGCGCAACTTGTTTCACAAGAAGCCGAAGATGTCTCGTCCGGGATGCTGTGCCAACCTTATCTGCAGCAGGAGATTGCAGGGGCAGGACTAGGCAGCAGATAAAGTTAAGACACGTAATGTTAGACAAGTCAGTCATGCGGTGCAAATTGCATCACGTAGAAGAGAAAAATACGCTGTCTGTCAGGTACTGCTTCATCCTTTAGAGATTACGCCCCAGTGGGTGTATTCTCTCAGTACAGATTTGGAATTGCCTTATTTGTTAAATGATTTCGCAGGCATTCTGGCACCACCGAAAAGCTTGCACTCCACGTCTCAACTATCACCGTCTGGGTTTCAAGCTGAAGGCTGTCACAAGTGCCAACCAGACGCCCCTTCAAAGTTCATCTGTTTTTCTTGACGGAACAGTGACACCTGGTACTGAGACATTTCATTTTCTGATTAATCAAGTGCATTCTATCACTTGTGCTCGACTTCTTGTGTTCGTATACCCTTGCTGTTGCTCGCTAGCTCAGAGCAACCATGCCTGAGGTGCCAGCGCTTTCAGAGTACATTTAAGCAGTATCATCGTATCATATGCACGGCAGCACATCTTGTGTATTTTGAGTAAGGTATAAATTCAATGTTGGCTCAGCTGTTGTATTTTGGTCGCAAATAAGGTGTGTAGCATTGAAAGACACTGATGGGGATACATTACATTGCATGCCCCTTTGTCCGTGCAGGTTAGCGGCTCGAAGCGGTAAGTTCTTCTTTTTCTCTTCTTTTAAATTCCAGAGCGCTCAAGGGCAGTTCCAGCAGTTTCATGTGTGCAACAGCACATACTTTTTATCAGTTTTGACTAAGGTAAATCGAAATCTTCCAGTTGATGCCTTTCGGTCATAAATTATGTTTTTCGAGACATTCAAACAGCATCATGTGTGCAACAGTACATACTTTTTCTCAGGTGAAGTAAGGTAAATCTGTCCGCCGTGGTGTTCTGGCAGTGCAGCAGAAGCTTGTGTTGCATTCAAGTGGTATCATGTATACAAAAACTTGTTTTATGCCTTTCTGTAGCTGCTGTACTAATATTGTCAGTACAGAGACATTCCTGCATAACATATCGGAGCATCTTGTGTGCTATTGTTGGTATGATCTGCAGCAATATATTGATAATGTTAATTATTCAATGACTTCAGCTAACATTTACATTCTTACTTCCAGGTAAACCTGTCATGCAGATGCCCTACCCCTTGGTATGCATAGTTCAAGATTGTACCGAAACAATCCACCTGGAGCATTATTCTTCAATTGGCAGTGGCATTACTATCACAACACACCACATACTGCATGTCTATGGTGCGTGTACAATGTATCAAACCTATTCTCAGGTACAGGCTAGCTGGTACGCAATTACAACATGAAACAACTGACACAGAGACCGTAAAGTCATGCCTTTTCCTCCGTGCCTCGGGTTTCATGTTATTATCCTCACATGCAGCTCAATTTGCCTGTGCTGTGCAGCATGAGCAAAAGCATATATTGTTTGTGGTCACATGACACGGAACATAAATACAGTGAAACCTTCCTATGTTGGACACCCGCGGTGCAGCCGAAGCGTCTCCTACTTATAGAGGTGTCCGAGTTACAGAATATGACGGCAACAAAAAATGGAAGAGATCACAGCTGTGAGAAATGTCCCTCTTCTTCAATTTAAGGTCCTTAGTGGTACCTGGTGGTGGTGCCTGGTAGTGGTACCTCTACCCACTCTTCACTGATAATTATTACTGATTTTAGTATATTCAATTCCGTTCAGATTCTACTCAATGGCATTACCTCTGGAGCTTTTCGAGCAGCAAGGACTTGTCTCTGAAGCGTCAGCCTACTTCTCATAGCTTTGGTGCAGTGCTCGTTCAAAGGCTCTAGACAAACTGAAGACAAGTGCTCACATAAAGAATTACAATGTAGACTGACAGCACTTGTTTTTGGACTCTAAAAACTAAAGCAACAAAATGCTGAGACCAGTATAGGGGAAAAAGGGGCAAAAGTCAAGGCCACTGGCTCATTGGTGCACTGGTGGTGTCTTTTTGGTGCAAAGTTGGGCCGATATTGAGGTAATGTGGCCAGGGTTTTGTCCGACTTTGCAGGGAAAACCCTATCCTACTTCCAAGATAGGGAGGTGTCCGACATAGAGAATTTCGTCCCCAGTAGTTTCAATGGGAGCCTGCCCGTGCAATGAAATCATGGGGAGTTGTCCGAGGTAGGGAGGTGTCCGACTTTGGAGGTTTTACTGTACTATAGAGCATTCTACATCATGTAATCTAACAGTTGTTCACGTTTGGATATTTTAACCATGGAATTTACCCTGCATGCACCATACCATGTCCAAACACTAACAACTGCTGGAGAGCAGCAGGTACTGTTTCCGTATAGCACTTATGGCTTGCGTCCTGTGATCGGAAACAGTGGTGTCTTATTTCTGCTACAACCAGTAAACTACAGTAAAGATTTAAAAATACTGTGTCATACCATAAAGCACTATGGGAAATGGCAGTTTGAAAAACTGGAGAAGACTGTCATTAGAATAGGGGACATGTTCTACGGTGAAATTTTTTACAGTGTGTGCTGTACCACGTAATGCACTGCAGGCCTACCACAGTATGGTAACCGTCTGAATACTGATTTCCTCAAAAAAGGAATGTGTGCGTTTCTTGTACTAACTTCCCTTTATGCAAAGTAGTAGAAAAATGTTTTCAGCCAATGGGTAGGGAGAGGACATCATTCTGGAGTCTCGTTGACCTACAATGTGTCGTGTATGAAGGTCATTTTGAAGAGTGTAGGTGGTACAAGACTGTGTTCCCACATTCTTGGCAGTGTTGACTAATAACCATAATAAAGTAGAGGGTACATTTGTTGCTTCATATATTTGTGTCATGGCAAAGTATGTAGAGATACATCTGTCTCAACATGCAGGTGACAAAACTGCTTTTTATGCTTAAACTATGACAAATAGTTGTCTGTTCAGCACCACTAACCATGTGCCGGCCTCTATGACATGTCTGTGACATTCCAAAGTGATTAACATGTCCCATAGATGTGGGCAATGCTGAAGATGACTGTGTACCTTCTATGGATTCTTGATTCAAGAAAAGTACTGTGTGATTTGCTAACAGCGCCTGGCTGTACCTCCACAATTCTACATAAAAATATGTAAAGTTTGCCGAAGGAAACATCATGAAAGTCCATAGCGAAAAACCCTGAGACGAGGGATAGGAAGGGACATACACAATGTCTCAACATAGCGTGTTTATGTCCCTTCTTGTATCTCCTCTTCAGGTCTCGCCATCATGGACACTATCACCAGCTCGCTTGCTGTTGAACCGTTCTTTCAACGATAAGGGTCACTTTCATGGACTGGATGGCAGCCAACATGCTGTCAATAAAAAGAATAATGGAAGAAGCTCAATATGATCCTTAGGCTGTGCGTGGTCATTGCTTTCTGAAAAATGGTGACTTAGAATTTCAGGACAGTGCCTGCAGTGGTAGTATTCTTGTGTTCTCACCCTTGACGCCCATTGTGTGGCATCAGCCACCTGTAATCTGCTAATATGCACATAGCTAAAACAAAGTATATTTGTATTTCTTTGAATACAGTTGGTACAGCACATTGTTTTTTTACATGTTCTTTGGAAAGTATAAATAAAAAAAATTCTCTACTCTGCAAGTCTCCTGTCAGCTCTACAGAGCAGCTTCGAATTTCACTAGAAGCCACGTGCGAAACCTAGACCAAACTAGTGGTGAAGGTCCATATAGGTCATAGATAGATACTATTATTATTATTAGATCATAGGTCAGGCTTAGGTCCTGGTTGGTAGCAACGCATTTGAATCTTATTAAAAATTGGTGCAGGAGGTGACCAACGTTAACTAAATACACCAACTGACTCTCACAAATTTTGTGGTGTTATACTTTTGAAACAACATTAATATGCCGCAGTGGTCTTTTCTCCTTTGTTCCTTTTAACCTAGAAATATTAGGTCTTCGGCATCACCAGCCTTAGTTGCTGAGCATGCAGTTATTTACGTTGAGCACTGCAGTTTCATATTTGTTTCTCTGAACAAGCAAGCCCGCTTCCCCATTTTGATAAGAGTCTCTCAGCTTTGACAGGGCATTTGTGGACAAGGAAAGCATTTGGACTATTGTGTATTTTGCTATGAAGTGCACCGTACAAGGCAGAAGACACCATCAACCATTTCCACTAAGGTTATTAAATTTGTGATAAAGTACATATACCTTTTGTTACTGACTAATTTGGCGGCAAAGTTACTTGAGTGGCAGTTGTGCAATTTTAAGCACATGTTTTAAAAAAATAGGATATGGGAAGTGCTGACTGGTTGAACATGTGGAGTACCCAATATAATAATTGGGGGTATACGTCGCGAGACAGCTGAGTGTGGAATACACAGCACAGTGTAATGTTCCTTATTCTGGCAATGTTAGCATGGTTCAAGAAGTGGGAAATGTTGCACTACCCTTAATAACATCTGTTGGGCCCAGCAAACAGGGTACACATACCCTGATCTGAAGACACTATGCCTAACTCAAAAGCAATATGAGATCGACCCGTACGTGTTTATTTGCGAAACTACTATGAACGAAATATGGTCTGTGTGGTATAGAACAATGCGCACACTCAAGTAAACATGCAAAAAATACGTATAAGGGCTCTCGACCTACATGCCGCGATGCGCTCTACGAGATAAATAACACACTACAAAACTACATCCCACACTTTTTGTTCGGGGCAACTGTAATGAGCACTTTCATATAACCGACGAGTGGTTCAACGAATGCAGTTCGAGTGGTCACGATACATTCTTACGTCGTTCATTGCAGTCGCGCTATGATGCTGCAAAATATATGTATCTCGTGTAACAAGCCTGGCAATCGCAAGATGTGCATGGGCAGAAATACGGCCTTCTTTCTTTGAAGACCAGTCCTCTGCAGGTATATGCTCAAACGATCACCAAGTCTCACGTTGTTGCTCAATCACTCCCATTCCTGCACTTGTAGTAAAAGCAGCAAACGAGTTGACGTGAATGGCAGCTGGACGGTTGAACTGCGAAGTTCTCGGGCACATAATCACAATTTCACGCCGAAAATGATGTTGAGGTGAGTTCGCGGTTGTTGTTTCCATCGTTCAATAGTTCTCGGGATTACCTCGGACGAAACACTCATCGTAGCCGGCGGCCATAACTGGATTTCCTCGCAAACGGGAGAAAAGTCAGAGAAAGCCTCAGCTTTCATCCAATCAGACGCACGATTCTCTATCTACGTAGATGGAGCAGGTTTATCCCATCTACGTCACAAAAATGGCTGCGCCCATGGCTTGTTTTGGTTTCTTTGATGAATTAATTTTCGTAATAGGAAGACAAAATTGAGAAACGAAGGTGCGTTTCGGGGGCAGTTGGATGTGCTCGTTCTGAATATCACAACCGTTTCAACACATCGGGAAATCGGCGTAGCTGACCTTTAACGAAACGTGATGGCGGTAAGTTCACCTCCTCACCAACTATAATCTTGTGTGGCGTCGTTCTCTCCTGGCTTCCTGAAAGCAGGGGCGTGTTGAAAAAACGCAGTCATTCGGGACGATGGTTGCTCAGGAGGTGAAGTTACTGTCATTCCGTTTCAAGCATTAAGTTTGCCGCGTGCCTAGGGTACTAGAAAGTAAAGCACCGGCCACACTCATGCTGGTCAGAATGAAAAGAACATGCCAAGTTGGCTTTCTTCGTGGATTTAAAATAAAAGAAGCAAAAACTACCATACTGACACAGTATGTAAAACACGCCAGTGGGTCTAAATTGAGTCGAACTCTCTGTTTGCACTTGCTTTGTCTTTGTTCCACAGACACTTCACGCTAACGCCGAGCACGGCGGCGGCCAGTTCTGACACAATAACGTGCCCTTTACACATAAAGTCCCCGAGCTCACGATCGCACCATTGCAATCAAACTACATACCATGAAGCGTCGTTGTTTGATTAACGTGTATTCGCGATCCTGACCGGTAACGAATAATTTGAATTACTTAAATGAATTAGGCCAAGGTAGCAGGCTTGGTTGACAGATATTCCTGGTGAGATTCCGCTAACAACCCCGCGACCTGAGCTACGTGCCGGGAAAGTCAACCCAAACCAATTCATGGGTATGCTCTTCTTGTAACCGCTACTAATCTTGTCTTTCATGTCGCACAAATTCTTTCAAAATCCTGAACGACCATTGACGCCTTGCTGCCCACTTCAAACACTGTAACACACACACACGGAAGCTTCTTTTAACCTGCCTGTTGTGCTTCATTCGCACCCGTCGTTCCAAACGGTTCGGGAACCGAACCGTTTGGAAAGAACCGGTTTGAACCATTATAATTGCCCTTATCGCCCTTACCCCCTTACCCCCTATCCTACCGCCTTACCCCCTATCGCCCTTACGCCCTTATTACCCTTATCGCCGAACCTAAACCCGAACCGGACCGTTAAACGTTTCGGTTCGACTCTCTGATCACGACCATCGAGAATGCCGTACTGTGGAGGGATCCAACCATCGCCTTGTCCTGGATAAAAGGCAATCCTGACAAGTGGAAAGAGTTTGTAAAGACGAGAGTGCTACAAGTACGCGAGCACATATCACCGAGCCAGTGGCGTCATTGTCCTGCTGAAGATAACCCAGCGGACCTTGTCACCCGAGGTATTTCTGTGCAACAGCTACGCCGGCGCTGACTGTGGTGGAAGGGTCCAGGCTGGATCACTGAAGATGAACAAAAATGGCCGAAGAAACAAGACGTCGCGAGCGTTACCGGAGACGGTACAGAAGAGAAAGTTGTGTGCAAAGTTGCATCAGTTGACACACCATCAATAGAGCCTGTCACTGATGCTAAGAATTACAGTAGCATAACGAAGTTACACCGAGTGACGGCATGGGCGATGCGCTTCGTCTACAACTGCAGCGACGCACCGAGGCTGACAGGTCAGTTAACGGCTGAAGAGATGTCAGCGGCTGCAAGGTATTGGATCAGAACGGTCCAAGCGTCAAGCTTTGCACATGATCAAGAAAGGTTACGTAAAGGCATGCCCCTGAAGCGATCGAGCTTGCTGTACCAGTATTCACCATACCTAGACGAGAACGGGATAATGAGGCTCATCGGCAGGCTTCAGAAATCAAGATCGTCGTGCGAAGAAAAGCACCTAGCAACGAGGAACCTTTACCGCTTGGAAGCACCGAGCAAGGTCGACAGCTGAGTCGTCCATTGGAGGCCGGGGAATGTTGAATATTTCTAGAGGTGTCGACATCTACATCGTCATGATCACTGCGATACCGAACGAGCACGCGATATCACATTCTGTTTTCCTTTTTTTAATTTCGTCAAGCTCTTCAGACATAAAACTACTGGCTATACTTTGTCCAAGTCTGCGTACTAGTTTCTATCTTCCGCGTGCGTGGTTAATCACGGTAAATCTATATTCTCGCGCCATGGTATACCCGAAGTATATCGGACAATGGGCCACAATTTTCCAAGACAGGAACCTCTTCATTCGCTTCCTTCGCTAAGGAGTACCAGTTCATCCACGTAACTTCAAGCAACAGGTATCCCCAGAGTAATGATCTCACCGAGGCTGCTGTCAAAGTCATCAAGCAATCCATTACGAAGACTGGGGACCCGTACAAGAGCCTGCTATCTTACAGGACGCTCCCGCTGAAGAATGGATATAGTCCTGCTCAACTACTGATGGGGAGACAGTTACGCACGACTGTCCCAGCTGCTCCGCAGCAGCTGGTCCCGAGTGTGCCAAACTACAACGCACTTCGTCAGTTCGAGCAGCAGTACCGACAACGGCCGAAAAGGGACTACAACAGACGACATGGAGTCCGGAACCTTCCCGAACTCCAGGGAGGGGAGGACGATGGGTTATCGACTTGCGTCGCCAGGGCATCGTCACAAAGAGAGCCCAAGAACCACGTTCCTATTGGGTTGGAACCGAGGGGCAGCAGGTGCGACGCAATCGAACTCATCTGCTACCTCTGCCTTCTCAAGCAGCGACCCAACAAAGGAAACAAGCGACACGGGCGGTTGTACTTCTGGGCAGAATCGTGTGGTACACGACACTCATTATCATACTAGGTCTGGCCGTTGTGTTAAAGCACCGCAAAGATACCAGGCGTCGTAAGTGTGTGTACAGGGACTAAGTTTAACTGAATAGGTTTGGCTGGGGGGGGGGGGACTCAAAGGGGGAGATGTGGGACAGAGCAGACCCATCGGTATCAGGATGGGCTTGGCGTGCCCGCGCGCGTGTGTGTTCTTTTGTAATACGTGTTTGGCTTGGTTTGGCAGTAAAAGCAACTGACGTGGCTGGGAACACATCGTTTCTCTCTTTGGCTCCTCACTCAGCGAACAGAAGCCTCGTTCCAAAAGCTCGATGTTTATTTTCGTGTCATGGTTGTCCCCAGATGGGAAGTAATTTTCTGAGCGCATTGTCGAATAAATGTTAAATGAAAACCTAGCACATTATTTTCACACAGTTTGCAAACAGTCGTTAACGTAGAGTAGCCAGGCCCCAGATATTGGGCGCAACTTGGTCAAGTTGCTCGTACGTGGTTACTTGGTCGTAACTTTTTGCAGCACAAGAGCAGCATTCCGGGACACCCCCTCTGAAAGCCGACTTGACCTGATAGCAGAAGAGTACGCAAAGAAGCTAACTTTACAGGGTGGTGCGTGAGTCACGTGGGAGGGAAATATTTGGAGAAAGAGAGGAGGACATATCTGAGGCGACCATGATAACATTACCGATAACACGACCGGGAACTTGCCCTGAAAGGAAAGAAGAAAAAGTGATGTATAGCCCTGGAAACGAAGCGTGAGCCGTTCGAGCTATGGGAAGCTTGGCACATGAAATTGGCAGTTTGGTGTTTGTGACTTCCTTCTGGACGCTGAATTCACCATAATTGGCAGGAAGTGATATGCCTGATGTACCTGATATGCGTGATACGCCACAAAGACACCATCACGGACAAGACGTGATCCGTTTTCAACAATATCTCGCATTCGTGAAAGCGATTTCAGGAACACTAGTGAAGGAACCAAACATCACGTGGATAAAAAGAGAAGAACAGTAGGATGAGGATCCTCCTGTTTTGCATACGTTGTCCTTCCTTTTTACAGATACTATCACGATTAGGGATCGTATCTCTCAGTGTAACTCTTTATGTTATGCGATCACGGATCCTGTGCTTCACAACTTTGCGATTGCATGGACAACCTATTTTCACTAGAGGATTAATTATGAAAGTTAATCAACGCCCGCACTAATTACTGATACACCACCACGTTTGAGTGGGCCCAATCGGGAATAAACATATCCAATGATCATTCCGAAAGAAAACGCAAACCAGCAATTTAATAAAGTTCTGGTCAGTCTCACGTGACGCGACCTGTATATTTAATTGTACTAGTATATCACCCACTCTAGGTCAAGACCTGTATCCTGAACATCCCCTGTTCCCTGAGCGTGTGGAACTCGTCAAATTGTCCATTTTGAAGTTTCGCGCAAGGGCGTAATCGCCATACAGGTCGTCGTTTTCAATCGAAAACGCTGCGGACTTCAATTGCTAAATGGACAGATTTTTACGTGTTGTAATCTTGGTGATTAAGATATTTCAGTCATTCTCAGAATTTCAGGACGCCCCCCCCCCCCCCCCAAGTTAGCGGTTCCATGAGAGGTCTCAGGATGGTGTACAAGTGGAATGGAAGCGCTAGTGCGTCAGTTTTCTTTTAGTTATTTATTTTTTTCCTGGGGCAGTTAATTTCGCCGTTTCATGGCAGGGTGCACTGGCGCACCTTTCTGCTTGTATTTCGTGGAAACAATGGGTCCCCGAGAAAGTGTCCATCTCAGGCATGAAAGGTGAATCTGTCCTCTACGTGTTTCAACTTTTTGCATAACAGTAGTCTTCTTTTTTTTCTTCACGACGAAAGAACTAACGATTGGCTCAGTGTGGCTTCCGAAGCGGTTGCGTCTTCAACCCTCACGATGACAACACTCTGTATTTTTGATCCAGTGGTGCAGATGTCGATTCCAGCTTTCACGTTCCCTTGTTCGATCCGAGCACCATGCCTTCCCCCCCCCCTCTCTCTCTCTCTCTCTCTCACTTTCTTTCTTTTATGATGCGAATTTGTGATTACGGCAGGGTAAAAGCGTCACAATTTTCGTCCCAGTGGGCTTATTAACGGACACTATGACATAATTCATTACTGTTCTGTTTTATATTAATTGGGGTAGTGCTATGCGCTTAGTATATGAAAAGTAGACCACTCTCCGTTGCATCGCAACCTACTTCATCGTTACACGAAGTCTCCGCTTTGCAGAATGGTGTTCACGTTAGAGAACAACATGAGAGAAAGTATCTGTAACCGCTACCTTTACAAGAGCAAAAAATAGGGTCGAAATTTCTATTTCTCTTTTTTAATTCTATTTGTTCATCCTCAACAATGTGCTCTTGATCGCGCTCACAAGGCTGGCCATGCATTTTAATCAAATGTCATAACAAGTAATGCACGTCCCGCGGGGACTGCGGATTACGCATTGCAGTGTTTTAGACAGGTGAGAAAACTTGTACTTGCATCCGCCTTCCTTACTGCTTAGTAAAATAGAAGTGTCCTCATATGAGACTCTGAGCACTGTTGTTGGGGCCTAGTTCAAGTATCTTATTTCATGTTATCAATAGCAGGCGCATGTAAGCAGTTTTAGCAGATCGTTGGTAAGGTTATTGTGCCTATCGGAGCCAATCGCTGTTGTGTGTGACTGAAAATCTTAGCCACTGATTGGTTCCAGTTGGTACGGTTCGACGCAAGCCACGTTAAGAACGGTTTGCTAAAATTCTCCTATTATCTTTCCATTATGTCCATTGTTTTTTCTTAAAATCAAATCAAATCTATTATGGTTACCCCATTTCACAATAAGGTGCATCAAACGCCTGCAAAAATTTCATCAGAATGTCCATTATCTGCGAGAAACATCACGGACGTTTGCCGACTTTAATCTTTGTGCAATGAAAATAAACTTTTACACGACGTCCGTTGGTCCCTACCATCTTACCACCAACTGTTTGCGGTTACACCTTTCTTCCCTTTTCTCCGTTTCTCGGGCTTATTTGAGATAAGGAGAAGGCCTACGGGGCCCGTCACACGGGAAGGCCTGCTGTTACATTTGTGGATTTTGATATGACGTCATGAAAGACCGAACGAAAACCGCTCTGAGCTCTGACCTATCAAGCTCTGAGAGCTTGAAGCAGGGCTCAAAGGCAGACAGGCCTCCGTGCGTGACATAAGCGCGCAGGCTTGATGTTATCTAGGAGTTGTTGCTTTCACTAAGTCACTGAGTTTACCAACCACGTTTCGCATCGAAGATGACTCTGCTGCACCTCCAGATGTTCTGAAAATATGCATTCTCCCGCTTTCTGCTTGTTTATTTTTTGTTTGTTTGTTTTTGAAGGAAGGGTGTTTCTAATCGACAGAGCTTCTTGATGGTGGCATGAGGAGCCTCTAAGAGGCAAAACTTGGAATTGAGCATTGGTATGTCCTCATGATTAGGCCAAGAACAAGCTGAAGTATATGATACAGTGAAAACAGAGTAACCAGTGCGAAGTGCCGATACCGAATTCGTTCTTGTAGCTTATAAGGCACAGCTTCTTTTCAGTATAATGTGGGGTAATTTCTGGGGTTTCCCTCAGACGCTGTCGGACATATGTCGGCCCAGATCCCTTAGAAGCAGTTTTGTACCCGTTACCGAAATACGGTATCGCGATATCGATACTTGTTACTTGAGTAAAAGGTATCGAAATAAAGATATCGATACTTCTTTTTTAAAGTAACGGAGTACCGCTACCGTTACTAAAAAAGTAACGCGAACAGTTTTGCAGTAAAAGAACAGCATATTTATCATGTAGTTCGGACACTTTGCTTGACTTTTATCAATAGCGGGTTCTCGAAGTCGTCTTCTGCCATCCTTGCGGGACGTGGTCTCTCCGGCAACTGACAGATGCCTATATGACGGTTACATTGGTGTCGGGCCCACACATACCGCGGAGTCCAATGATCAAGGAATCCTATCTGAACTTAATAATGCCACAGTATATATGAGCGTTATTCAGTGCGACACGGCAGCTTATCAGTGGAACCCAGAGCATACTGTCAAAGACTTGACCTCTGTTCGTAGACCTCACCTCTTTCGTTGAATACAGCGTGGTTATTTCCTCCGGTTTCAAAGGAAAACGCTGAACATGTGTTCCGTATAATTCCATAATTCCGGTCATGGAGCACGTAGGCGTGTCCACAGGCTTCTTGTCGAGGGCTAGGTGGGACATTGACAATGAATAAGAGTAAGAAAGATGGTCGATGAAAAAAGGGTGGGGCACTAAAAAGTACCGGTATCGTTAACGATAGAGAGATCGCGTTACCATAAATTTGTAACTGAAATACCCTTCCGATACCGATTGAAAAGTGGATCGCGATACGCACTCAGATACCCAAAAAGTATCGATTACTGTAACGGCTTTATTTGTAACGGCGATACGTACAACACTGCTTAGGAGTCGCCCGAGGACGCACATTCCCCAGCACTCTAGCTCTCGCTCCTCAAGACAGAGCCCTACGTGTGACAACACCGGCAGTTTGATAAGATTGTCAATGATGGGTTTAATTTCAGCCGTTCGAACCCAGAATGGTCATTAAAGCCGTCCACACACAGCGGGTCACCGAGGGAAGCCCCATTCTTCATCGACGCAAGCAGCAAAGGCTTCGCGAAGATCGTCGCATGAGCGTTTTGAGTGAGAGTAATACCCGAGACGTTCAACACTTTCTCAGGGGACAGCTCAAACTTCTTCATTTTCACCTATAGCTGTCGTGTACAATAGCACACACAATAACACAGTAGTCGGTATATCTGCTGTACTTTTTTCTTTTCCCCTTAAGTGATCGACAGAACATAATTAACGCGAAGCTTGATGAAAGTATTTATTTGCTACATCAATTCAAAACGAATGTTTAAACAGCAAACTTACTTAATTGGTGGAGCTAATTTATGTCGCAGTTGAAATAACAGTTTTCATTTCTTAGAATTCCTCTTTTTTTTTCGGCCTTTTCGATAGTTCGGTTTTCTGACCGTTCGGCCTTAAGGCCAGTTCCCACATTCAGCGCTTCGCTTTATAGCGCTAGAAAACAACGCTTAAAATCTGGCGCTCTTTTTCCGGTTGCCGTTCTCACATACCACCGAGCACAGGGCCCGCTTGCACGAAACACACTTAGTGCAATACTTAACGAGTTCCCCACTTAGTGTAGTGCCGGAGCCGTAAGTGGCTTGCATGAAACTTCTACAACACTAAAGTGGTGGCGCTCGCTCCGCGCAATTTAGGACGCTGGCCAAGGGTCCTAGGAGCACCCTAAACTACCGCACTAAAGCTTAGGACTAACATGTCGGCCGCTATGAACCGTGTATCGAAGATTCGTCGTTGGCCCCAACTGTATCTCGCAATACAGTACGCATTTTCCTCGCAATACTAACAACGTCTCATTTTTTTATGCTGTGGGTGCCGTACGTGTTGTGCTTTTCGTTAACAACATCTCTCAAAATGATCGCCGCACGCGAAGTGCCTCTCACCGGCACTGCCGTTGGCGATAAGTTCCCCATCATCAAGCAATTCGAGACATACTTTGGGCCACAGGCTTTATTTTATTGAACAAAAGCACGCAACAAGTGACCTAACTCGTTCTTGCAGCTACAATGATAGTACAATACCTTATTTTGGTTCTACAAACTGTTTACGTGCGACGGCAGAAGCAGACGACTTCCCAGAATCCAAACATGCCGTGACGCACGACTTCCTGGGATGAACTCCGGAAGTTCTCTTTCTACCAATGAGAGCCTCCGAAAACTGCTACTGCTCGTAGCCACGATCCACTTTAGAATACTCGACTTAGGGCGGTCGTCGAAGTGTTCGTGCAAGCCACTTAACCGCAACCCTAAACTTAGTGCACTAACGCGTTAGTGCAACACTTGCCAAGTGTTACACTTAGGATTGTTTCGTGCAAGCGGGCCCAGAGCGCTATCCAGCTGCAGTCACGGGATATCTAGTTGCGACGTGATGCAGCGGTACCTCTGTAATTGTTTACTATCCGCGCCGGATATCCGTAGCATGAACGCAGATGACACCTTCGATGCTGTGATACCGAACTATAGTATAACCAAACAGCCATGAATTGGCATATGCGCGGCGAGATGAAACTCGTGGCCATTTTCACGTCGTCGTCGTCGTCGTCGCCTTCCCGCCTTGCTGCTTCGAGTGATTGGAAGCAAAACAAACCCCAGCTCCCGCGACGTCACGGCTGGAAGACGCTCACGAATGGTTAACACAGACTAACCGCTCAATATAGCGCTAGAAAAGTTGACCGAGGCTCTGCTTCGACGAGTGTGGTTTTATAGCGGTTCGCAGCAATGCGAGGAGGAAAATATAGCGCAATTTTCTAGCGCTATGTACCGGCCTCGGTGGCTCAGTTGGTAGCGTTTTCGCCTTCTGATCCCGAGATCGCGGGTTCGAACCCGGCCGAGGACGGAAGCAACTTGGTGGCAGGGTACAAGTAGCTTAGACACGCCGTCTTCCGCGAGGGACGTTAAATACGGGGTGCCGTGTAATGAGCTTTCATTGCACGTTAAAGAACCCTGAGGTGGGCAAAAGCAATCCACAGACCGACCGCTGTGGCGTCGCTCATGATCTCAGTTGTCTCGCGACGTAAACACCCAATTATTATCTAGCGCTATGTAGGAAAGCGCTATATGTGGGAACTGGCATTGATTGTTCGATGTCTTCGTTTTTCGACCTTTTGAGTTTCGGCCTTGTGATTGCCACCCCTTCTAACAAGCGCTCGAAAAATTGAAACATCCAGGTTTAAAGTGCAGAAAACGGCGCGCGTATGAATACAGCATAACAAGGGCAGAATCTCGAAGTTCACGGTCTTGAAACAAAGAAAATGCACAATTGCTTCGCAGGTTGATATGCTGTTTTTTAAAAAACTCGATATCACCACTTTACGGCTCAGCTTGACGCGCAAAGTCACTGTGAAAGTCACATTCTTGCATCCTTTTGGGAGTGGAAGGGACAAAATAAACGTGGAGTCATCGGTGTCCGCCCATTTGTTCGAACGCCGTTTGATCGAAGCCGTTTGATCGAAAGCCGGTTGGTCGACACCGTTTGCTCGAATGACATTTGTTCGAAGAGAGTTCAAAGCTCGCAGCGTGTCCTTAGCGCCTCTTATTCTGTAACTTTTGACTCTAGCATACGGAAGCAGGCAATCAGTGTTCTCTGATTCTTTTTCTTTTTTCTTGCTTTTCTTTCAGCTAAAGAGGGAAGACCACTGAAATGGGATAGCTATATGTGCGCGAAAGCACTCGAAGTCTATGGATGTTAAGGAGGAAGTTACGCCATGGGACAAAATAATGATATTAAATTAACAGCCATATAAAATTTTACTTCGGCCTTGGTTAGAGTATGCATCTGCAGGCTGGGATCTCTACACATGTATGCTATAAAAACAATAACAAAAAGGTAGACAAAGTACAAAGATAAGCTCCCCGGCTTATATTGTCTCGGTTTCAAAGGACTTCTTCGGTTCCGTGAACGTTGCAAGAACCAAATTTAGATTCACTTGCACATAGGCGCAAAGTAAATAAACTAAAACTGTTCTTTCTCCTATACAATGTCAGTTAACTACAAACATTAACAATACATTGCTAAAATTTGTCCGCGTTAGATGCGAGTAAATCATTCAGAAATGTCATTTATTTATATGAGTTATTTATTTGTCAAAATGTTTATTAGCTGACAGTTGACATCAATTATTATTCGACAAAGTGTTACGGGATTAGGGGTGAAAGGCATGTATGCTATGTTTAGTCACTATCTGTCAGAGCGGAAAAACATATCAAGTTGTCGAACGGGAGAGGCTGAACAACCCAGGCCCTTGCACCGCTTTCTGGATGCGAAAAACGGGTTAGGATGAGGAATGTGTTTATGGGCAAGCAGCTTACACAGAGTTAAATATTCCTTAGGATAACAGCATTTACGACTGAAGCTTTCTTTTGTTTTTTCTTCTTGTTTTTTTGTTCCATCAACGCTACATGCGTGCCAATAAAAAAATCGATAAAACGACAGCTGTCGTTTTGACCAAACGACGTTCGATCAAATGGCTTTCGACCAAATGTCCTGTGTTCGATCAAACGGCTTTCGACCAAACGACGTTCGATCAAATGTCCCGGAACCGGAGGCGTCAAATTCAAAGAATCATGTAACCAGTTGCACCAAAGAATTCCACTAAATCGCGTAATCGTTTTTATCGCACTATTATCTTAGCGCCCATTATCTTAGCCTGGGGAAATGCCCCAAGCAGCATAATGTGCTGAAAGTCGAATGCAGTGGGGGTGGACGTGTAGGTGAAAGGCCTTGAACAGACCTGTGAAACTAACGAACATTGATAAGACACATACCTTCCACCCCCATTGCATTTGACTTTCCGTACATTGTACTGCTTGGTAGCTGTATTTAAGCCGGGTGTCTCCTTCGCTTTGGAATCACATACGCTGTTGCCCGACACGTAACTGACTGCTTCGTCGCCGATGCATTTCTGCAGCCACCAGCTACGCACAGCACCCGATGACATTCTACGCCGTTGACCGCATCATTGCTCGCACGGTAAGTACATAGTTTATGACTGTTTTGTGTTGAATGTTCTTCAAATTGAATAAAGTTAAAATCTGGGCAGGTTGGTAACTCCTTTTAAAATTACTAAAACTCCAGTGCTGCGTAAAAGAAGGAACAAAGGACGACACAAGTAAAGACAAACTGCAAGTGCGCTGAACTGCCAATGAAAGATTTATTCGATGAAACCAGGACCTTTTATACTCTCCTCCTATTTTCGTGCCGGTGTTTCCACGCGTATAACCTGAAACTTTCGTCACAATATGAAAGTAACTTTCTTAGATATATGTAATGGAGCCGTACTAACGCAACCCCCCCCCCCCTTGCTCGTTTGATTTCTTTCGTTCCCATGAACAATTAGGCTGCTTGCTTTCTACCCTTACACAGTACTGTAGCATTTTTGAATAGGGGCTCACATCTTTCACAACTTATCGTATGCCCCCCCCTCCATGTAAACTGTAGTGGTAACCTGTAAACTCTACCCCCACGACAATTTTTATGCCGATTTTCATGGTTAATTTTGCAGCCCATTTCTTTTTGTGTTTTTTCGTTCCTCTCTAATGCACTAAGCGATTTCCTTTTGACAAATACCAAGTCTACCCCAAAATACTTACAAAATTTGTTAGTCTATGTCCAGTCTCATATACATGCGGTATTACGCTCAAATTATGTTTATACATATATATACGTATACTACTATATGCCGTAATTATGTATATATACATAAGGCAAGGGAACACCCCGACGGATTTGAGGGGTTAGTGGAATACAAAGAGGTTTATTTTGCATAATTAAAACATTATTTAGGAAATGGGGGAAGAGTCGACGTTTCAGAGGGAAGCTCCTCCTTCTTCGGGACAGAAGAGGCAACAAGACTGTCCGCGGCTTTTATTGATTCTAGCTTGCTGGCGTAACCTTGTGTATTCGAGCCGCCAGGCGCTTGTCGATGGGTCACGTTCTGGAAGGTTCGTTTGTCGCTGTCCGGTGTGGTGTCACTGCCCTGATGTTCGGGGGTCTTCTGAAGTCAGAGCCGGAGGTCATGGTCTTTCTTCCAAGGGCGTCGTCCGTGGTAAAAATCATATCTGGGAGTCCGGGGTTCGGGTCATCGTGTTTGGGAGCCTTAGCTGGCCTCCTCGGGAAGTCGTGGTTCGGGGCGTTGTTCTCGTGGCCCCGTTGCTTCATCAATAGTCCATGTAAGGCGAAGTCATCTATCTGCTTTTCCCGTAGGATTGCAGGGGTGGGCAGTAATAGTAATACTTTGTATTATAATACTATTACTGTAATACTTTTGAGTATTTGTATTATGTATTATAATACTCATTTTTGAAATGTATTTGTATCTGTATTATAATACACAAAATCGAAGTATTACATGTATTATAATACTTTTGAAGGTGTAATACCTTCCCAGAGGTCATATGTAAGACCTCCTAGGTGTCACCAGTGCACTTTTTTGAGTAATTTTTCGTGTCCCACAAACATCTGGACACCAACAAGGTCCCTATTATTCCTTTGCTTCAAACTATCCCAAAGGGAGTGACCTCAGTGCCAGAGGTTACTGGGGGCTTCCTCGCATTCCTTCCATTTCAGCGTCCGTAAAGATGAGTCATCGCATTGCAAGCCCTTTGTGGCATGAAAGAGTGCGTCCAGTCCAGGCACCCCTGTACGGGGTTGCACTATGGACAGTTACACACTTTTGAACGGCCCACATTTTATCGTCCAGGGTGGACGAAATGAAGACTCTTCCACACTGAGAGCAAGCTGTTCACTGTGATCGAATTGACCAGCGCTATCTCATCATATTCGGAAAAGGCATGCCCTATAGAGGACTACCCTTTGAGAATATGCTAAACATGTAAGCATCTGAAATAACACGTCATTGGAGAATGACTGGCTCGATAAGTAATGCGCAAATTATATAGATTTCTGATTTACTATTCCTTTCTTTCTCCCCAAGTTACGTATCAATGTATTACTAGTATTACTCGTGTAATACACAGAAGTATTATGTATTATAATACCTCAGAATCAAAGTATTACGTATTAGTATTATAATACCGATTTCTAGGAAGTATTATGTATTAGTATTATAATACAAAATATGGGTATTACTGCCCATCCCAGATTGTCCGCAGTGCGGGGATGACCTCCAGCCTTATCTGAAAGAGAAGAACAGGGCGAGACAGAGGATAGCTAAAGACCTCTGTCTCGCCCTGTTCTTCTCTTTCAGATAAGGCTGGAGGTCATCCCCGCACTGCGGACAATCCTACGGGAAAAGCAGATAGATGACTTCGCCTTACATGGACTATTGATGAAGCAACGGGGCCACGAGAACAACGCCCCGAACCACGACTTCCCGAGGAGGCCACCTAAGGCTCCCAAACACGATGACCCGAACCCCGGACTCCCAGATATGATTTTTACCACGGACGACGCCCTTGAAAGAAAGACCATGACCCCCGGCTCTGACTTCAGAAGACCCCCGAACATCAGGGCAGTGACACCACACCGGACAGCGACACACGAACCTTCCAGAACGTGACCAATCGACGAGCGCCAGGCGGCGCGAATACACAAGATTACGTCAGCAAGCTAAAGCAATAAAAGCCGTGGACAGTCTTGTTGCCTCTTCTGTCCCGAAGAAGGAGGAGCTTCCCTCCGAAACGTCGACTCTTCCCCATTTCCTAAATGTTTTAATTATGTAAAATATACCTTTGTATTTCACTAACCCCCTCAAAGCCGTCGCTGTGTCCCCTTCCCTTTGGCTCATATTCCACGTCGCGGCTGTTTGATTTTTCATCTTCTGCAATTTAACACACATAAACATATACAGGGTGTTTCAAAAAACGTGTCATTCGGACTTTATAAAAAAACGGGGCGACGGAAAAATACGGGGTAAAGGGCACTTGTGTGGCAACTGAATTTGCCATCTTGCAAAAATATTTTAATTTGATTTTAATTAACATAAATTGAATTTCTTTAATTGAACTCCAAAATTTCCCAAGTCAACCTAACGTTTTTTTGACAGAATTAGAGAGCCTGTAGCGAACTTAGTCAGATCCACCAAGAAATCCGCTCGATATTGCAAAGGGTACTGCCCAAAAAAAGTCCCGAAATTGAGGCTTCAAAGTATCGGATATTCAACAGCGCACCAAATCAGTCGCAAAGATGCGCGGAGGGCAGGACATGTTCCTGCCCCCATGAAGCTAGAACAGTTTATCGCCGGACCGGCGTGCAGCACAAGACGCGCCGATAACAAGGCGGGTGACATTCCACCATACGTTGATAAGCGGCAAACAAAAATGATTCCGCCTCTTTTTTCCCGCCCTGTGTTTTTTCGACCTTCTATCTTTCATGGGGGCAGGAGCAGTCCTCCTCTCCACGAATCTTTGCGTCTGACTTGGTGGGCCGTTGAATACCCGAAACTTGGAAGCCTCAATTTCTGGACTTTTTTTGGGCAGTTCCATTTGCAATATCGAGCGGATTTCTTAGCGGATCTGACTAAGTTCGCTACAGGCTCTCTAATTCTGTCAAAAAAACGTTAGGTTGACTTGGGAAATTTTGGAGTTCAGTTAAAGAAATTCAATTTATTTTAATTAAAATCAAATTAAAATATTTTTCAAGGTGGCAAATTCAGTTGCCACACAAATGCCGTTTACCCTGTATTTTTCCGTCGCCCCGTTTTTTTATAAACTCCGAATGACACGTTTTTTGAAACACCCTGTATATATATACAGGGTGTTTCAAAAAACGTGTCATTCGGACTTTATAAAAAAACGGGGCGACAGAAAAATACGGGGTAAACGGCATTTGTGTGGTAACTGAATTTGCCACCTTGTAAAAATATTTTCATTTGATTTTAATTAAAAGAAATTGAATTTCTTTAATTGAACTCCAAAATTTCCCAAGTCAACCTAACGTTTTTTTTACAGAATTAGAGAGTCCGTAGCGAACTTAGTCAGATCCACCAAGAAATCCGCTCGATATTGCAAATGGAACTGCCCAAAAAAAGTCCCGAAGTTGAGGCTTCTGAGTTTCGGGTATTCAACGGCGCACCAAATCAGTCGCAAAGATGCGCCAAGGGCAGGACATGTTCCTGCCCCCATGGAGCTAGAACAGTTTATCGTTGGACCGGCGTCCAGCACAACACGCGCCGATAACAAGGCGGGTGACATTCCACCATACGTTGATAAGCGGCAAACAAAAATGATTCCGCCTCTTTTTTCCCGCCCTGCTTTTTTTTCGACCTTCTATCTTTCATGTGGGCAGGAGCAAGTCCTCCTCTCCAGAAATCTTTGCGTCTGATTTCGTGCGCCGTTGAATACCCGAAACTTTGAAGCCTCAATTTCGGGACTTTTTTTGGGCAGTTCCATTTGCAATATCGAGCGGATTTCTTGGTGGATCTGACTAAGTTCGCTACAGGCTCTCTAATTCTGTAAAAAAAACGTTAGGTTGACTTGGGAAATTTTGGAGTTCAATTAAAGAAATTCAATTTATTTTAATTAAAATCAAATGAAAATATTTTTGCAAGATGGCAAATTCAGTTGCCACACAAATGCCGTTTACCTCGTATTTTTCCATCGCCCCGTTTTTTTATAAAGTCCGAATGACACGTTTTTTGAAACACCCTGTATATATATATATACAGGGTGTATGCTATAAAAGGTCAGTCACATTTTCGTGCAAGAAGTGATACCTCCTTGATGCTATACCTCTATCACGAAAACACTTCCTCTGCCTCAAAGTGAATAATTTATGCTAGAGGAACCTACGAAACGGTTGTGGTTACCTAGCACTGTGTAACAAAATAAATATGACCATGCAAACTTTCACCTCCATCCATCTGTATTGCGCATAGGAAACACATGAAGACGAAAGTTTCCGTGGCCGTGTTTATTTTATTACGCAGTGAATGGTAACCACAATTTTTTCGTAGGTTTCTCTGTCATAAGTGATTCACTGTATGGCAGCACAAGTCCGTCTCTCAAATAGATATAGTGTCACGCGCGTGTACACCCTATGTGTATAATATATAATATATACATATATATGTATATATACAGGGTGTTTCAATCAACGTCATTCGGACTTTATAAAATAAAATAAAATACGAGGCAACGGAAAAATACGGGGTAAACCGCATTTGTGTGGCAACTGAATTTGACACCTTGCCAAAATATTTTCATTTGATTTTAATTAAAAGAAATTGAATTTCTTTAATTGAATCAAAATTTGCCAAGTTAACCTCACTTTTTTTTTTTTACAGAATAAGAGACCCCGTAGCGAACGGAGTCAGATCCACCAAGAAATCCGCTCGATATTGCAAATGGAACTGCCCCAAGAAAGTCTGGAAATTGAGGCTTCAGAGTTTCGGGTATTCAACGTCCCACCGAATCAGTCGCAAAGATGCAGGACATGCACCTGCCCCCATTAAGCTAGAAAACTTTATCGCTGGACCGGCGTGCAGCACAAGACGCGCCGATAACAAGGCTGTTTACATTCCACCATACGTTGATAAGCGGCAAACAAAAACTATTCCACCTCTTTTGTTCCCGCCCTTTTTCTTCTTTTTTTTTCTCGACTTTCTATCTTTCATGGGGGCAGGGGCATATCCTGCTCTCCGCGCACCTTTGCAACTGATTTGGTGCGCTGTTGAATACCCGATACTTTGAAGCCTCAATTTCGGGACTTATTTTGGGCAGTTTCATTTGCAATATCGAGCGGATTACTTGGTGGGTCTGACTAAGTTCGCAACGGGCTCTCTAATTCTGTGAAACAAAAAGAAAAAAACGTTTGGCTGACTTGGGAAATTTTGGAGTTCAATTCAAAATTCCATTTCTTTTAATTAAGATCAAATGAAAGTATTTTCGCACGGTGGCAAATTCCGTTGCCAGAGAAATGCCGTTTACCCCGTATTTTTTCGTCGCCGCGTTTTGTTTAAAAAAACGCGTCATTCTGACTTTATAAACACCCTGTATATGAGGTTGATATGTCAGACGGCTGTGAAGTTGGATAAAAGTAAAATCATAAGACTTGGACGACAGATTGCAGGAAACTTAACAAGAACTAGTTTATTTAGTGGATAACCTAATACAAAGATTATAATATACTGTAATATACATACAGTGTTAATATGTATACAAAGACGGACTGTGTCGTTGATTACTGTACTTGGCAATCCCGGCTCTTGTAATCTGCCAGTGTGGTTCGTACAACCTTCCGTTCCATGCTCGCAAGACTTGCTTACAAAACTAAATATCGCTAGTTCCATCGACTGATAGTCCGGACAAGTACTTTACTATTCAGAAAAGCTGGAAAACGGCGTTATATGATAAAAATTTGCTGTTGTTACTGTAGCAGGGTAAACCTGTTCCACGCTTTTGAATCTTCCCTGATGTTCGTGTCACTTTGATTTTGTGGCGATATTATTTCAGAGCATGGTCTAATGTCTTATGCTCTTGTTGCAGAAAAAAGGGTACCTCGTCAAGTGGCACGGGTATCCAAAGTGGGCCTGCACGTTCGAGCCTGAGGAGAATCTGAACGCGGTCTGCCTCAAAGCCCTCGTCGAGCAACCGAAACCCAGTGACGATCGTGTACAGTCATCAGCCAACAAGTTCCTCCTTGAAGTCCAAACGAAGTTGTCCAACCCCAGAAGGTCCAACGGCCTGATCAAGGTGGACTTCGATTTGGACATATTCCGCTGGGTGTTTGACAACAAAGGGAAACCCATCACGAAGGGCTGAATCCTCTGCGAGGAAGTTGACTTCGAACGGCTGTCCCTTCCACCGGGCTGGTGGAAAAGGCTTGGCAAGAACAACGAGGAAGGCGTGGAAGTTGAGTTTCCTGTGAGGGTCAAGTCGGCACTCAGGCTCAAGAAAAGCCCAGGTATTTCTTCCAATGAATTACCTGTAGAGACCCTTCGCATGTATTTTGTTACGCGGGGTATTTCTACGCTCTGCAATGGAGTGGCATGAGCAAGCGACTGCGACAGTACAGGACGGTCGCATCGTCCTTTCTTTGACAGGGCGTGCCGTTATTGCACTCCAGAAGGAAACACTCAGCAGCCCTCTATCGTACTATGATATTGTCAGTGTCAAATTGTTACCTAACGATGTAACGGTTAGCCAAAATGCAGCGGATGCCAACGAGAAAATCCGTCTCTTCTGTTCGAGAATTGCTGCACAGAGCAGAAAAATAGGAAGGGGGCGTCCTTACACTAATTTCCTTTCAAAGACTTTTCGTGTCTGGTTACCCATAGATTCCGCAGTACCAAAAGCTCAAGAGCAGCTTGAAGTAGAGTTGTTGGAAAGAATAAACGGATATCTTTCACAGCAGCTATCGCAACTTGAAGACGAGCTTTGTGCGACAGTGGAACAAAACACAGAACTGCGAAGTTCGCTGTCCACCTTAAGGGCCGAGATAGCTGAGCTAAAAAATTCACCCCATGAAGCGCCACTTGCGCATGTGTCCCGATATGCACCCCCCTCGCCATCCGCGAGTGATTCACCTTACAACGGCGGAGGTAAAATCGGTGAAGGAAGCACAAGAACAGACCGTAGACAGCTTGCTAAATGTGGAGGAAAAATGCAAACGATACTAGATGATCTGCTTTCTCAGTACGGCCTCTCACTCCAAGATATCATACTCGAAGACATTAAAGGCATCGAGCACAAGCTCACCTTCTCAGAAAGTAAAGTATCAGTGTCTCGAGATATCAAGAAATCTTACCGGGGACAGAAAGTAGGGAAGCTTTCCGATCTCGACCCCGCTGACAGGGATCTAATCGGAGATATTACCGCACTACTGGACGATCATTACGTGAGTAATGTGTTTTGGCAAGAGCTTTCCCATCGCTTGCAAGGTCTCCCATCCCTCAAGCTTATTAATGAATATCGCGAAAGTGTAAACAATCTCATAGAAGTGGCAGAAACACCAGGGCAATGTGTCGGATCACAGGTCTCTTTCGTAGAAGACTTAAAACACGCAATACTTGAAAAATGCAAGAAGGAACGCAAAACGGTAGAGGAAATCAGCAGATCAGGCACGCTTACAGTGAAACTAGAAGGAGACGGTAGCCGCATCAGCAAAAAGGCGTCGTGGACAATTTTATCCTATGTAGTGCTCGAATGCACAGGTAATCCACAAGGTCACAAAAAACATCGCATCCTAGCGCTAGCAGACATACCAGAAAACTATTTCATGCTAAGAATGGCATTCGCAAATGTCATTTCGGAAGTAAATGAGCTTGTGAAAACCACCGGCATGAACATTGACAACGTGTTTGTACCACTGAATGTTTGTCTCGGAGCAGACTTAAAGTTTCTCCTAACAGTATTAGGGATGCAGTCTGACTTCTCAGCTTTTCCGTGTCCATTTTGCACGGCTTCTCAAACTCAGCGGGGGGATTATCGCGAGCCTGTGCACGTTTTTAACGAGCCCCCTCTCGCGCGTACCCTGAAAACCATGGAGAACGATTGCGACCACTTACGAAATGGGGTACAGTTTGTGCCCTTACTAAACATTGAGCCTTACAACATAGTTCCCGACGTCCTTCATATGAGGATGAGAGTGTTCGACAGACTTTTTGATAATGTCCTAAAGGAGTTCCAAGACATGGACACCAAACTAAGTGTGCAAACAGGGTCCCGAGAAGAGAAATATGTCGAAGCATTCAAAACCATTGTAGGTGAATGCGGTGTCCGGGTTTACATCTCTGCGGAGAACGAAGGGCAGAATGGAAAAGAAAGGGGTTGACGCAACCATATTGTTAGAAAAACTACCGGATAGGCTGAGAGGCCGCCTGCACTCGGACACGGAAACCAGGGTGCTAAAGCTATGGGAAACATTAAGTGAACTGCTTAATGTGTTCGAAAGAGATACGACAGGTATGAATGTGCAGAGTCAAGCAACTGAGTTCCTCCGACTGTTTGTTGAACTCGGAAGCACTGCAAGAAAGGGGTACGGTGCAAAGTACGGTACCCCTTACATACATATTTTAACCCATCACGCCGCTAATAAGCACTCAAAATTCAGCTGTCTGGGTTGGTTTTCCAGCCAAGCCATGGAAAAAAAAAATGATGTCCTGAAAAGGGTTCATCACCAAAAACCAAATAAATGGGACGCTGCAAGAGACGCGCTGAAACTTGCCAAACGCGCAGAAAATCTTCACTACGAGAGAGAGCGACGAGTGTATAAAAAAACTGATAAGGAATACTGGCAAGAGGGCGGTATAGTGGCGTCCAGAACAAAGAGACAGCGGCCGACTAGCACAGAAATAGCAGCCAGAAATTTCGATGTAGACAGCATGAGTCCAGGGGAAATTAGGACAGAACTCAGGGCGTTGGGAATTAAGACCTCAGCAAAATCTAGCTCTGCACTCCGTAAAATGCTTCGGAGCGCACTGCAGTCGCAGAACTAGTCGCGGGGTCAAGTGTACAAAGTCCTGAAGCAGACATCCCACTCTGTGTTCAAGATGTTTTGCAGTGTTATTCGAATGACTGTGTTTGTGTGCATTTAACTTATGTATATGTGTTGTGCTTTCGTATATTGGTTCTGCGCCATTGATTTCGCTGTGTACTTGTTGTATACAGGGTGTCCCAGAAAACGTGTCATTGAATTATAACAAAAAATCTACACCACCTAGAGTCATGCGGTGAATGGCATTTGTTCTTACTGGGGTTTTGCCACCTCCTCATGTGAATGTCGTGTAACGTAAGTTTAATTATGTAAATTTTTGCGAGTTTAAGTCGGAAATTTGCCTAGTAAAGATCACTTTTTTACCCCACCAATGTGAAGAGCGTGTATCATTTAGTGAAATTCATGATAATTCAGTGATTTTCACGAGCTATCCCATCGGAAAATAGCCGAATATCATGCTTTTCGGAGCACCGGACCATAGCGCGCGATGACTTTTTGAGCGCAATCACTCGCAGTGCGACGAAAGGAGGTTCCGAAGCCAGCCCACAGAGTGATAGTAGAAAAAGTAAGTTCCTAAAGTTGGGAGAGAGAAAGCATTATCGCAGCGAAAGTCGTACGTGATAAGCCGTGCCTGTTTTATCTCTTTCTGCGATGTCGGGGAGGGCTGTGTTTCCAACCTCCTTTCGTCGGACTGACAAAGATTGCGCTGAAAAATTCATCGTGCGCTATTCTGTGCGACCTCCGTAGAGCATGATGTTCGGCTATTTTTTCCGACGGGATAGCTCCTGAATATCCCGGTCAATTATCTTTAATTGTACTAAAGTACACACGCTCTTCACATTGGTGGGGTAAAAAAAGTGACCTTCACTAGGCAAATTTCCGACTTAAGCTCGCAAAAAATTTACATAATTAAACTTGCGTTACACGACATTCACATGAGGAGGTGGCAAAAACCAAGTAAGAACAAATGCCATTGACCGCATGACTCTAGGTGGTGTAGTTTTTTTATTATAATTCAATTACACGTTTTCTGGGACACCCTGTATACCTCGTAGTGTGTTTCCATTGCGTTTGTTTCAACTGCTGCATTATTTGTGCATATCACGTTTTCGGGGTATGATGCGACAATCTAACGATCGTCAGCTTTCGTTACCTTTCTTGTACATGAAATGTCATCAGGTCTTTTTTTTTTTTTTACTAATCTATGTTAACTAGACGTACCATATGGCGTTCATAAACAATGTACATATACTTGTGTCTGTTTAGTAAGTACTCATTTTCGTTGCTGTTGCTGAAATAAAGTCCTTTCTTTAATGCAAATCTATGTTCAGTGTATTATTGACACACCGAAGTTCAGTAGATGATATTACTAACTTAGAGCCTAACGACCCCGAAAGACAAAGCTATGATTATACAACCGAAAATTTTAGGAATGGTCACTTTGCGTCTCTGCCGAACACGCACGCCCGCGATTTCGCCAAGTAAAAGTTCCAATGGTGGCTATTTACTCTGGTGCACAAGACAGATGAGTAGAGACAATGATTAAATATATACAGACTACATAATTAACCAGTGAGCAACAGTTTTCGCCCCGACTCATTCAAGCTCAAATGTCAGTGGGCGGTGGCCGCTTCTCCGCTAGGTGGATCCAAACTTCCGCGCAATGCGCTAAACCTCGCTTCATTTGCGCGGCTGTTGTGTGGCAACCCTTCATCGGATCGGGACAATTTTAACGAATGCACTTGGAGAAGGGTATGTCTACTTACGAGCGCGTTTCTAGCCATTTTGAACATAAAACATCAAAGAACGACTGTCAGTGTTGCAAAAAACCTGCAATATTGATGATTTTTTATCACACGTTACGTATTACATATCGATTTTTTTTCGTTTGATCCCCACTATGTGGACATTAAGGTAATTTTTTCAAGTCCCTACAATCTTAAAAAAGGGGTGTACTTTAACTCCTTTCCTTGCCACATATATAACACCCTTTTGGAGAGTATAATTACGCTCAAAAGGGTGTCTCCTCACTCCCTCAAGGGAGTAGCATAACACCTTTCTCCCTGCCGGGAAGTAATATTACTCTCCAGTAGGGAGAAAGGTGTTGAGCTACTCCCTTGAGGGAGTGAGGACACACCTTTTTGGGCGTAATTGTACTCTCCAAAAGGGTGTTATATATGTGGCAAAAAAAAGGAGTTAAAGTACACCCCTTTTCTAAGAGTGTAGGCATAGCCATCTTTAAATAAAAAATCCCTCTTTTCTTTCGCAAAAATGCTTAAGTAGAGACGACAAAAAAAGCTAACTGTTGGACGGTCTAGAACCTCAAGCTTGGTATCACAGTGTAGATCAGTGCCTCTAGTTTGCAGGAATAAAATATTTTGGGGCTGTTTTTCCTTGTTACGAATATACAATTTTTTTAAAAAACTAGAGCGCTGTAGGAGCCACGCCGCACGTGAGGTTTCCGGGTTCCGGTCGCTCCTTTCCCCCACAACACTTTGCTGTTCCACGCTTCTGATGTCATATAGGTGCGTGTGATAAAAAAAGAAAAGTCAAAAGGTACAGATGTCACGCTTGAACGTGTCGAACACAGACTTCGTGGCATCGTGCAAGTTATGGCGACGCCGAGGTTAGTCATGCTGACACCCAAATCTGAGGCGCTGTGCAGTACGCATTTTCATTTCACGACGGAAAGTGCACCGGTCAGTAGCCGCAGCGAGGATCTCGAAGATAAGAATGCTGATATTGCGGAAACATTCTCATATGGTCCACATAAGTGCGTGCTTTTCTACAGCATCACGAGTATTCAGCTTCCAAGCATTACCGAGGAATAGCAGTCTTGATCTCGGCGTAGCGCAGCAATCGTCCCCCCCCAAAGCGCACCCCGTTACAATTTTCTCGATCCGTTGAGGGGTTCCAAAACGGCGCTCGAAATGGCCAAGTGACCAATGTAGTCAACTTCGGGGCTTAGTTCAATATCATTTGATATAAAAATAATATTAAAGGTGTCTTAAGCTGATTTTGTAATATTGTATATCTCAAAGTAACACCACGGGGTTTGAACCCCGTGCCTTGTTCTCCTATTACACCTTGAGAGGTCGCGTTTGACAAAATCGCTTCGAGAACGGTACTTCAAATGGCCAAATGGACAATTTCATCACTTCCGGGGCTTAATATAATTTGATATAACAATAATATTAAAGGTGTCCTAAGCTGATTTTGTAGTATGTATATGTGAAACTAAAATCACGGGGTTTGAACCCCGTATCTTGTTCCCCTGTTGCACCCAGAGAGGTCGCGTTTGACAAAATCGCTCCCAAAACAGCACTCGAAATGGCCAAGTGACCAATTTCGTCAATTTCGGGGCGTAATATCATTTGATATAAAAATAATATTAAAGATGTCCTAAGCTGATTTTGTAGCATGTGTACGTGAGAGTAAGATCACGGGGTTTGAACCCCGTATCTGGTTCCCCTGTTGCACACTGAGAGGTCGCGTTTGACAAAATCGCTCCCAAAACGGCACTCGAAATGGCCAAGTGACCAATTTCGTCAACTTCGGGGCATAATATCATTTGATGTCAAAACAATATTAAAGATGTCGTAATCGGATTTTGTAGTATGTATACGTGAGAGTAAGATCACGGGGTTTCAAACCCGTATCTTGTTCCCCTGTTGCACCCTGAGAGGTCGCGTTTGACAAAATCGGTCCCAAAACGGCACTCGAAATGGCCAAGTGACCAATTTCGTCAACTTCGGGGCGCAATATCATTTGATATCAAAATAATATTAAAGATGTCCTAAGCTGATTTTGTAGTATGTATATGTGAAAGTAAGATCACGGGATTTGAACCCCGTATCTTGTTCCCCTGTTGCACCCTGAGAAGTCGCGTTTGACAAAATCGCTTCCAAAACGGCGCTCGAATTGGCCAAGTGACCAATGTAGTCAACTTCGGGGCTTAGTTTCATATCATTTGATATAAAAATATTATTAAAGGTGTCTTAAGCTGATTTTATAATATTGTATATCTGAAAGTAACATCACGGGGCTTGAACCCCGTGCCTTGTTCTCCTATTGCACCTTGAGAGGTCGCGTTTGACAAAATCGCTTCCAGAACGGCACTTGAGATGGCCAAATGGCCAATTTCATCACTTTCGGGGCTTAATATAATTTGATATAACAATAATATTAAAAATGTCCTAAGCTGATTTTGTAGGGTGTACATGTGAAAGTAAGATCACGGGGTTTGAGCCCTGCATCTTGTTCCCATGTTGCACCCTGAGAGGTCGCGTTTGACAAAATTGCTCCCAAAACGGCGCTCGAAATGGGCAGTTTTATCAAGTTGTACAGTGTAATATAAAAGCGATATAAAATACAAAACGGTATCATTTGTATATTTCTCCCTGAAAGCAATTTTTTTTTTTTCATCTGTCAGCCCTCTGGAGTTCCAGAGAAAATGACCGTCCGCCTTTTGAACTCCTTCGGACCGGTCGTACAGTCTCAGCGCATGCGTGTTACGATAATACTGGGACTTAGCCCGTCGACGGCCTTGGAGGGGAACCCTGTCTGAGTCGTAACTTTGAAGGCCCTGGGTGCATCAGGATTAACACTCACACATCGTGCCGTGGTTGGTATGTGGCCTGGAGGACGTACTGAACAAAAATAGGCGATGACATTTCCAGAATTTGACTGTCTTTGTCGAAAAATCGTAGTCTAAACATGGGCGCTGTGCAAAAACCGACGGAATCCCCATAGGCGCAATGCATTAAATCTCATTTGGCTAGGGTGCACTAGGTTTATATTCTGCTAGCGCCTTTCATGTCTCCAGGGGTTCTTTACATGGTGTTCTTCTCTATTAGACGATGACATCTTAAAAATTTTATTATGTTTTGCTGTTAATTGGCATAAAAGCTGTCTCCCATTGAATTCACATCCTGTAAGGTCGCTTCCGGCATAGCGGCTGAGCATAGTGGCGGAGTGCGCTGGCGGGGGGGTGACCGCGAATTTTGGGATTGAGTGTGGGGCCTATTGTACATAATGCGAGACAGAAAAGGTTCATGCACCATCATCTTGATAACTAGAGATCGGCCCTTGCACAGGTACTAGCTGCAGAGGAACAGAGGTTGCTACCTCAACACGCCTCCGACAAGGCAGAGCCGTATATTAAAAGGGAGTCTGACCATTGGGAGGAGTCACAAAAAGGGGCTCGACCTGTCAATCACAGTCTCGCTCCTCTGATTGGTTTGCTTTTTACCAAGCGGGTCGCCATGACACCATACTACCACCCAAAATGGCGTCGAAAACAAACACAGTGAAGCGGGAATTTCGTGACAAAAATTTTTCACAGACTACTCTGATTTTACGCTGCAAATGCACATTCTCATATACGTTTCTCGGAAATCAGTTTCAACTTACGCTCATCCGTCGATATCTAATCGAAAATAATACGTTTTGTCGCCGATGTTAGGCCTAGTGAACACGGCGATCGCGGCGATCACAGCGAAATCATAACAAAAACTGCACTGTGCTGTACAATCTTATATTTAATTGCTGGATTTCATGGATATAAACATTCTTGCCTTTTATATTCCAACTATTCGTGTAGATTTGTTTCAAAATCATTCCGACGACAGAATGTGTCCCAGCAGGTGGTTCTGCCGGCAGCGGTGCAACCACTGATCTCGATTGTAAAAGGCTGGATCGCGGATAGGGAGCGCGAGCGTGAAGAAACCGGCCGCCATCTTACGGTGCCCACAACAGCCGCCGCAGCGATCATGGCAACTTCTTGCAATTACGGTCGTACCAATCGTACTGGCAAGGTTACAGGGCCTAAACTTATACAGGTGAGTCACTCTTCATCAAGGAATAAATAGGCGTCCATTCTGTACATTTATTTGACCACTATGAAGTGTTTTTTTGCCCAAAACGAGCACTGGATGCATGTTGCTTGATCGCTCTTCCGACGTTCAATCGAGCACACTTGCATTTTACCCGGCGGCAAATACAGTTTGAGTGCATAATATGCTTTAAAGAACAGCTTACACTACACAGGTAGTGTTGTCATCAATATATGTGCGAGCACTCGAGCGCTTGTTTGCATGCATTGCTAGCATGGTACACGGTGCGGAAGCAAGTGCCACATTCATTTCTTTGAATTACCTTCGCGCACAAGTTCGGTATTACGTCATAACGAGACCACGATTGTCACCTTTTTTCATGTATTGGTATTGTTTTGTGCCTTTGTTTGATTTGTGACAAAGAATCCTACGTAACGGTGGTGTGGCGCGACTTGAACAACGCCTTTGTGTCTGAGCTGTATCGTCACCTTGTTACGATAGTAATAATTTGTAGCGTGTCGTGCTATTTGTAGCAGTTTTAAGGCAAAAGTGGTCTCTCAATACAGGTTTCGTCATGAGGGCTGCCCAGTGAATAATCTGTGCAGTGTGATACGGCTGGGTGTACAGGTAAGTATCACGTTCCTCATCCACTGGTTTCTACTTTACAGGAAGGAACAACCTCAGTGCACGCACTGTGGTTAGCCTCTCTCAGTTTTGCATATTTTCTTGCATGTTCACATCAGAAACACGCCTTACACTTTAGGCTCGTTCACCCAGCAATATAATAATTAGAGATTATAATTCTTTTTAGAAGAGTACCCCATATTCTTTTTAGAATAGTTTTTAATCTTTTTAATTATTAGAAGATACAGGGATTGTAAACCATGTTTTAAACTGATGTTTTAACATTTGTCCAATGCATTTATTAAACAACATATTCATTTTTAAGTGGTTGCACCCAAACCAATGTTCTGATGTATTATTTCCTTTGTTGTCGATGCACCATAAAAGTTGGAATAATCATCATCAATGCAGGTTACTTCACAGCTGCCTCGACATACTCAAGAAATGGGTGCAGAACCTGCGTAATGCCCGCAAACTTTGACTACCACAGCACCTCCAGAAAGTAAAGGGATATGTGTCACATGGGATTTTTAAAGGCATTCACAGTATATAATACCTTGTATGAACTGTTGTAGATCTAAGCAGCTTCTACAGTACACTCTCAGAAATTAAAACTTGTCAGGGAACTGTGATAATTGTTTCAGTTAATAGGCATGCACATATACGCTATAAGAAGACGATTATTTATTGAGAATGCACTTCTCTGGCTACTCATGTTGTTTACATCTACTGTTGCTCACATTCATTTATCACATATTATATTCTTATATATTATTATTATATTATCACATATTCGATCACATTAAATTTAAAATTTAGCATATATGAGAAAATATCAGTGGGGAAGTTGCTATTCATTGCTCATTCCAACCTAAAATTGAGTGCTACAAATTTAGAGAGCGTACCTGACCATTGTCATTCCTAAAATATATATTGCCATTGTAGCAAGGTCACAAAACAATAAATGTAGCCTTTTGCGACCTCCCTGCACGTTCATTGTATCCTGAAACGCATAAGTGCAAGAAATAAATCTTGAACTTGAATAAACTTGACGTAAAATGTTGCATAATATAATGAATGATATAAAATATTGAATAAACTTGAACTCGTATATTCTCTTTACTCATCATCAGTGATCTTCATTACAAAAGCATATCGTGTTAGACTTTTTTGCTTGCGTTTCAGACGCGTTTTACGTTTGACGTTTGCCACAGACTGGGTACACGAGGGCCAAAATGACAAAATCACAACTGTTTCGACCTCCAAATAGTCCAGTTGCAATTTGAAGACCATACGTGGAGCTGCATTGTTTGGAACATGCTCCACATAACAAGCATGACAAAGTCAGCACTGGATAGCAGGACCCCGTCCCCAAGCAGCTTTTCTCACGCTGCAGTTGTATTCAACAAAAGCATGTGAGTGCTGGAGAAGGACATTCAGTTTGGCACAACCGCGCCTGCAAATAATCAGAACAAATAAAGGAAGAAGCAAACAAACAAAGAAGGCTGTACTTCAAAAAGAGATAAGTCCTGTGTCTCAAGGAGGTGTTACCACTTTCTAAGTAACTTAATTGATTAAGCTTACATCACTACCTGATTAACTGTCCTAGAGTGTGATTGCGTGAAGTAATTATTTGGGCTGCTTCGGTGTGTCCATATTTGCGAGGCAAAGCACCGCTGTCGTTTACTAAACGACTCTTTCTAAGGCGATGCTTGATATAAATCATACTAAACGCATACACGGCTAAAACAACGGCTGTGATTCTACAGAACGATCTCTTTCTGCCATGCGAGTATATCTTTTCCCGGACCGTTCTTTATGGAACAATTTTTGTCCAGAACGCAGTACGGGATATTATATACAAGGTTGTTGTTAACCTCAAGTCGTCTCTTATTGAAATATTGGCTGGGAAACGTGCTGTAGTACAATCCCCAGCGCTGCACTGCTGTGACGGTCTAGTTTCGGAATGCAAAACATAACGTAATTACGAATCGAACGGCAGGACACCTGTGAAACACTGTTAGGATACATCAGTATACTGGTACCTTACAAAATTGTGTGATGACAAACAACGATCAATACTAGCAGCGCAATAAATGCTCACAATCTCTGTTGCCTCCCATTGTTTTCTATGGGCACACACAGCACTTTAGGGCCTCCCAACATAGCGGCCCGAAGGCACGCCTCTCCCTCACGAGCCCCTCTCCCATGCGCGATCCAGCCTTTATACATAGAGATCAGTGGGTGCAACGACGGAAGCAGACGACAACTCCCGACGTGCCTTATGCTCCCTAGGTGGCGCTCATCAAATTTGCACAAAAAGTCCACTAGTTCTGCAGATTGCGAGAGGTATCCATTTCAATCCCATCCAATCCACTTGCCACCCAAAATGGCGCTGCCCATGTTGGACAGGAGGACAAATAGTGAGGATAGGTTGATTGATAGCGCCCCATATTTCAAGACTCCATTGGTCAGAAAGCTGAAAAAGTGGGTGGAGCTTCAGGTATAGGCATGACCCATTAATGGCCAGACTCCCTTTTAATATACGGCTCTGCGACAAGGGTGCTAAGGCGGCACTCTATCATGATTAGTTCACAGTTGGGGCTGTTGTGACAACACCCAAGGTGTTCAAGCTGTATTTAACTCTCTTTTGACACCCTTTTTTCTAAGATTGTAGTTGATGTTGTAATGTCGGTTGCATCTGCGGAGAAACAGAGCAGCTGTGGCTATGAGCGGCGTACAGGTGTGGACAGAAGTGGGGGGGTTAGTAGTCAGTATGCCACATGGGCCGACTGGAAAATAATTTCACAATAACTAGGGTACACGCAACATATCCCCTGGAAACAGGCGGTTGCTTGTTGCATCCCATTCAAGTAGTTTGTTTTCTTTAAAAGAAATAACGGGATAAAAAATGCATGTATGAACAACTGTGCCAACATTTGTGAGACGCAAAGAAAGCGAAAGCTCCAAGAGCTATGCGAGCTATTGCTATACTACTACTGCGAGCGAGTTGGTTTGGATGAAACGCAGACATGATGCGGAAAGAAGACAGGACCCGACAACTATCGCTGTTGGTGAAATAGCGCGAATGATCTGCGTTAATTCTACGATATTTCTTAAAGACATCTGCGTTTGACGAATCATCAACAGAGTTACGTTTGTGGTGCAAGTGAACTCGGCAAATGCAGAACCCTGTTTGTAATTGTATCTTACGTATATACATATATACAGATAAATATTATATCTTATAGAGTGTAGCTTTAAGACAAGAATAGAAGTACACCGTAGGACGTTGAACTGTGAAGCTTTGTTCTGAAATGTTGTTTTTAGGCTATGTTTGGATGAAATGTCTCATATCTTCGCTGATATAATCTGCTTCCTCTGGAAGCAAAGGAACGAGGGGGTGCTGATGCACATATCAGACACACATTTCACTATAGGAACAGGTGTCCCGGTTTACTTCCTTTGTATATATAGAAGCCTTTAATTGAACCTCTGTATGCAATAAGGGTATTTTTGTTGCAATGAGATCTACATACCAGTACGTAGCTGCCAGAGAAAATTAAGGATCCCATTGCAATTTATAGACTCGCAATAGGAGGGCAAGAAATTGCAAATGCATGTGTGTCACTAGGATAGACAGTTACGTCAGGCTTCTTTTGCTACAGAAGCACGCAAATGACGTAGCTTAAACTTTGCTACGATACGGAAGTGACCTTTGGCTTTCACTGGAAAAGCATATCTTTTTCACCTCACGTTATCACGTCAGCAGTGCTGCTAAGTGTTGCAATGACAAAAAATAAAAATAAAACGGGCGCCCTAAGGTAATAAGTGGTATTCTGCTGATCATCTAGGACTATTATTTTTAAGACTGTTCACATCTACCAGCATGGTAAGCCCAATCCAGGCTGCTCCATTACACACAAGCGACTTCTTCCTCCCTGGCATACCCATTGATCAACCACTAAATCCTGACTAGTAAAAACTTTTTTCCTGCACGATAACCCTGTAGATGCAGTGTTGCATGACACGCTCCTGGATTTTGTTCAACTGTTGTAAGTCATGTACCCAAAAACTGTGAGACACATACTCCATTTGCGTTATTTGGAAACACACGGGCGCGATACGAAATATTCACTTGAAGTTTTTCCTTGGTTTGGGATTTTTCAACTTATCCCGTTAGTGCATCCATGGGTTCAATTGCATGGCACTCTGCAATAATGGTATAAAAAGAAATTTGCTCTTTCGATAAATCAGGAAAAGATGATTGAACTGCCACAGAAATTGACTATATAGTTTTTGAAGTGGAACATTTCCTTAGCAGTACATCTGATACATTGCATACAACAAGTGATTCAGGTATAAGGCGTGTATGCACAGCGATTTCACCATATTTGAGTTAGATTAATTAACCTATAGTTTTTCCATCGTTTCACATTAATTTCCATCATTGAGAATGGGTAGGTGTACAGGTGTACACATATTTCACAAGTTTAAGCGCATCGGTAGCTTTTTTCTTTAGCCAGTACTCCTGAACATTGTGGTGTCCTGCAACCCCTCAAGCCTATACACTTGCACGTAATGAGCTCTGAATACCTATTAAAGGGAGTGCGATAAGGGCCATCAAAGCACTTGCAGAAGACTCCTAGGGTGTCATCTGCTATTGTTGTGTCGCGTGCTATAGCGTAGGTGCCGCCTGTGAGTGCAATGTGCGTAACAGCATTTCTGAAAATTTAGTTTCTGCAACAATTGTCTAATGTAACACCCTCAATTTTTTCCATATATATGTAAACTGTGTCTGTATTAACAGTTGCAGAAAAATGCCGGTCATGTTACGCTGTGATATGATACTCAATGATGTGACGCAATACTGTGATATCAATTAATTTCCATTGTTATTGCAGAGACCCATATTGTGGCTTCTCCCAGGTGAAGTGGATAACCACATGCGCTACAATGAATCAGCAAGGTCGCAAGGCCCCCAGACAGGGAACCGTCCTCGGTGCTGTGCCTTATATTGATTCACTTTCTATTCTGCCTTTACAATGCTCAGCTGAGTTACGGAAAACTGTCCATCCTGTTACTCTGTGATATACCATGTGATGTGATACTCAGATTCATACGAAATAAAATGTTTGATCTCACGTTGCTGGTCTACGCTGCTCATATGCGCTGTTATGCAGTGTTGATGGGAACGTTCAGAGAACACGTTCAGAACGCTCGGAGATTGAGTAAAACAGGAACGGGGAAGAGGTCCAAACGGGATCCATCAAATTGCGGCTATGACTTACCAAGGACTTGTCGAGGATGAGCGCGGATGTTATTTTTATTAATTCTAAGTTTATCCCAAATATGTCTGAAAAACGTTGCAAGATGTCCTTAGGATGTTTTTATCGTGCAGAGTGAAACACTATGTGAACGTCTTTGCGACATCGGTGGTCTACTGGGTAGTAGGTCCTAAAATCGCGTGAGTAGTATTGTTTTGATATCAACACTGAGTCAGAATTCCCCACTTTAGTGTGCGTGTGTGGGGGATATATGTTGCTGCCGCTGCTGCTGCTGATTTGTTTTTATGGCGCATTAGCCATAGAACGTGATATGCAAAAAAGTGCCTTTATGGGAATGCATTCATGGGAAATTAGAGGGGGAGGGGGAGAGCTGCGCACAACTAATCCGGGTAGAACATTTTTGGGTGGCTGAGTGATGTGAAAGAAAGTTGGCAGTGTGTGTTCTTATTTTTAGGTGAAAAGTGCAAGGTTATAGAGTCATGTTCGCTGTACTTGACGTCATGTTCTGAACGTCAAAATGCTGCATAAACACAAAATGCTGCATGTAATGCTACAAGTAAAGTACGGCATTACCAATCACGTATCTCGTGGTCTTGTTGGAACAGTTACTGAGTGTCCTTTGTCCATGTAGAATCATATGTTGTCCGCAAGTTCAGGAACGGAAAGCGAAATACACTCAGAAGCTAACAGTACTCAGAAACCAAAGTCATTTGTAGAAACAATGTGAGTGTGCTTGGCGAGTGTGGCAAGGCGTATGTGGTTAATGGACCTAGCCCATAATGCAGTAACAACCAATGCACCAAAAAGCGCGTCTGCCGCACGTTCCATAATCAAATTGTTTGAAGGTGAATGTTTCACGACGTCTATGCACTTACCGTACGTAGTTGTGGAGGTGATGAAGTAACGCAGGCACAAAGACACGAACAATCCGACTCGCAGTGGACACGTGCACGTGAATAGTGTCCCCACAAGTTATGAGGAATCTTCCACTTGTGAGGAAGTGCAGCGCAACGAGGACTTGCAGCTCGGCGCACCATGTCCGCTATCACAGAAACACCACGGCAGCGGTAGCGAAAACGTTCATACATATCGTCGTCATTGTATATCTTGAAAGGGTTTTCACGATCAAGAAATACTATTTGCCTAGCAAGCGACCGCCGCATCAAAACAAGACGTCGGTGTCATCGAATCGCGTCCATGTCACATAATGGAAGAAACTCAATTCACGATGGTGGAGTAGGAAGTTATGTAGCTCCCTGAAGCAGCGAGAGTTTGCTCAGAGTTTTCTTCCTCAGATTTTCAACTCAGGCGCTCTTCGTGCAATCCCCTCAATGGTCACGTGTAGCACGTCGGAGGAAATTCTTAGCCGTGAGTTTTGTCCACCTGCTCTTCATTTACGATGGCTTCAAGCAACCGCGCCAAGGCAGAAGGAAAGAAAGGGGCATTCCCAGCGCTCGCGCCCAAGAAGGTAGAAGCTGTGCATGACGAGTACTTTACGCCATGTGTTTATATTTCATTTAACATTTTATTTCAGGAACTGAGCACAAACTGTGGATCATGAACACATGCCGCTGGTGCTGCAAATCTAGAATTTCAAAATACGATACATACCTGAAAAGGAAAGCACATCTATGACTCACAGCTAGAGGATAGTCGTGTGTACATTGGAGAGGAACTGACTTTTTTCCCAACGGTTACTGCGCATGCTCTGTTACCCTGAGGCCGCCGAAGAGGGTTTCCTCCATATTCAATAGATGGCGCCAATATGGCGCCGGCTGCAGTGCCGTGTATGACAAAGGGACTCTGGGCATTAGGAGGAGCCTAAAAAAAGAGGCTCGACCTGTCAATCAAACTTAGGCGTATTTCATTGGTTGCCGTTTTTCCATGGGAGCTGCCATGACACCAAATTTTCTCCAAGATGGAGGATGGTGCTTGGAACGGCGAAGCGGAGATTTCGTGACAAAGAATTTTCACAGACCATTTTAGTTTCATACTGGGAGTATTTATCCTCATGTACGCATCTGCAAAATCAGCTTCAACTTTCGCTCCGGCATCATTATCTATGCAAAAATGGGATGTTTCGTCGCTAACGTTAAGCCTAGTTAAGACCGTGATACCAAGAAAATAGCAAGAAGGACGACCCTTATATACAGGATTTTGCATTATATAATTGGACTTTATTTATACATATATCTTTGCTCATTTTTGATTTGATCTACTTACATTACGTGATTTAAAACTTCATACGGGCAGTCGTCTGCTACGAAGAAGCGGTTGTACCGCTCACCTGGCCAATCACTTCCGCCAGCAACCATTTCTGCAATTCTGAGCCTTTCCAACATGCCTCTCTCCATGCAGACGGCGTTGATAAAAGTGGGCGCAAAATCCGTCATGTCACCAGTCATATCCGTTTCAATCCGAATCAATCGATTTTCTCAAAAATGGTGGCACCCAGTAAATAAGGGTGATGCATAAGTACTGGATGGATGTAATAGTAGGCAACTGTATTTCGACCTGTGATTGGCAAGATACCTCAAAAAGTGGGTGGAGCCTCAGGTATAGGCAGGTCTCATTAATGGCGAGGCTCCTTTTGGCTACACGGCACTGGCCGGCTGTACTTTGGCGCGCGCCGATCGTGTTTCGCTGGACAGTCGCTAGGATACGGCGCCAGTGTGTTAACTGAGAGACAGGCGCCGCCTCATTGACTGTGCAAGAATGGGGAAGCGATGTGAAACACGTAGCAGCATGTCTGGGAGTTAATACAAAGACAGCGCGGCCCATTCTCAGAACCGATGGCGAAGAACCGCAACTGTGTTTAGGGACATCTAAACAGTTTCATATTGATGTCAAGGATGTTCTCATACACATTACCAAAATCCTGCGTATACTTCAACCCAGTTCAAGCTAGCGCTGGAGGAGGCTCGTCCTGATCTACAGATAAGCAAGTCATTGGTTGACAGGCTGCTGGACGGGCGCGGTTGCACCATGGAGAGTTTGACTCAGCGGCCTCCAGGCCTGAACCGAGCCTACGTTAAACAGACACGTAAGGAATATGCTAAGTAGCTTCGTGATTTTTGGGAGGAAACGAAAGCGTACTACATACACGGAACAAATGTATGGTGATCAAGAAGCTTCGGGCTCTTCAAAAGCAGAGCCCCTGCTGTGCAGCAAACTACAAGCTCCAAAGAAGCTAACGTAATCGTACTGGCTTCAATATTGTCAGCAGATGTGTGAGCAGCAGGGAATCGTGGGAAAGGACAGTTGGCTGACGTTCGACGAATTCCTGATGAACGCCTCACAGAGAGTTCAGGAAACTGAGGCCGGCTACTGTCAATCCGGTTTGAAGCGCGTTGATTCGCATGCAAGGGGAAGAGTAGTATCTGTGTTGAGATGTAGTATCACTCGTAGCTAGCTTGCCTTGTGTAGCATTGTATGGTGCGCGTGCTATTCACCGTGCGCATTCACTGCTTGAGGTCATTCTGGTTGTACCTGTTCATGGATAAAGATGTAAAACGGCACAAGCCATATCTCGAAGAGAATATATATGAAACTGAGCCCTGCTTATCACTCCAGGGCCAGATCCAGACCCAGAGTTGAGGGGGGGGGGGGGGGTGCGGTCCCATTCCTGAATTGCGGACGGGCGCGCACTGCCAAACGCATGTCTGTGTACATTCAAAAACCCTGTTTTCTGTTCGTTTCCTTTTTGGCCTGGTTTGTGTAACAGTGCAGTTTTCAGTCTCTTACGGGTTCGTGCTGCGTTCTTTGTGGGTTGATCAGTGTAGCTTGGGGCGATATGCCCCGGACCCACCACTGTATCACGCACCTTTGCATGTCACCTGCTGGCTCTTCATGCCAAGGACCCCGCCCTGCAGATAAATTCGGTTTATTCAATGTGGTGTGGAGGGCCACATGCGAAGCGCACATCCAGGCTGTCAGGTGGTAACATCTTCGTATTTTGTGCGCTTTGTTTTGTTGCTGAAAAACGGTGCCCATGCGAACGGCATGTTGCTGGAAACACTTGCAGAATTACTGTTTGACACAACGCCCTGCAGCTTTGCAATTTACGCCTTGGCCCTAAAACGAATAATCAAAAAGTCAGCAAATTGATCGTAATCATGTCTAATTTATTAGCTGGGGAAAGGCACGTAGGCCAGAAGGTCTTCGCCTACCTTGAAAGGTTCCATTTACTTAGAGCGCTCCGTGTACCTTGAAGTGCTCGTTGCAGGTTAGCTGGGACACACTGTACAAGTGGTCAAAAGCCAGTTCATTATTTTTGCTTATTGTGTGCAATAGCTGTGCAGCAGGATAGAATATCACTTTTCCCATATATACCAGCAGGTTACTAGTTGTGTCATGATTTCTTCCAACCTACTAATGCTCAAGTAATGGAGGGAGAGGACAGAGCTAATCAGAAGTACCTCAAGGAATGGCGAATTGCTGAATACAGTTAACCACAACCAGAGGAAAACCTCATTAAGTCACTGATCGCTGCAACGATGCAGCAGAGAACAGTAACTATCACCACGTTCTGAGTGGCTACATCAAGAGCAACATGCCTAATGGAGTCTTTCAAGGTAAGTCAGTTGTAGATTTTCTTTCAGCAATAACGGGCATTCAGTATTGCCCCAACTTTTTGTTGTATTTCAGTTTTTTAGGGACCATGAGAGGCTTTATGGGCAGCACCCTGTATCAGGTACACAACTGACGTTTGAATGAGTCGGAGACCTTGCGCTGCAGGATACACTGCCCTGCAAAGTATACACTCGTACACAGATGGTTGCTGCTGAAACCAGGGGGATGTTGGCAACAGAGGTGGAAAACGTGAGTCATGTCTGCATTTGATTATATTATGTATCTGCAATAGGGACGTTATAGGTCTTTATAGAGGCTCTTGCTGTTCATGGTCACTTTAAATAAATACTGAATGCAAAAATAGTACAGTGGAGGTTGTACTACGTTTTTCTTTTTGTTTTATATAATATTTCTGTAACATGTCGTTACATTGATGCTCGTTAATTGTATCTATGATGCACATTTGGACCCTCGTCGAGAAGTGGGGTGCCTTGCATAGTCTGCTCTCGCTACATTTTTTCATTGTTCCAGACCTCCTGGCCGTGAAAGAGCCTAATGCGATGAAAAGTGTCTTGATCAATTTCTTGATTTTTCAATTTGGCTTTTCTTTTCTGGAGGCTGGAAGGAGCATCGTGCTCTTGTCTCCACAGTAGTGACCGTAATTTGCACAGTGCATTAGCGTTAGCGCTGGCTTTATTTCTTGTTGTTTTGTGTGTTCGTTCTTTACGGGCCGGAAGCAGCCTTGTGTTGTTGTCTCGAGGGGCAGTTAGCTCAACCTGCCTGGTGCAGCGGAGTCGCCCTGGTATCTTATCGAAATTCTAGTATTTTTCACCGGCCTCGTGATTCGCACTGCTGGAGCATGCAGGCAACGCCCGCCACCCCAGGGACCCACTCGGTTGTCCACCCGCATGGAGGAACGCAACAGGTTGGTCTCGACGTGTTCCCCCTTCATATATATGTGTTAGTTTTCCCAGTTGCTCCCGTATCAGTCTCACGGGAGACAGGCTCTCGGCATATACCCCACGTCTAGGACCCTACGTACGATACCGGTCTTAGACAAAGAGGTCTCCGGGACCGTTCCCTTTAGTCGGCCGGACGCCCGACACTCGATGACCCGTGTAGTCTCGCCAATGGGGTTATGGTGTCTGCAGTGCCTTCCCCGTAGGACGTCTTAGCAGCGGTGCCTCGAGGGCCGTAGCCCCGACGCTTCCTCAACGGCAGAGTTGTTAGCAACGTGCAACCAAGTTGTGCATGCTAATGACGGTGCGCATTGATGCTAGGTTGGTTTGCCGCCGTAAGCATAGCTGCACGCGCCGTTACGACTTGCATTCCGGTGCTTTCCTTTCAGGGGCACGCGGACGATAAGTGGTGGTGGTGGTGGCGATAGGGCTTGCCGTTGTCGGCCTCACGTATGTGGGACGATAAGTCGTTGTCAGACTTCATAACCAGACGGCCTATCAGACCGACATAGGAATCGAAGTTGATGTCATAATCACGCGCATCCAGCAGGTTGCAGTGATAGGCGATGCGTCGCACGGGCTATTCCCGCCAGTGTCACACCCAGTGTTGTACCCGTTACCGAAATATGGTATCGCGATACCGATACTCGTTACTTGAGTAAAAAGTATCGAAATACCGATAACGAGACTTCTTTTTTAAAGTAACGAATACCGCTACCGTTACTAAAAAAAGTAACGCGATACTTTGCCCGATACTTTTGTTTGAAACACGAAGATGATGCAACATAGAAATACTGTATCGCTTACGTAAACAGTTTTGCAGTAAAAAGACAGCAGACTTTTGTCGTTTTTAGCTCGTTCTGGAACTCGTCTTCTGCCATCCTTTCAGGCCGTGGTCTCTCCGGCAGTTGGCAGAGACCAGTATGACAATTACGTTAGTGTCAGGTCCACACACCCTTGAGTGACCCCGAGTAAACAGTGAGAGATTACCAAGGAATCCTATCCGAAGTTAACAATACCACAGTATATGTGAGCGTGGCTCGGTGCGTCACGGCAGCTAAGCAGTGGAATCCAGAGCGTACTGTCAATGACTTGACCTCTGTTCGTTGACCTCAACTCTTTTGTTGTGGTTATTTTCTCCAGTTTCTAAGAAAAGCAGTGAACATGTGTTTGGTATAGTAATTCTATAATTCCGGTTACGGAGCACTTGGACATGTCCACAGGCTTCTTGTCGAGGGCTAGGCGGACCATTGACAATGAACAAGAGTGAGAAATCGTCGATGAAGAAAGGGTGGGGCACTAAAAAGTATCGGTATCGGTAACGATACGGAGATCGCGTTACCATAAATTTGTAACGGAAATACTCTTCCGATACCAATTTTAAAAAAGTATCGCGATACGCACTACGATACCGAAAAAGTATCGATTACAGTAACGGCGATATGTACAACACTGGTCACACCCTCGCTTTCGCCCATATCTTCGAGCATATCGTTTACATAGCTCTGAAGCGATAGCGTGGAAAGATCGTACTTTCACGATAGCTTTCTACTGAATCTCGTGTCTGCTAGATTGATTGCCGGTTTTCAGCTGGTTGGGACGAGCAAGCCGTGCTTCTAATGCGTTGTTCCCCCAAGCATTCGATCCCTTCGCATTTGTGCAAAGGTTGATCACCGCAATGAGGGACCTATGAAGGCCCGCATTGCATCAACTACGCTTGGTTCCTTCCGAACCTGCTTTCAGCTACGACACTATGCGTACGCAGCGCACGTAGCACTTACTATTTTCGGTCACCAAAACCTGGTGCTCGCGATGTAGTTTATATTTCTGTGATTTCCGTTACGCGGACTTCCACATTTGTATTTGGGGAGTGCTTATCCAGGCACTCGCAGTGCGGAGTTTCCCTCTTACTGCTTTTCCCTCTAGTTTTTCTAGGTTCAGGATGTACCGACGCAGCAGGCCGCGCAGCAGACCACAATCGAACCCGGCACCAGTCAGGCCTTGCCCGCGGCAGAAATCAGCGGCTACGTGGACGGTTGTCCACCAAGGTTATCCAGTGTCGTGGGCCTCACACTCCAGGTGGTAGTCCCAGCCGCGCCCACTCACGAGCGCCGACCCAGCCACCGCCCCTCTGCCTTTCGGGGGCCTGACGCTCGAGGAGAGACACCCTGCGGACCCGCTTCAACCTCTCACGCCAAACGAGCAGCGTCTCCTCTGCCCCATTTGTAAAGTCCCGGAGTTCCACTGTGCCACCCATCGTTTGGAGACCTCCACCGGTCTCGCACCGAGCGAGCGCATCCAGAACCCGGCGACGTCGCCACTGCCCTGGCTACTCTCCGCCGGCTCCGCCCAGAGCTGTTGCGAGAACCGGAGGGAGTAGCTGCGCCCCCCAACCCCCAGGAGGACGACGTCCTCATCGACCTAGATGCGAATGAGGATCTCTGAAGACCCAGTGCTCTGGACTTGTGGGTGGGGGGATGTGGAGGCTATAGGGGGCGCCAGTAGAAGGCAGCGAAGGCAAAGAAGGAGCCGCCACGGGAGGGCGCGATTGCCAAAGGGTGGAAAGGGAATAAGGCAGGTCCTTGTAAAAAGGAACGGCGGGGAGGTGGGAAGAGAGATTTGTGCGAGCGGCACGATCGAGGGAGCGGCCTTACTCTGTCAAAGTATGCAATAAACCGTCTGATGTTTGACTGACCTTTCTTCTGTTCCTCCATGGGCAGGATGGGCGGGGGTGGGCGGGGAGATGGGAAGGAATTCCCATAAAGTGTATCACATTTCGACATTGTCACCCTTAACTTCGATGCACTTTTGACACCTTTCAACACCTTTCAACCAGCATTCTGATACCCTTGAAAAAATAGTCAGAAGTTTTGTCCGCAAAATGCTGGAATGCTGCCTCTTGCACCTCACTATCGTTTTGAAATCTCCGTCCTCTGAGATCCCTCTTCAAGTTTGAGAACAGGAAGTAGTCACTCGGTGCCAAGTCTGGACTGTAGGGTGGGTGGTGGATTTCTTGGAAGCCGCACTCCTTCAGTGCAGCCTTGGCAACAGAAGCCGTGTGGACAGGGGCATTGTCCTGGAGCAACCGGACACCTCGACTCAACCTGCCGCGCCTCTTTTCCTTGATGGCGTCTGGCAGTCGGTGCAGGAGTGAAGCATAATAAGTCGCATTCACTGTGGTGTTCCGCTCTTTGAAGTTGATGAGGAGGATCCCGTGACAATCCCAAAATATTGTTGCCATGATCCTTGTAGATTGTGTGACCTTGGCTTTTCTTGGGGGTGCTTCTCCTGGTTTGCGCCATTCCATCGACTCCGTTTTCGAAAGGGGATCATAGTAGAGCACCATAGTCTCATCCCCTGTGACAATTGACTTCAATATTTCTTCTTTGTTCTCTTGACAGAGCGCCAAAATCTCTTTGGCACAGACGACGCGCTGTTGCGTTTGAACTGACGAGAGAAGTCGTGGCACCCATCTCGCACTCACCTTTTTCATGTGAAGGCCCTCGCCGATGATGCGAAAAACGGTTGTTTTGGAAAGCCCCAGCCTTTCTGAGATTTCCTTCACCTACAGACGCCTGTCGCTCAGCACTTCCTCCTCGGCAAGAGACAAATTTTCTTGTGTCACCACTTCCACTGGACGACCATCGCTTGGATCATCTTCAATGGACTCTCGCCCCAGTCGAAACTGCTTAGCCCAGTCTTTTACCGTTGTATACGACAGAGAGGCTGCCCTGTACACGTTGTCCAGTCGTGCTTTGATTTCTTTAGGTGAAAGTCCCTCTTTTGGCAATAATTTTATCACAGCGCGGTACTCGATTTTTTCCATTTTAATTGAAGAGTGCACCCTGGCTGTTTGAAATGCCGCTCTCCAACCGACAAAAGCATGGAGAGGGTTGAGGGTGGTGCTCCGGCTCTCCAACAGATGGCGCCACGCGTCCTTAATCGCATTTTCAAATTCGCGGGCATTTTCTACCTCGGGCCGAAAACTTATGGAACCACCCTCGTACAACGGAACAGCTTTCCCAACGCCCAAAAAGACAGCGCCAACTGCCCGCTAATCTCAGTGACTATGAAGTAGAACTGTGAAAATTACTTTTTTCTTGCACTAAGTAACATGTTTCATTTTTTATTACTGTATCATGCTGCTTAGTTTGTTATTTTAGGTTGGTATTATGGTGTATTATGATGTATGGAGTGGTGTTGGTATACAGGGTATTATGGTGTGAAAGGGCTCATTATTTCATTCCCCACATCACCAACAACAAAAGGGTAGAGTATCGCCTCTGGTGATGTAACTCCCCATTCATCATCTTAAAATAATGTTGTTGTTACACGCATGTGCCTTGCTTCTTCAAGTGGGACATTGATCATCAGGAAAGGGTGATATGCGAGGGTCTTCCTTCCTCTTCCTCACTCAAGCCACACTTCCCTTGAATTGCAACAGTGCTCGCGAGACATGCTCTGACGCCAGAAGAAGATGCTGCGCTCGCCGCCCTCCCATGAACAGGCGAAAACTCCCGCGCCACTAGTCAAGCGTTGTCAACTCCAGGGGAATTCCCCTAGATCAAAGGGGAGTTGAAGTGCATCTGAAAAAAAAAAAAAAGTCTGCTGTAATCTAGGCAATTTCACTCAGGTTACCCCATTACAGATATAGAGGAGATGGCGTCCCGCTACAAGAGTCCTCACCATAGGTGATAGAATGTCCCAGCGGGATGACGTGCATGACCTCACGCTAGGACAGCGCCGGTAGAGCTGACGAGCAAGCCCGGTAGGGCATGGCAGCGTCGATATCACGAAGAGGAGAATGAGAACGGCACATGGACCAGGGAAGGTTGCGCAATGGGGTTTGCAGATATGGCAGTAGGTAGAGCGACTGCGTGATGGCGTGGGCAAGCGCGGTGTAAGTTGGGCGGGTTCTAGGACTGTAGTGCTGTGGGAGTGCAACAGGACAGCGCCTGTCGTGGCCTCATTGGGCAAATGAGAGAGAGGGTAGGTAAAATTTTGGTTTTTTGACTCTCGTTTCTCAAAAACAGCACCTTCGATTTCCTTCATATTTTGTAGTTATATAGCCCAGGTTATGGCCTACCTGTATAGGCAAAATGGAAAGTTCCCTCTCAACACAACCCGGAATAGCGCGCAACAAACATGGTGTACATCTCGTTCGGGAGAACCACGCCAGAGATTTAACAGGATTATTGGCGTCTGCTATTGCCGACATCTCCGGCCTTGAATGACAGAGCTCAGGATGCAGACCTACCGGAAATCGTGTGCTAGCAATATACTTTTAGTTTTTCTGACTCGTTTTTCCCACATACTAATCTCAGCACCGTGCACGTGGAGTCGGTGCTTTCTGTTTCCGACATGAACATACAGATCGCGTGTACCCTACCGACTATGCGGTAGCCAAACTAAGCAAAAAAAAAAATCAAGAGGTCTACGATTTTGTTTTTACAAGCAAACTCCCTAGAAACATACCGGGCCTCAAAAAAGGGAGAATGGAAGACAGTGCAGGCGGCCGTCGGGATCCAGTCTTGCCACATGTGGAAGTAGATGGACGCGTCATTGTCAAGATGTCCAGAGTTTTCGAGCACAACAGCCAGAATAGAAAAGGAACATTAACGGCGGCGTCCAGCCAGGTTATAGCTCAGAAGTTACGTGATCTGTATTGTCGCTTTTCTGGAAGATATTGTAATCAAATAAACCAGTTCTTGACGACACAGCGCTTAAAACGTGTATAGTTCTGTTTTACTGCACGCGATTGTTACAACTTGATGGTGTCACGGTTCAAGACATCAAGCTGCCCGGCATTCCCAAATGGTTGCGTGCTAAAGGGAACCTCCTGCTGAAAGGGAACCTTCCGTTTCGCGGAAACATGTACGTCATAGCCTGGGCTATGTCACTACTAAATATGAAGAAGATCGGAGGTGGAGTTTTTGAGAAACGAGAGTCAAAAAAATGAAATTTTTTTTTAGCATGGCTGTACTCTCCACCGCCTTGACGAGGGCGGGGGGATGTACAGACATGCAAATTTGTCACCAATTTAAAGAGCACGCGTCCATCTCCTTCCACTTTTTTAGTCCACATGCGACAAGGCTGGATTCCAACGGCCGCTCGCACTGCCACCCATTTTTCCTTTTTTGAGGCCCGGTATGTTTCTAGAGAACTTCATTCTAATAACAAAAGGGTCTCTCGATTGTTTTGCTTAAGATGGCTACCATTGCACCGGATAGTCGGCACAGTACACGCGATCCATACTGTACTTGGTGTCCATGTCGGAAACAGAAGGCACCGACTCAGAACGTCGCTGAACTTCACGTGAACAGCATTGAAATTCGACTGTAGGAAAAATGAGCCAGAAAGGCTCAAAGTATATTGCTAGCACGCAATTTGCGGTAGGTCAGCATCCTGAGCTCTGTCATTCAAGGTCCGAGACGTCGGAAATAGCAGACGCCAATAACCCTGTTAGATCTCTTCCGTGGTTCTCCCGGACGAGATGTACATCGTGTGCTCGTGAACCTTCCATTTTGTGTACACAGGTAGGCCATAGCCTGGGCTATATAACTGCAAAATATGAAGGAAATCGGATGTGGGGTTTTTGAGAAACGAGAGTCCAAGAAACCAAATTTTTGAGAGCGTAGCAGTACACTACACCGTGTCGCCGAAAGGGGGCAAGGTACAGACATGCGAATTTGATATCAATGTAAAAAGTATGCTTCGATCTACACGCCGGTACTTCATATATCTCGATGGCATGCATAGGAGAAGTACAGCCTAAACACGAACACGACCAAAATCTGAAATTTGTGACAACTTTGCCGATTTTTAATTGAAGATCAAAACATAATTGACCTGTGCTGCTTACGCAGGCTGAAAGCCGTTGTACCTGACATATCGCGCAAAAAAAATCTATAGTTTGGGACCGTCCGCTGGCGAGGAATAAAATGTCAAAGTCGCTCCTTCAGAAAGCTCCGCAACCCAGTCAATTTCTTTCGGTGTTTTTTTTCTGGCGGACCACAACACACAGAGCCAAAATATTCATTGCTCCTGTGTGCATGCATGTTGCGGTACAATATATATTTTTTCAACGGAAACCGGTGATGGTGTCCGGACCACCCTGCCCGAGTTGAGATGGAATCACCCAACCAATTGCCGGGGCCAGCCGTTCCGCACCTTACAGTGGCAAATGGTCGATCGCCCTTTCGGTTTTCACTTTGCTGTCTACCGGACTCCATACGTGAGCAGCATGCCCGTTCCTGTTGTGTCTGAGATGGCTGTATAGTGAAGCAAGGTTCCGACATCTAAACAGATATCTCCGATGGAGTCCAGTACGAGAAGTGTGGACACACCACTAACGAAGAAGAAAAAAGTATATTACCAGAAATACTTGAAAAAATGGGAACAAGAGCCAAAATTTAAAATCTGGCTGAACAGCAAGGAAGGACTTACACTATTTCTACTGCAGGGCATGCGGAGAAGACCTGAATGATGCCAAGTCAGAGACATGAAAGACATGCTTCAAGAAAGAAACACGGGGCCTATATAGCCGCCATGAAAGAGATACAAACGCTCTTCGGCATGCCAAGCGTCAGTGGCAGTTCCAAATTAAGGCACTCAACGAAATACCGTGAATAATTACCAAACATCAACCAAATAATTTGTGGCACTCCAAGTAAGGAGTGCTAAGACTCTCGACCTTTATAGTCGAGCACGACCTTTCGCATGCACGGATGGACCACCTTGTGGGGTTGGAAAGGGCACTTTGCCCTGATTCAGGGGTAGGAAAAACAGCTGTCATGTGGCCGGACAAAATGCACGGCGATCGTCAAGAACGTCCTAGACAAGCAGTCACTTTTCACTTCTTGCGGATGATTCTACAGATATGGCAGGCACAAAGTACCTCGCAGAGTTATCCGATTTCTCAAGGGAGGAAGCGTTTCTGATGCGTTTCATTGCGGGGCAGGTGACTGGGGGTCAAATAAGTGTGCTCAATCCTCCACCTGGCAGAAACAACTAGACGAGTGCTAAAAATCTGTGCCGGTTTCACAATGGTGGCCGTAACCAGATGAAGTTTGTTGTTCTCCAGTGTATCCCAGCGCTGCTGCTATTTGCTATTTATGGCTTCATAATTGTTGGTCGGAGGTCTTGGAGGGTGACATCAAAAGGATTGACCTCAGATGAAAGGGCAGCGGCAGCATCAGCGAGGTCATTCCCGGGTATACCCACATGACTGGGTACCCAGCAGAATGTTAAACACAGAGCCCTTTTTATTACCTTACCAGCAAGGCACTCTGCCTTCTGCAGAAGAAGATTTTTGGACATCACCATGTTGCTTACTGCTTGAAAAGAACTTAGAGAATCTGTGTAAATGAGCGATGACTTGGCGTGACTTTCTAAGATGTACTCAGTGCGAGGATTATTGCGTACACCTCCTCACTAAAAACTTTTGAAAAAAAATGTGAGGTAGACGATATTATTGTGTGAACCCATCCGCTACCATTGCGCATGATTCTTAGGTGTGCGTTTTGAAACCACATGTGTAAAAGGCTCTGTGTTGTCCAAAACTTTCTTTAGGGGACTCAAACTCCTGCTGGAGCACAACAAGCGGTGTTTCCTGTTTCTTGAACTTAGGCAGGTTATTGGGATACCCTCTTACTCTCAGGAGCTGCCACTTCTCTACAGAGGGAAGCACCCGGACCAAGATACAGGTTGCGATAAGGGGGCGTACCCGTGGGCTTGATTAAACAGAAGCGGAACGCTGCTGAAAGGGTCTTTTGTTTTTGGGTTTGTGTGTGGCTGACCAGACTGGAGCGTTCTGCCTAGTACTCAAAACGCACTGATTCACATCGCGCGCAGGTGGTTAGGCTGCAATCGCATTCGCCCTCAAGTGCGGGCAAGCAAGCCTCAGCGGCCGACATCAACAACGAAGACACCTATCACCAGTTCGCGAACGTGACTACGCACTTGAAGGAGGGTTGGCGCAGGCACAGTGATTCCCTTTCATCCTCGCCTACTCGCTATGGTTACGGTTCCGGGCTTGCAAGACGGCGGCGATGACGGAGACGCGAACGAAGAAAACAACGTGGACAAACGCCGAAATAACTGTCCTAATAGATGTCAGGGAAACACACTTGCCAAGTCTCAGGAGAGCTCAAAGTCTTCGATATTTCCAAGACCTCGGATGAGGTGCAGAATAAAGTTAAGAATTAAAATTTGCAAGGGGAATACAGGTAAGAGTGATAGAAAGTCAGCTTTGCATAAGGTGGTGTGAGCGGTTCTGCAGATCGTAAACAATGCCTACAACATGTTCAGGAGACAAGTAACAAAAGTGGGGCCATGCGGAGGTGTGCCGTTCACATGGACACGATTTGACAGGGTTCGTCGTATTGTGCGTGCATTCCCAGCTAACAATCTATTATTATTGGTTCACGAAAGCGGCCCCACAGTGCAGGACGACATCCCACAGCTAGGCGACCTTGACACTATTCTTCTTGCAAGTCAGCAAGGAAACGAGCGGGACGACAACAAAACGGGATACGACGCAGATGCAGGTAATGACAGCGTGCCCACATTTATCTAATAGAATACCGGTAAGTACTAAACTGGGACGTTTGGATGCACACTCTTACCAGCACCTGTCAATATGTGGTGTCTCAGCTCAGTGTGGCTTGCTTCGTTATAAACAAAGAAAATACCCAAACTAGAATACCTGTACGTGTGCTTTCCGAAAAGGCAGCAATTGGTGACCATTGCGAAAAAACAAAAATCAGATACATAGTCAGACAATGTTATCCACACATAGCTGCTGCTTTTGAAAATAATTCTTCCATGAATTTTTCACGTTCCTCTCTCAAGTTGAGCCTTCTGTACAAACGAACACGGGCATATTGTGCATCTTACAGCGGCTGCCGCTGTGGTCTGCTCCACTGCAGTGTGCGATAATGTCACCACCGCCGTGCCCACAATTGGTGTGGGGGCATGGTACACCACCTTTTTACAGAAGAAGAGTGACACGCGGTTTCACATTGTCAGCAAGCTGGTTTTTATTTATTATTGATGCTGCTTGTCCTCGCATACAACTCCCAACTTTCGTCAAATTAATTTTTGCCTACGCCACTGATGGAAATTACTTTAAATACGAACATAACCAATGGAACCGTGGAACATAACCAATTTTTGTGATTCACCATAGCATTTCTGAAAACTAAAACAAATTTGAAACATGGTTGAAGCATTGACAAGTCACATAAGAGGTAAACTGGTGAAGTAAGGTAGTTGGCAACCTATACTCAGCTCGAAGCAGCAACGAGGGCACGGGCAGGTGGTAAAAGCAGTACTCCTGTTCATCTGTCTGTCCGTGTCCCCATTGCTACTTAAAGATGAATCATAAGAAGTGTTACAAGTACAACGAGGCTTCAACACTGAAGAACGAAACAGATAATGGACAAATGCACCCATATTAGCTTCAATGCTTCCTGTCAACATTGTTCTCAAGTAATTTGCCGCAACTGATCTCACTGGAACGGCGGAAGCATTCCTCTTTCAAGAGCAACCTGAGCGTCATACTGTATGTCCGTTGCTTTTACTAGGGATTCCGATGGTGACACCCTTCGATTGCATGCATTTAGTTTGTCTGGGGGTAACAAAAAATATTATTGATTCATGGCTGCACGGATCTGTGGGCTACAGGTTGCACGAAAGCTGCCTCAGTACGGTTTCGAAAGCTCTGGAAGACATTAAGGCTGTTGTTCTAGCACAGTTTCCTCGAAAATGTCGAGGGCTATCCGACGTCAAAAAGTGGAAGGCTACCGAATTTATGTTCTTCCTGTTGTATGGCGGTCCAGTTGTTTTGCGGGGTATCTTGCGTACGCACATCTACAAGCATTTTCTAGTACTGGATGTGGCAATATCACTCCTTGTGAGAGCGGCACTCAGGCGTCATCTGGACTATGCAGAGCAGCTTCTGCTGCATTTTGTGAGGCGAGCCACTCCACTGTATGGACAGACACGGTTTCTTGTTTACAATGTACATGCGTTGATACATTTTGCAAACGACTGTGGCCTGCATGGAACGCTTGACATGTTTAGTATAGCTTTCAATTCGAAAGCTTCATGCAGGTGATCAAGAGCCAAGTTCGGTCTGCCAACAAGCCCCTAGAACAGCTGCATAGGCGTTTGGCTGAGTTTATGGCTGTAAATCCGTCTTTCCGCCATGAGCAGGAGGACACGGGGTGCTTTATTCTTCCCAATTCGTCCCACTCATGTGGACCTGTTGTTGAAGGTTATAAGCAGCAATACAGCAAAGCATCGTTCTTTGGCTCACAAATTAGCACAAGTAGAAGAGACGTGTCCTTGTAGTGTGTAACAAGCCTGTATTCATAGGCAGGGTTTTCAAGCAGCATCGGGACCTGTACACTTTTCCAGGCTCATCTTCTATATTGTTCATATTCATAGTTTCAAACCTAGAGCATTCACTTACAGTTGTAGAACGTCCAAAGGTTGCGTCAAAGGGCATGTACTTTCCTCGTGGCGGAGAACTCGCTTTCCTTCCGTTGTCTCACTCTTCACTAAGTTAAAGAGCAAACCGTTTCATTTCGTACTTATCTTTGTTATCACATTGTCGGGTTTTTAAGTGACCTGAGCACCTACGTGGTCTCATCTCGTTGGGTATTTGAAGCATGTACTGGACCATGCACACATTGGCCATCACACGTCTCTAAGTTTGAGCTGGTAAAGCTGCTCAAAAAACATCACGCACCAGTGGAAAATGCACAGAATCGGAATTCTGTGTTCCACGGGTAAGTATTTTCTTGATAATTACTTGTTGCGTGTGTTATGCTCGTGTGCATTTTCACCTCTGATACCTGATCCATCTATCTCATATATTTGGGCTGCCGTAGGTAGCATTGGCCAAGCCTTGGATAAGGTAGCTAACGCTGAAGAGACATCAAATTTAGAGACTGACAGTGAGCAGCACAAACAAGAAAACAGCGGAAGCGCATCATTTTTTTCTAGTGACAGTGAAGGTGAAGCAAATGAGGAAACGCACTTTGCTTTTAAGGGAAGGAATGAAATGGGATGAAAAAAGTGGTAATTTGTAACTGGAGTAAGAATCTAGCTGTCACTGGGAATGCAGCAGCAAGCCCTCTTTTGTATTGTGTCTGGCTTTGCTCTGCTCTTTGTCCATTTCTCAGCAGCTCGTGCTCGAACTATGAAGGAACACCAGCTTGCTCCTCCTCCACCAGTGCCTGGTTTCGCGGGGAACCTCTCCCCTTCCTGTTCACTGAGCTCAGGCCAAGGCGTTCAAGAAAGGCATGGTATGTGTTGTTCTAAGAAAACGTATGACACACCGTGCTTACGCTGTATCATTCATGTTCTCTAGACAGCATGCATCTGAAGAACTTAAGGGGATCCCTCACAACATCTGAGCACGGAAGACATGCACCTTCTATTTATGAGCCACGATTTGTACATGTGACGCCTGGGAAGCATGTATGAGGAAGCAGAGATTACAATGTATTAACGATGAATGATGTCATATTTTCTCTCCAGGTGCTCCACACTTGTACTCCGCTCTAGGCTCACTTGTTGAAAACTCTTCACATGAAGAGGATAGCTGTAGCAGTTCCTCCCGTAATGCCCATAATGCACCCTGCAAAATTGCAGATATTGCTGCTCTGTTTTCCTTGTTTATCTGCAGTCTTAACTTGCTCTCTCATTTCTTGTAGCATCACAGGTGTATTCCGGTGTCCGAACTGTGCAGTCTAGTGTGCCAGCAGGTGAAGTCTCACTTCTACCAGATTATTCGACTTCTTCAGCCACACCTCGGCATCTCCTTTCTGTGCCCCACTCCCTCCCACTTCATCATTACAATATATATGTTGTTGTTGTTGTCCCTTTTGTGCTTTCTATTGGTATGTGTGCCCGCCCTCAGAAACATCTGTCGAGGCAACTTCCAGGAAAAAAAAATGCAAGAACAAAAGTGGAGGTGCTAATGTGTTCCTGCAGCACCATACACATTGTAATAGTGCCTTCAAACAAGTGCATTTAACGTAGTGATGCAGCAAAGTGGCATTGCTTTAAACAGAATGTCACTGTTGCAGGTTTTTTTTTTTTTTTTTTTCAACTAAAGGTGGCTCAGACGAAATGATGTTACTGTTCACTGTTAGGAACTATACTTCGATGCATTGTCTCCAACGACTTAGCTCGCAGGTGCAGCTGGATGGGTTCGAAAGGAGAAAAACACTCTTTCTCAAAACTGGGAAATATCCGAATGCTGGTTCTAGGTCTGTATGTCTGTTCTTTGTTTTCAGCGTTTTGAGTACCCTGATCTCTGGCTAAGTAATTACGTGATCCGCCCATTTGTACAATTATGCCGTATACCATTTATACAATTTAAATGTAATGAACGTAGCATGAGGTGACTTTAGTGTCACGAAACCGCGGCTAGATACAGGATGGAACGTGACTACAACCTGGCATGCTTATGTAGAATCAGTCTAATATGCATGGCTCACACAGTTGCATCATCACATTAAACAGCCTACACAGCTGTGCCAACTGCTACTTCAGCTGTGTGAACTACTACTTTTGTACTTTTTCTTACCCCCTGCTCTTTCATATTTGCAAAAAGATGTACAACCTGACTCCTACTTGGCAACTGAAGCAAAGAAAAAATATACGCGCCCATGTGGCATAATTGCTTTTCTTTTCATATTTTTTAAATGCCTGCCTTACAGGTTGCGTACGCATCAATTTTGAAACATCAAGAGAAGCAACTGTCAAGGCTACCATGAAAAAGTTGTTGTACTTCGCAGGCGGCAGGGATGGCGGACGGCAGAGGAGAAGGGTGCGAAGTGCTGCAGAGTGACTAAGAACTGACTACAACTGTTCTCTTCCTTACAACTAGTCAACAGATGAACACTTTGGTGCACATTATCCATACTACTGCTGACAGCCGTAACTGCATTTGAAGAGCGATTTTCTTACCTGTACCGCAATCTTTTTCTATATACAGGGTGTTTTACCTGAAGTGATAAATTCTGGTGATTCGGGTTTTAGCGGCGCATCAGCTACTAAGGCTATAATGCGCCAAATACCATCTGAAGACTAGCTAGTTAAAAAGTTCATGTTCAGGACTAAAACTGGAGTAACTGTTACATTAGTATTTAAAGTCATGTACAAAACTGTCATCACCCAGCAGAAGCGTTGGGTGAAGTGGTAAAAAGTTTCTGTAAAAGGAAGCAAAACGACGTTGACGAAGTTGTTGGTACGCTGGACGCGTGATAAGGATGTGAATGATGGAAAGCTGTTCCCCGCAGTGGTTGCAACATGGTGGATATCTCCTCGTAGAAGATACCCACGCGTCAAGTATGTGTGTCCCCGAGGGAAGGCGGGAGGATAACTTAACACTTAATGCAGTCAATTGGACATACCTGGTGAACTGGTGCCAACGTAGGGTTTGGTACTATGTAGTTCATTATTGGTTTGCCTGTCCCAAAATGTCAGCCAGTCGATATTGATGCATCTTTTTAGACATAGCTTGAGATCCTGATATGGTATTTCAAAAGGGGTTATATCACTTGTTAACGCAGCCGTAGCAGCATGATCAGCTCGTTCATTGCTAGGTATCCCGACATGACTAGGTGCACAGCAGAAGAGTAGCTGATAGGCCCTATTAGCTATAGCGCTTGCCAGGCTCCTTGCACGACCAACTACCAGGTTTTTAGTGGGGTGCATGTTACAAATAGCCCGAAGAGAATTGAGGGAATCTGTGTATACTACTGAGCATCTTATATGATTTTGTAGGATGTAGTTGAGGGGTTAAAGTTATTCCATACACTTCACCAGTAAAAATAGACAAGGTTTCTCTTTGGCCGGTGTGAACGTGTGACTATTCCTGTAACCATAGCACATGAAACCCTAGTATTTGTTTTTGACCCTTCCGTGTAGAATTCAACATGACTGCCAAAGGTTTCCCTTAGGTGCTTAAATTCCTGTTTCAGTACAGTGTGTAACGCGTTTGTCGAATCTGGTGAGTGATCTATCACATTTTGGATGAGGTTGCCATGGTGGGATTTTTTTGCTGCACTCAAGGATCATGGAGTTATATTCTGAAAAGTCATAGTGCTCAGTCTCCTGTGATATGTGCATACTAAATGGCAATACCGCTGAAGGCCTGTTCAAGAAGAGTTGTTTATATCGTGTGTCTCTTATAGCGGCGATTGCTGGGTTTTGTGGGTAGCCTCTAATCCTTAATGCGTATGACGTACTCAGGTAGGCCTTTCGAGAGACCACTCACTGACTTCTACGTAAAGGCTCTCGACTGGCGAGGTCCGGAATGCTCCAAGGACCAGACGCAGTCCCAAGTGACGTACTGGGTCCAACATTTTGAGAGTAGAAGGTCGTGCTGGGGGGTGGGGGACCCCTACACCACACAACCGTAATCAAGTTTTGAAAGGACAGTGGAGACATGGATCCGGTGTAATGTATCTGCGATCTGCGGCCGGCGTAGGAGTACCTCTAAAATGTTCAAATACTTTATGATTTTTTTCTTTAAGGTTTTCGGTGAGCTGAGAATTACAGTTTTTCGTGGAAAATGAGACAGGAATTTCTGTTCAGACTTCACGCTTATACTTTGGTTGCACATACAAAGAGTGTGCTCTGGGAACATTCCCCGAACCTTCGAGAAACGAAGACAAAGTGTCTTGTCGGGAGAGAACTTGAAGCCATTTTCCTGAGACCATCTATCCAGCTCATTTATTGTTAGCTGTAATTGACGTTTGCACATCGATAGGTTAGAGGAGCAATAAGAAATCTGAACATCGTCGACGTACAACGAGTAATTGATTGAAGAAGGGATAGCAGTTGCTATAGAGTTCAGTTTCACGATGAAAAGGGTCACGCTAAGTACGGACCCCTGCGGGACACCATTTTCCTCGATGAATGAACGAGATAGTGCTGTCCCAACTTGGACCCTGAAAGTTATCCCCTGTAGGAAATTTACAAAGTATACCAAGTGCATGCAAGTCTCGACGGATACCATATCGCCATGCTGTATCATATGCCTTCTCTAGATCGAAGAAGACAGACATACAGTGCGGTTTCCTGACGAAGGCTTCTCTAATGGTAGTCTCCAAACGCAAACGTTGGTCGACTGTTGAGCATGCAGCTCTAAAGCCTCACTGATATTTATCTAAACAATTACTTTCTTCTAAAAAACACATAACACGGTTGTTGACCATGCGCTTAAAAGTCTTCCCCAGATAACTTGTCAACGCTATGGGTCGGTAACTGCACGGGTGCGAAGCATCTTTTCCTGGCTTCAGCAGTGGAACTATGGCTGCCTCCTTCCAGCAAGAAGGGGAAGCACCTTCTCGCCAGACAAAATTAAAGAAATCGAGGAGAGATTTTAATGAAATTAAATACAGATGTTTAAGCATTAAGCATTAACCAACGGCGGGACAATGGATCGGAGTACACAGCTGGGAAGCTTGCTTGCCTTCGCGTCCAACGTGCTTTCGCTCGAGCTCTCCTGAAAGCAATTAGGTTTGTTGTAGTGGGGTGTCTTCGAAAGACACCCCACGCCCGGTCTTGTTCTTTGCGTGTGCTTCCACAATCGCTCGTTCACCAAAGCTTGGAGCGCTTGGGGAGTCGGCCGGATGTTTGCGGAATGGACTGTTGAGCGGCATTGATAATGGCATGAGTGATCAACTTATTTGCCTCGTCAACATTCAACCCTGAAAAGTAGAAGACGGGAAACTCGCTTCTCTTTCAAATATGTCCCAATTTCCCTGTTGTAATTTCCACCGTTGTGGGCGTGTTTTGATGTTGTTAGTGTAACAATGCAACTAAATAACGACCGGAAAATGGTCGCTACCTCGGGGATTCTGTTTAACTCTGCAGTCCATGCAGTGGAAAAAAGAAGAACTGCACAAGGAGACGTGTACTGCGGAGAAAGACATTGATGTAGAGTTTACATATGTTGGCAATCCCGTATTCAGTACACAGACACGCCTTGCATGGATGACTCGTTCCAACATTTTCCCACGACTATCGGTTTTTTGGCTCCCCCACAAGATGTTATGTGCATTGAAATCCCAAGCAGAATGAACGGTGAAGGAAGCTGGTCCAAAATATCTTCCATTTGTTTCTGTTCAACAGCTATCGAACGTGGAAGATATAGAGAATATACAGTTATTACGTTATCGAGACAATAGCAACAGCCTCAAGTGTTGTGTTTAGTGGAATGTGCTTTGCAGGAAGGTGTTTTCGTGGCAGAACTCCGACACCTCCAGAGGCCCGTGCTGTGTTGGATCGGTCCTTCCTAAAGAGATTCCATTGTTTGAATGGATTAGGGCTACAGGGGTTCAGATACGTTTCCTGCAAGCAAATGCAGGTGGCACTGTGTGTGTCACAAGGTCGAGAACATCATCTATATTTCTCAGCAGGACTGGGCAATTCCACTGAAGGATATTGCTAGGATTCATTAAGATAACTAGGAGGAAGTAAAGGAACGCCTGTATTGTGTAGTGTGTGTGTTTTGTGTGAATTTTGCGTTGTGTCTGCATGGCTTTATGGAGCCTGTATTCTTTGCGCGGGTACTTTCTGCTGCTCCTTATGCTTTCCTCTACCTCTACTACCTGACTTCTCCCGCTTGTCCTTGCCCAGAGAAGAACCAGCTGGAAGACTCGACGACGACTTCTGTGATGAGCGGTCGTCGTCGTCAACTTCCATGGTTACGCTTTGGGACGGATAGCTTGCAATCTCGTCCCAAACAGAAGGGGAGCCAGCAACCTCTAATGAGGTTGTTGCCGTCCCGTTTAGGTTGGCGATTTGGCCAGACTGAGGGGACACTTCCGTGGCCCTCTCTTTTCTTTGGGGAGTGTGGAGTGGAGGTCCAGGATTCTGGGTCTTCACGGATACTCCGAGTGATGCCACTCCCTTGCGCACCACTTCGGAGAAAGTGCCTTTTTTCTGAAATTCCAGTTGAGTCTTAGCTGCTTTATATGTGATGTTTTGCTCTGTTTTCTAAGATTTGCTTTTCTTCTTGAAATGGGGGCACGACCTGGAGTAGACGGGGTGCTCGCCACGACAGTTTGCACATTTTACGTTGCTTTGGCAAGGCTCTGGTGTGTGGTCTTTCTCGACGCATTTTGGGCATTTGCGTGTCCCCTGCAAGTCTGTGAGCTGTGTCCAAAATGCTGACATTTAAAGCAGTGCCTCAGGCTAGGAACATATGCTCTTACTTCACAGTTGATGTATCCTGCCTTCAAGGAAGAAGGAAGTGTGTGGAGCTGAAAGGACAGGACTACATGCTTAGTTGGTATTTCCTTGCCTTCCATGCGCATTACAAGTCTTTTTGCGAGCACGACTCCTTGATCTTTTAAGTCTTCTTCTATTTTAGTATCGGAGCATGGGAGCAATTCACCCACAGAAATTACGCCTTTTACAATGTTCAGAGTGCGATGTGCTGTGACAGATACAGCCGCATCGTCAATTTTCTTCAGTGATTGAAGGGCTGCGCTCTGTTGTTTTGTCTGAATTAGAACCTGGATGTCACCTGTTTTGAGCTTTTTGGCATCATAGGATTTCCCTATTAACTGTTCCAGAGCCTGTGCAGTCACAAAGGGAGACATCTTTTCGAGTGGCCAGTTCTGGTCTTCTGAATGGATGATAAGAAACTTTGGGAACCAGGGTTCTTGAGTCACATTAACAAGATTCATAGTTAGTGCTTCGTTGCGGCTTCTTTTAGGAGGCCGATCACGTCTTTTAGACGTTTGAGTGTTCATGCAAAAATATATGGTGTTCAGTGCAGGTGTGTCGGCCACCACCGACCACAACCTAGCGAACATGCTCTGCACATTAACACGTCCCTCTGCACTATACCCAAGTGCAGCTTCAACAAGAGATGAAAGAACTGCCCAAGGTTGCCCCTTGCCGCCAAAGAAGGAGAAGGAAAAATGAAGAAAAGGAGAAGGTAATGAAAAGGGAGGATGGCGACTAGCTGAACAGTCCTGGTCGGGCCTTCCAGGACCACCCGTCTATGGGAATCAGGAGCCAAAGTGGTGTGTTGCTTCCCCAGAGGGGACCCGAAGGGTCCAAATCAACCTCTGGGTCCACTCAACCACCAGGATCCCCTTTTCCCCAGACACAGGACAGCTGCGCACAGCTATACGTGGGGGTCAGCTCATCCGCGACGACCCTACCATAATCCACCATTTTCACGCGATCGGTGTGCGCATGCGCATCCCGCGTATTCTGCTCTTCTGGTTGAAAACAATGGACCCATAGCTGAAACCATAGCTGACAACAGCCGTAGCCATGACTACGTTAACGCTGCTATACACCATTTTCCCGTTCCTGGATTGCTTCCGTCGATGAGTGAGGCTACGCTTCTCGGCCCCAGAAATGTATGAAAGGATCCAGGAACGATAACGAATAGCTTTAGTGCCGGATGACTGCACTGCACTCAACAAGCGCAAGAATCTTCTTCTTCCTCTTCTTCAAAACAGTTGGCATGGAATGACACGGACACGGTTTGCTCCAGGGTCATGTTGCATACATCAAACGGACACTTACACTTTGTACAGGGAGAAGCAGAAGGAATAGGCCTCGAAGCCTAAGATGGATACTCAAAAAGTGAATACACGAAGTATGCTGGAACGAAAGACAGAAACGAAACCGCAGCGCTTCTCACGTGCATTTGTTTTCAGCCAGTAGCAGACGACATTCGAGAGGGCGCCACATCCAGGAAAATGGTCCATTGAGGGAGAGTGCTATTGCGGCAACACTACCGGGTGATGGGGGCGCCACTTTTCCGACGCCGGGAGTGATAAATTCTAACTGCCGACGCACGCCAGGATTGTGGGATTTTGGGCAGTCACCTTCTGGAATTGCCACCATTTAGGAAGGCTTTGGACAATTTTTAATTCCGGAAAATTTATTTTTTTCAGTCGAACTTGGAAAATTGCCAAGCGAACCTCACTTTTTTTAGAGAAATATGAAGTTCCCCACGGATCACTAGAGACCCAACGAAAACTGCGCACAGCATCGCAACAGAAATAGTCGGAAAAATTAGTGAAAGTGCCGCTTTAGCACTGCCTGCCTACTTGTTGTAAGGAAACGCGCGATACGTGCGTCTAGAGGAGGAAATGTCCCCAGCTTCATTTGTTTTGCTTTGTGATAAGACTTTCGTCACCAACATCAAGGCCAAAGCGGAGGAAAGCAAGGCAACACAAGACGTGGGAACACTTCCTCCTTTCGCCGCACCTTCCGTGCGAGCTTCTTCGCGACAATCAAGCAGGCGGGGCCAGCGGCATTTTTACTCATCCTTTTTCGATTATTTCTATTGTGATACTGTGCATAGTTTTTGTTCGGTTTGTGGTTATCCGTGGATGACTTCATATTTCTGTAAAAATCTGAGGTCCGCTTGGCAATTTTCAAGCTGCGATTGAAAAAGCAACAAGTTTTGCTGAATTAAAACATGTCCAAAGCCTTCCTAAATGGCTGCAAAAGTTCCCGGAAGGTAACTGCATAAAATCCCACGCTCGTCCTTCGAATATGTGGTCAGTTAGAATTTTTTATAATTTTAGGTGAAACACCCTGTACATAATTCTAATGCAGTCATATTTTTATTTCAAGGAAGGAAGTTAATTTTAAATGTGTATGTATAATTTTAAATATATGTATTGTTTTCACTATGTGAACGACACGGCCAAACAGGCGTTTCAGTTGCACATTATCATCTGGCTGCTCGTAATTGTACCAGAATTTGAAGAACTGATCATGATGATGATTCGTGTTTTATTGGCGCAGCGGTAACTACGACCATAATGCGCCAATACAGTGATTAAAACCATTAACGATGCCAGAGATATGATTCAGTGATTGATTAAAAAGGATGTAAGGATTATGTTAAACCTAACGCATAAGCTAGAGGAAGCTGTAAAGCTACAATGCATTTAAAAAACCAATAGTTTGGACGAAGTTAAAAACACGTTCAAATGGTACAAAAGCAACATCCCTCAGTAAAAGGGATGGATGGAGAGGTAAATGGTACTTGTAAATCTCATGAAACGCGGTGCCCGTGAGTTTCGTACGATGGGCATGTGATGAGGGTGTGTAGGACGGAGCTGTGTGATACGAAAACGAAACAACGAACGAATCGAACAGACACTTGTTAGACGGCCCTTTAAGGGCCAGGTACACACAGAAACAGAAGACCGCGTATGTAACCGAATACGCGCCAGGTTGGGGCCTGGAATGTGACCTTAACCGAATTGAACTTGGTGATATCTCATAATGTACGCACTTCTATTTCTGTTTCTTGGACAATAAGGTAGTGTTCGTCTGTCCTCCTAAGAGAGCAGTCGTGTTTTCTCCTCTGCGGAGCAGCGTCAGTTAGAAGCGATTTTATACGAGTGACAACATTGCTAAAGAGTCGCATTATTTAGTGGTGCCGAAACCCGGGACTAACTGCGCTGCAGTCAGAAAAGCCAACTGCATCAAGACGAAATGGGCCGCCTAAAGAGCAAAAGAGCTGCGCGACGGGCACAGGTTACCAAACTGGTCAACGAGCTGGCGGAACTTTGAGCCCAAGACAACGTCCACAAGACAACGCTAGGGAGCCTACTCGCCCGACACTTCTCTAACGGTACAGAGTTACGACAGATTAACAAAGATGTTGAACTACTTCTCAGGCCAGAGGAGCTCGAGGAAGAGTACCCAACCATCATCGCCTACGAGGACGAAGCGCATGGTGCAATAGGGGAACTTCGAACGAGGATTGCCGAAATGCAGGTCACCGAGCAACCGACAACTCACAACCCATCTATGCCCACATCGTCAGGAGCGGAAAGACCGCGCGCTGGAGCTGAGCTCCCGAAACTACAGCTCCAGTGCCTTGCTGGCGAGTTAACACGCTGGCAAGCATTTTGGGAGCACTACAAGACGACCGTACACGACAACACCACCTCTGCAAAGGCTGAGAAGTTCCAATACCTGCGTTAATTACTTCGAGAATTGGCTGCTTCGGCCATCATAGGACTTCAGGTAACAGAGTCATGTTATGATGACGCCATAGAGGTCCTGAAGGAGCGATTCGGAGATCAGAGCCGCATCGAGAGGAAACATTTGTCCAAGCTTCGCAATCTGCCTGCCGTGAGATCAACCCGCGACGTACACGGACTGCGAAAGTTGTACGACCACGTCCAGAACAACGTACATGGACTGCGCGCCCTCGGCGTTTCAAGTTCAAGTTACACCTCAATGATGGTGGACATTCTGTTTACATCGCTGCCGCAGGGTATGGTGGTTGAGTATCATCGGTTGGCCACGTATACGTATACGTCGACCGACGAACAAGAATCGACCAACGAATCGGAGTCAGAAACAGACGCGGAATTAACAAAGGTACTGAATTTCCTTCGCATTGAAATTGAGAGTCGGGAACGCTCAGGAGTACGAGACCGGAACCAAAATCCAAACAAAGGCAATGCATCCGACAGAAAATCAAGCAGCTTTATTCCAACGGGTGCATTGCTGCAGAACAGCGTGCAGTTGCAAAACAAGTGCTTCTTCTGCTACGCTTCCGATCACGCTGCGCCACAGTGCCAAGGCCGCCTCTCTTCGTCCGGAAAGAAGAACACGTTAGCAAAAAATATGCGCTGCTTTAGATGCACAAAAAGAGGCCATCGTTCGAAGGACTGGCTTGTCAGGATTACTTCCCAGCAAACCATCAATATCCCACAGACCTCCCAAATTGGTCTCACACGTCACATATGTCACGCGTATCCTCGCAACGTCCGCTGTATATCCACCATGAGACGTCACAAATATCCCCCAGTGAATATTCTGTGGATATACTACGAATATCACAACAATGACATTTCTTTACCTTACAAGGATGTAAGGTGTACTTAATGTACTGTACGTATGTAATGTACGTAATACTTGTGTGACTTCCCCCGTCTGGACGCCTAAGCCTAAGTTTTTTTTGATTGCGTGTTAGCGCCGCGAAGCAACTGTGGCTATGAGCGGCGTACAGATGTGGACAGACGGGGAGAGGACAGCAGGACCTAAGCCTAAGTGAAGATGTGCATTGTTTCGCGGACTATTTTTGACCAAAAGCTGTTGCCGGCGCATAAATGCGCAGAGAAACATTTAGCAACATTACGTCTTCTACAACTATGATATAAATGCTTGAAACACGCGTTTCATGCGCATAATGTAACTGGATACTAGTAAACGAAGTTAAGATTTGCGCGAACAGATGGCGTCCCGCTTGATTTTCCGTATCGGTGGGTCGTTCTCGGTGACTCTTCGTCTGCAAACTAAAACTGCGGACAAGCGCTTTACGAATCATTCCCACCGACCCGTGAGTCGTATCTGTTTTTCCGAGATCGTATCGATTGGCGTGTTATCGTAGTGGGAACTAAAACTCCCTATTGTCAACCTTAATCACGAACGGTAAAGTCGCTCCGTCTTTACTCAACATACTGCGCACCCAATTTGTTCATGCGCCGTTCGCATGTAGAAGAAGGCCTGTTTGATGTGGTACTTATCTCACTCTTTCCTCATAATAATAATATTTATTTTATACCCTCATAGCCATAATTTTTCTAATCATATTTGTAACAACGCATCACGTATCACACCATAGTCAATAAACAAAAGAGAGAAAAAAATAAACATATTTTACCTTTTCCACGGGAACTATAATGATCGGTCACGTATGTTGAGGGATATAACAAGAATTAAGTTCCCAACTAGTGCGAGTCGAAGCGTAACGACGTCTGCCTCATCGCCATCGACATTCCCCAACCGCCGTTTCAAACAGGCGAGGCGTGTCGTCGTAGCCGTTCTGTAGGATATGGCACGTTACACGGAAGGGTCTTTGGAACTTCAGCATCCTGCGTATTTGGTACTGGAATCTCTGGAGCATCGAGGCAGTACTGGCCAGTACGCCGAACAACTACGTTGTGTATAACAACGATTGCCGTGGTGTGCGAGAGCTAGCGTTCCTTTGTTCTCCGGCTTTGGAGTTAAGGTGAGTTCCTTCTTCCTTTTGCCTCACTTAAGATTTGTGCGTTGTTGTTTTTTCCAACAATCACATGTGGTAGAGGTGTGGAGCAATGACAGCTTTGTATCTGAGTAAACGGTATAGTTTGCTTTACGTGCGAAGTCTTGTGCGTATCACTTACGAACTCATGCGAACGGTGGAACTGTGTGAGATTGTGTGTGTACACATCTCTTTGATTCATGTACTATTTTATAGGTCCTTGTGATATCTTGCATTGGGGATGATGAAAGCAATGGTGAAGCAATTCTATGAACTATGCGTAGCCTGGCAGTAGATAAGCTTGGCTCAGCTACAGTTGTCTTTCATATAAAGGATAGCAGTTATGTTTTCACGTTTGACTGCACTGTTTTTCAAAGTTCCTTGTTTTTTGCATGACCGCTAATCTTGCTTGAATGTCACATGGACGCGATGTGACTCTAGATTAATAAGACATGACTGGTTTTACAGTATCCACACACACCCATAGATAGCCCCACACATGTGTAAATTTTCCTGGTGTCTCTACAACACTGAAGAGCCAGGCATAAACTGGAAGAAGTCGCTTGGGTCTACCAGTGATTAGGCTGCTTCCGCATGTAACCATCTATACTCCGAAAGAAACTGCGGTAAGTCACTGTCTTCCATTCGTTCCCACTTTTTGCAGAGTGTCTGTTCTTTACGTCTATTTATGGCAGTGTTTGAGCTGCTATCCCAATAGATGGAATTAACTATGTTATTGGTTATCTTTCAGGGATGACGGTTCCGAAGTGGCGTAGCAATCACGTGATTATTATTATTATGACCATTATCGTCTTATTATGCGTCTTATCAGTGTCACCCTATATTTTTAATAGTTAGCCTATTTATGTTGTAATATCATATTTTGTACTATTAGAAACGGCGTTTTTTGCAGTGCATGTAACATTAGTGTACTTGGTTTGTGTTCAATAAACAAGAGTTCGTTGACACGATCTTCTCTGTTGCAGAGTAGTATTTTCCGTAGAATAAGTAAAAATTGCAAAAAGCAACAAAATACAATAATAATAACACGTCCTGTATATGTCCTCTATATGTCCAAATATCCCTGAAAGACATTCCTGGAACCTTCCCTGGATCAGCAAATGCGGAAGAACTACGGGTCCTCTGTCTGTCCCAGAGACGTCAACGGGCTATTCAGCCTAGTCCCTGGGATATCACAAAGTCCCAAGTGGGACATCGTGTGGACGTTTCTGAGACATATATGGTTTACTGGGTTGCGGTCACTGCGGAAAACGGCATGCTTCGTCCATGTGCTCCCCACCTGACCCAGGCAAAAATCTGGACTGGTCCCAGAATGGTTGCCGTTGAATGTGGATGGTCCCAGAATGGTTCGAGTTCAATGTGGATGGCCCCAGCTGGGTTCCCAAGTGGTGTGGCCGGTTCCACTTTGGTTTTCAAGTGGTCCTATCGTCCACTTCCAGTGGTTTAAAAGGTCCCAGCTGGGTCCCAAACTGGGATGACTGGTTCCAGTTTTGCCCTCCTGTGGTACCATTCTGGCCCAGAGTGGTCCAACAGGTTCCAGTTGCAGCCTCAATGGCAGCATTTTTTTCCAGAATGGTAATTGAATCTCTATATTGAATTTCTTTTTGCATTTGAAAAGTGACAAGGAAATACAAAAGTTGGTTTAATTTCAGGAGAAGTCCGTCTTCGTCAAAATAACTTTAATTGCTGTTCCTTTCACCTTGTTTATTTTGTAATTTTGTTTGTCTTTCCCTCAAAGTTCCCTCAAATTATACACACACACTTCTGTATCTGCCATTAATCAAGTCTGACCTTCAGTTTGAGAATCGTTTCCGTCTGTCTTTCGGTGTCTCGAGTATATCCACTGTAAATTCTGCTCCAACACTTTAGCGATTCAAACAGGCACGCTCCCACTTCTTTCATAGTTCTGTCAGATAATTCTTCATTTCTGGTGCTCTTTTATGGCACCCTAAAATAGTTGTCTATTTCTTTCATCATCTTCTCAATATTTGTTGTGTTGTAACGTCCACTCTGTTCTGTAATGCCCTTCAATGGGCACTGAATATATATATAAAAAAAGCAAATGGATAATGGAGTAACGTAAGTTTGTGCATCTGCTGCATATATCACATGATGTGCATACAGGACAGAAAATATCAACACACAGAGTATGTGTGGGATAATATTCTTAAATTATATAGCCTGAAATTTATATATAGCCGTGTGCATGTCCCGTGCAAAGTAATGTGGTGCTTTTCTCCAAACTGCATCACAACATGATGACAACAAGAATCATCCACTGAAATACTTGTCTAGGTCACATTTAACCACATATTTATTGAATGTTCTACGCCCTGCAGAAATATGCCAGTCACAAGAAATGATGAAGCAGCACAACACAAGCTTCCAACAACTACAAGAAACAGTATGAGAAGCACAAACATGCAATTAGACTGGCTTAGTAAAATTTGCAAAATTATAGTACGTTCTAGCTGTAGCACACTCAACCCCTACATCCATTTACAGTAGTTTATAATTGAACCTCTGTATGCAATATGCTACGACAATACTTCTCTGCGCATGAGAGAACAGAAATGTTGAAGAAAGCACGTGACAAAGCGTCTGCTCACTCAGAAGGCAGCAGTGAGGGGGGATTCACAGATGGCCACAATACTATGGTGAAAAAAAATGAATAAATGTAGACTTAGCAGAAATTGAACAAGCTCCAGGAGCATGACATATCCCCTTTTTCAATGTAACATAACATACACAGGGGCCTGATCTGACTGTCCCGTCTCACTGACACATATATACACTTCCTGTTCCTTAGCCCTTAGCAAAAAATTTCCGATGCGTTCCTAAAATTTCCTTGGCAGATACATGCTGTTATGTAGATGTCATTTGAGCAAAAGTACTACTCAGAGCAACTTATCCCCTTATTGCATACAGAGGTTCAATTATACTCTACCTCACTGTACACATCATGTCCACTCATATCTGTTGCATAAGTGCACAAAATACATTCCTTTCTCAATGTTTAGGCATATGCAAGGGACAATGCGTTGGTCAAGTTTATGCAGCACCTTTGTTGGACGCTTCCGAGCTCTCATTACATGACTCACACCACAGGATGTGGCTCTATTGTATTTATGTGATGCTACGTAAACAGTTGTCCCGTGTGGAGAGGAATGTACAAGGATACGTTCGGCTCTAAGGTAGTTGTCTCCAGTTCGAGACGACGTCGAGTCTCTCTTAGAAGCCCGACGGTACCTTGTGCTGTGAATAATGCAACCACAAACTAAAACACGGTCATACTCCTTAATGTCCTCTGTGTGATCAAAATGGGCACACAACCAATCAGTCATTTCTTGAGCAACTTGCTTCGGTTTGCCTAGTGGATGAATATTGTCCATCACGGGCTTCCCATGGCAGCACATGCTCTGTGCTCCTTCTGATGCCAGACTTCTCAGCTCGTAGAAGTTATTGCGCATTAGGATGCGTGAGAAAATTTGCAGTGCAACTACATTTGACGACGACACGAAATCCAGAAGATGGCCCATGTTTGTTTCGAAAGCAAAGCACGATATCCCCCAAAGCGGGCCATGTAAGATGGCACTGTTTGTCAAAGGAAGCAGGGTGTGCACGTTGGATTTCATTTCTCTTTCACGGTACAGGTACTGTGTCATCACAACAAACCTGGTCAGCTTCTCGCCGCTTTCTCTCACATCAGCTTGTGTTACCTCACTTTGTAACAACAAGTAAATGCCAGAAACTAGTAACGCAAAATGCTCATGGTAGGTACTGGGTAAGATATCCTGAAGACAAGGAAGAGAAAAGTAAAGCAGCCATGATTGCCACTCCCCTGCCTCCCAAAATCCCCTCTGTTTCACAGATTTTGGGCATCGTGTGAAGCACAACGGTGGTTTTAAACTCTGGAGTCTTTCATCAACCAGTTGTCTTTTCTGTGGTGTGCCAATGTAATAATCTGTTCCCACATCACGAAACCACAGGTCTGTGATTTGTCTTGCTGTTCCAAGTAAACATGCATGCATTAGTCCGGCACTACGCTCTAGATAATGCTTATGCCTGGCACTGTCAGAAGTGGTGACGGCCCCTTTACGCCGCGCACAATTTGACCCGACGATGCAGCTGATCTCATATCCTGAATCATTGAACGGTCTGTCCTTTCAGCAGCTGGCCCTTCTGTCACTGCAAACTTCACGTACCCTGAAATGCTGTAAATCACATTATTGTTAGTATGCCGCTGCCTTACTGTTCTAGACATTGTTTCAGTGTAATGTATAAAATATGTCTTGTTACTATGGACATGAAGAGCATACCTCATAAGAACATACCTGTCCATGTGACAAAGAATCATGAACAATAGGTCATGTGCAGACAGCTTTTCCATTTAGGAACACACTAGAATTGCTTCAGTCAGATATCTCCATGCCCTGGACACTTGAGTGTCAAAATTTCATTGCACGAGGAGGCTCTTATCAAACAAACAGTATATTTTCTATGTTGGGCACCTCCCTCACTGTAAGTTGGAGAGGATTTCTATGAACATATCGGGAGAAAAGTGGGTATGCTTTTTATTACGTTTTCGGCTTCTTTGATGCTGTCCCACTCCGGTCAGTCTTCTGAGCATTTTGCATTTTTCTCCTTGAAAGCTGAAGCAGGTTCTTTCTAAGTTGTACACAATTCCGGTTATAGTCACTACTTTAGTATCAACTGTTGTGTTCAGATTGTCTAAAGCCTATGAGGCTGCATGGAATTTGTGGGGAAACATGGATTGAAGAGGCTACACATCAGTTAAGACGACACGAACACTGGCTCTTTCCCAAATGCCTTATCAAAGCTATGCCTTAGAGCTAATTCGGACCCCCCACATTAATCAGGACCCTCCAGGGAGTCATTACACTAATTGGGGTGCATCTAAGACGTGTCCAGACCACCCTGTGCGTTGCCGACAACCTGCGTCCATAAAAAAGAAAAAAATAGATAGAGATAGAGTGGAGAGAAGGAGTTTAGTTGAAGATCAATGACGCCATCTTGAGGAAAGCGGTACGGAACGGTCGCTGACCATCGGCGGGCGAATGAGCACACAGGCAAGTTGCAAAGCATCACAGCTATGACCACAAGTTCCGGACATCCTGTGACGTTAGCTGTGACGCCATCATGACATGTCTGGGCAGGTTCGGACAGCTCTGGCCATGCGAAGACAAAAACACTCATAATACAGAGGCTGCGAAAGCAAGGGTGTGCTAACCATCAATAGCAATCAACAAAAAGAATTAGTTACACAACAAATCATCCCCCCACAACAGGAGCGCAGAATGATGCGACTGCTCCATCCGACAGTCAGGCAGAGAACTGACTCGTAATGGTTTTTTCTCCTGTATAAACTCCCGCAGCTGCACCCCCTAGCGGTTACTTTCTCAACTAATCTCACGACAAAATTATTAAGAATCACGCCTGCGCTACTCTCATTCCCAAGGCAGAAAAAGATGGCAGGATAAATGGCGGGAATGCCCGGACAACAGCAACCAGCGCCCGACGTGCACGGGCATGAAAATTGCAAACAAAGCGGGGACAGAGTTACCGAAGCCTTTTCTGAATACATTCTGCTGGCTCTGGAATAAAAAGATTTATCGCCGGCGTAGAACAATGCCAGCTCTGCTTCCGTTTAAGTGATAAAACAGTGCGCCTGCTCAGGGAAACGGATCGCACACGTCCAAACCGCGGGGCCCGCCTTGCGCTCGCACGGGGAATCGCGCGCGTCGCGTGTCCAAACTGCGAGAACGGGCCCGCGTGGGGCGCGGTTCGGGCACACTGTTTTATCACTTAAATGGAAGCAGAGCTGACATTGTTCTACGCCGGCGATAAATCTTTTTATTCCAGCGCCAGCAGAATGTATTCAGAAAAGGCTTCGGGTGTGTAAGGTCAGCCCAAGGTGTGTTGATGGGAGCGCACTCCTCTGTTGGGTCTCTATAGTATTCTTGCAAAATATATGGGTGCAAGAAAATAAAAGGAAAACGAAGAAGACAATTCACTCCTGTATGATGATCGCTGCGTAGAGGCACGGCACCATTTTCTTCATGGAGGTATAGCGAATGTGCATTCCTTTCTTTCTTTCTTTTTTGGTTCGCGTCGGTCGAGTGGCGATATCCTATTACATCCGAAACGAGGACCTATCGCTTTGCAATCGCAAAAAAGAGTGAGCCATCTTTTGACGATGGTAGGATAATTATTGACCTGAGGAATAATATGGATTTATGTGGTTGTGAGAATAGACTTTGTGTTTGCGAGTGTGTGTGTCTGTGTGTGCGCGCGGGCGCGCGCGCTTTTCTGAACCAGGGATCCCACTTGACAAGTAAGTTCTTCGTGTGTGCCTTTTCATGTGACACGAGTGATACATTTATGTACTATTGCGTGTAATAGTGGTTTAAAAAATAAGGGTAGCTGCGCTTGCATTGCTATCTGTAGGATAGACCGAGAGCGTCTTTAATGGAATTGCCTCGCGAACCTGGTGAAGTCTTTGTTTTGGGCAAGTTATTTTATGAGAGCCGGTCCTGTTGCGTTGCATTTGATACGCTTTCCTGAAGCAGTGTGCTTTGTTCTTGTAGTGTGGTTTACGCCTTTATCAATAGAAATGAATAGAAGTGTTTGTTTGTTTGTTTGTTAGTATGTGTCTGTCACCTTCGTAGTGCTGTTCAAGCTTTATTTTCTTTGCAAAAATTCAGACTTGATGCTGTTTGAGTAGAAGTGACTTTCCCTGCTCGCTTAAGATAAATTGTGTATCCCTGTCCTGTGCTTGCTTCACGCAGGGACAATGCAAATGAGTATTTAGCATTGTGCAATAATTATCTGATAGCAGAAATGGGTGTCTTTGTCACAGTTTATTAGCGTGTGCGTCGTTATTTTTTTCTCTCTTATAGCTATGCGAGCAAAAGTGCGTGTAATTTTTCGCTGCTCTTTTCTTATTTTCTCTACTTTTATGTAGAAGAAAGCCTCCTGCGTAAAAGCTGAATAGTGTTCTATCAGTGGAAGTGGGGTTGTTTGTTTGATTTTGTTGGGTGTTCGATATCTTGACGAAGTAAGCAGTGCTTAATTTTGCAGTCTTTTGAGCAGAAATGCTGGTATCTGAGCACGGAGTAGAAATTTCTATATTTCTCAGCTCCCTAAGAAAATTTGTACGTCGTTTTCCAAGCAGACCGCGTTTAGTTTACGCAAAATAGAAAAAAGTTGTGTATGCTCTATGATGATCCGCCGCAGGCTTAGGCCTTTTCCCCGATGAGCAGTGTTTTGTATGCGATGTCGCATGTCTGGACTTGTTCAGTAGTGTTGCAATTTTTACCCTTCGCTAATATCCTGTTCCTGTCGTCTTGTGTTAGACGTTGAGCTTGGTAGCGATGTGCGGTAACGCTACGATTATTCCTGAGCGCTCCGTGTGTTTAATGCGTTGTCCTCTGTGCGTGCGTGCGTGTGCTTTTTTCCTGATTTGTGACGTCATCATGGCGTGTCTGGTCTTGTTTAGCAGTGTTGCAGTTCTTCCCGCTGCTAGTATCTTGTTGGTGTCATGTTGTGCTAGCCGCGTGGTGATGTGTGGTGACCTGAGGTCTTAAGCCTTTTCCCTGCTCACCTAAGGAAATTTGTGTATCCCTGTCCTGTGCTTTCTTTATGCAAGGGCAATGCGTCTGTGTATGTGGCACTATCACATACCAAACATGAGTGTCTTTTTCTTAGTTTATTAGCATATGCTTCAGGTTTTTTAAGTCAAGCACAAGTGCGCGCAATTTTTCACTGCTCTCTTCCTCAAATCACCCATTTTACGCAGAAGAAAGTCGCATGGTGCAGCTGAGAAGAGGGTTTCTCTGATTGTTTGTTAGATGTTGTTAGGAGCTCGGTATGTTGAGGAAGTCAGCTGTTAAAGGTATGTGTGAAGAAATGCTTGCATCTGAGCGCAGGATAGGAATTCCTGAAGCACGGCACCCTCAGTGTAAATTAATTATTTTGGATGTGAGTCTGCTTCACTGCATGACAAGGCTGAAATGGGAAGAGAGAAAAAATTGGAGCGCTTCATTTATAGCGATCCAAGTAATAGGGCAATTATAGTTTCCATAGAAAGTAGAATTTTAATGGGCTCCTAAAATTATAGTTTTGTAGTAGTTTTTCTAAACTGCAGTGCAAGGTAGAAAATCATTAATACGGTGGGAATGCCGTCATGTTCCCGTAAAGGCGTTCTGTCTTGTGCTTTGGCGTGCGCGAATGGAACTTTGCTCCTCGGCTTTCGCGCCTTTTTGCTCGCAATGCGCGAATGGAACTTTGCCCACCCGGCTTTCGCGCCTTTTTGCTCGCAGGTGTAGCCTCAGACAACGAATGTATGAGCATAGAAAGGGGTTTACTGCAATTCTAATGACCATGATGAGCCTTTGGGGTGAAAATCGTTAATATGCAGGGTGCTTTTTTGTTGAATTTTAATAAGAGAACGAATGTCATTAAGAGTAGGACAAAGGAAATAACCTTGCGATTCAATAAATAATAGGAGTCTTTGTCTTTGCCGCTGTCTTCTTCAGACAGGATGTGAAGACGTCATGCAGTCTGTAGCAATGCATTGACCGTTACTGGAAAAAAGTGTAGCAATAAAAAAATGGTGTGTATTGTCCTGGACAGATTTATGATGAGCACTGTTTTTGAATCAGACGAGTGCGTGTGCTTAGAAATAGTTTGATGCTGGTTTCCTTCTGTGTTTCTTTCCGCTTTTCCCCCCTTGTTGTCTGACAAACATGCGCTGACATGCTCTGCCCTGTTCTGACATGCTTTCCTTCTACATGTAGTTTTTTTCTTTTTGTACAAGGAATATTCTTGACGATGACGATAGTGGTGCCTTGAATGGGAGTTGGGCTATTCTTAATAATTTTGCGATTCATTTAGTTCAGAGAATAACCGCGAGGGGGACAGGTGAGTGACTTTATTCAGGAGGAACAAAGCGTCATTATTCAGTTAGCTGCATGGCTCTCGGCTGGGATGCACATGTCTTGCTGAACCATTATCTTGTCTTTTCCTGTACGGTAAGGCTTTGGGAATGAAATGCTACAATCTCCTCTTATCTATGGTGTTTTTCTGCAATAGTTCCCTTTGCAATCATTATAGTGGAATAAAGGAAATAATCTAGGGATAGTGATTCAATAAATAACTGGTCCCCTGTCTAGAGTGTAAGCGTCCTTGAGCCACGCACCTGCATGATGACGTCATGCCGCGACACTATTGTTTCAGGTTGACCTTGTCTAGAGGAGAATTAGTGAAAAAAAAAACAGTGTAGCCCTGAGACAGTATGATCCGTCACGACCAATGAGAACGGCCTGCAGGGGGCGTAAGGATTCACTCCTCTCTTGGACACTGATGGGTGTGGACACGCAAATTCTGCTCCTGGTAATTGCGTTGGCCGTCAGTGGAAGAGCGTAGCTTCGGTGGGTGTTCTGTCTGCCTCTGATGGGGTGCGGATGTATGGTTCATCACTGGTGAATGGTGTTCGACGATGCAGGTGGATTTTGTGACGACCGGATTTACAATGAGGGAATGTAGTGTACGTGTCCGATGATGGTGAATGTCTTTTTCACTCTGTTCAAGTGTTTGTTTTCCTCTGTTGCCCAGCAGTCATGCAATTTGTCCTGACGTGTTCTGACATGCCCCGATATGCATGCTTTCCTTTGTTGACGCTTTGTATTTTTTTCTTTTTTGACAAGGAACATTGTTGTCTTGACGATAGTGCTGCCCTGAGTTCTGCGCTCCTCGTTACCCATGCTCTGTGTTGATTTGTTGAGTGCCTAGTCCTCGTATTAGCCATTGATGGAGTTACGTGCTTGGATATTTTGTTCTTTTGCAAGTATCATTTAGTAAGACTTTGGAATTCCTACGATCAGCTTTCATACATGGTGCTCTTCTGCAATAGCTTCCTATGCAATCGTTATAGAAGAATAAAGGAAATAATCTTGGGATAACGATTCAATAAATAATAAGTCCCCTGTCTAGAGCGAACGCGTCCTTGAGCCACACAGGTGCATGATGACGTCATGCCGTGGCTACATTGTAGCTTGACCTTGTCCAGTTGTGTCGACTGTGTAAAAAAAAACAAAGCAGGGTAGCCCTGAGACAATACGATGACGTCACGACCAATGAGAACGGCCTGCAGGGGACGTAGGAATGCTCTTCTCTCTTAGCCTCTCGCAGGTGGTCGCCCCAGAGGGCGCTAGGAGCGCGCATGCGTAGCTGCCGCGGCGCGTCGCCTCAGTCAGTTTCTCGCTGGCTGTCGCGGAGAGAAGACGTGTGCTCCCCGCGCTTCTGTTGTGGTGAGCTGATTTGTTGTGTAACTAATGCTTTCGCCAACTTTGTCCCCGCTTTGTTTGCAATTTTCATGCCCGTGCACGTCGGGCGCTGGTTGCTGTTGTCCGGGCATTCCCGCCATTTATCCTGCTATCTTTTTCTGCCTTGGAAATGAGAGTAGCGCAGGCGTGATTCTTAATAATTTTGTCGTGAGATTAGTTGAGAAAGTAACCGCTAGGGGGTGCAGCTGCGGGAGTTTATACAGGAGAAAAAACCATTACGAATCAGTTCTCTGCCTGACTGTCGGATGAAGCAGTCGCATCGTGTTGCGCTCCTGTTGTGGTGAGATGATTTGTTGTGTAACTAATTCTTTTTGTTGATTGCTATTGATGGTTAGCATGCCCTTGCTTTCGCAGCATCTGTATTACGAGTGTTTTTGTCTTCGCATGTCCAGAGCTGTCCGAACCTGGCCAGGCATGTCATGATGGCGTCACAGCTGACGTCACCGGATGTCCGGAACTTGTGGTCATAGCTGTGATGTTTTGCAACCTGCCTGTGTGCTCCATCGCCCGGCGATGGTCAGCGACCGTTCCGTACCGCTTTCTTCAAGATGGCGTCGTTGATCTTCAACTAAACTCCTCCTCTCCACTCTATCTCTATCTATTTTTTTCTTTTTTATGTACACAGGTTGTCGGCAACGCACAGGGTGGTCTGGACACGTCTTAGATGCACCCCAATTAGTGTAATGACTCTCTGGAGGGTCCTGATTAATGTGGGGAAGTCCCAATTAGCTCTAATTGCTAATTAAACGTGTCCAGAAGCCCTGTAGCGTTGCGGACAATCTGTGTCCAGTAACTACTACTAGAGTGCACTAGAATGGCCACATGGATGCAAAATTTTCATTTTTCGGTCCTGTACTTGAACTTAGACACCTTCAAAGTAAAACAGCTTTTGCCTACACATCACCTGTACAACTTACAGAAGTCTTAATGTACAGTAAACCAGAAAGCACCACAATTCTGTGCCCAGCATGGGACCAGAGACACCAAGCAAGTAACGGTCATCAGAGTACCTCAAATTGAAATCGGCCCTTACCCTCAGTGCATGTCCCAGGATGGAAACACGAGGGACATGAAACGTAGCCATTGAACTGTACCATGTTCAGCATTGCAGGTCTGGCAGGTGCATCAGCGACACATGTAATGCAGTAGACCTGAAACCTGGCGCATATATATGAACACTGGAGAATTAAAGCCTCTCATTCTCACTCAAGAGAACAATTGTATGAAGTGCTATGCCTTTAAGGTGATGCACTGTCCCTCACTGCTCCACTGTACTCCATTTTCTGCGAGGGCCTCCATCTGTCTTGCAAATACATTAGGCAGAAGAAACATGTTTGGATGCTTATCCCCGTACCATAGAAGTGGCACTGAAGGACTTGTCCATCGGTGGTATGGCGGCAGCTCGTTTATGAGGACTTGTACAGGCCAAATGGAGAAATTGGAACTTTTAAATGTGGTACTTCCATCTGTGTTGAGGGTAAGGGTAAAGTCGTAGTTATTGCAGCCCAGTTTTTCCCGCTGGTCTTTGAAGAAGGTCCCATCGGTGATGTCACGCATAGCTTAATCTGTGTTGCTCACTTCTAGCCTTTCTAATGACTGTTTCAACTGCCACGACAAGTCCCCATCAGCAAGAAGTGACTCCAACTGAGTCCTCAAGGGCAGACTTACAAAGAAGTGGCCCTTTGCCATCAAGTTCCTGTCAAGATGTTGCTCCTTACAGATAGAACAGGTTTCTGCGATGTTGTTTCTCTCATTTAAGTCCCCACTTGTCGTGCACAGTATAGTTTCACAAGTGTTGCAATAAAAGTGGAAAGTCATGTCTCTCGGCGACGCCCCACAAAACTTTTTGAACAGGTATGCAGACTCGGGCAAGCTGTCCTGTCCAATTAACTTGTTCACCAATTTCACCCAGCAAACCAGATACATCCAGCAAATATCCGTAAGATATCTCGCCCGGGACGTTTGGATATCCAGTGGAGTTTGCCACAGATCCGTTTTACATCCATGCGATATCCCTGCAACTAGCATTTCTGCCATGTTTGTAGATCCACTGAAAGTCCCTGCGATGTCTGTCACGGATATTTGGATATATACGGGAGATTACGAATATCGTACATATTTTGCTTTTAACAATTTTGTGCATCAGATATATAGTGTTTGTAGAGTGCGTAGAGACCCTTGCAACTGTGTTCCAGCAAATAATATTTATTGTGTGTTTTAACCCATTTGATACTATTGGGAACAAAAACATTACCTTAGCCTAACAGGATTAATCACAGTACAGCAACACCGTGGGACACGCCAGCATAAGTGCCGAACCCTGCCCGCCTCACTGGGACCACTTGGAAAAACCCGCAGTAACCTCTATTTGCGAGCTGGATGGAACATATACTGAAATACAAATCGTTACACACACGTTCGTTAGGGGTAGCGTGGCGTAAACCATTTGTAATGGTGATGAGGATGTATCTTCGCAATTCCTGTGTTTCTGCATCAACTCACAGTATACCCAACAACATTTCCGACATCCCTTCCTATCAACTACTGTGTTTTTAATTCAGGTTACCACCTCTATAAGGACAAACAAATCTTTCCTGGATCTCCCATAGATATCCCTAAGATATGCAGGCTGCCTGTCACGGGACATTCAAACATCCAGAGCGCGAGATCCTTCCAACGTGCCAGGGACATCTGTTGTCTACTGGAGTAAGCCCAACACGCATTGAAATTGTGCGATACCCCATAGATATCCTACAGATGTCCAGATATTCAGGACGTTCGCGACCTTGTAGGGATGTTCCAGGGATATTAATGGTTTGCTGGGCAGGAGGTCTTCGGATGCTGGCCATGTTAACCGGTGCTTTATGACGAAATCCATAAGCAAAACGAGAGCATCCCACACAGAGAATGTGCAATTTTCCTGCAGCGGTATACTAAATAGCGGCGCAAACTGACACCTGCTCTGTTGGTTCTCATGTGTCCTCGACATGCCTTCATTGTCTTGAGAGTCGTTTTCTCCTGATGAAGTCCCTACCTGTGCAGAACAGTGTGAACCAAATGCTGATCCGGACGCTGCCGAAGGTTGGGAACTTTGGAGCCCATGCCTCGTGGACCTTGGCATCTGCACATTTGATGCACTTGGTTCTAAGTACGTCTTACGAAGCTTACGTGCCTGTGTGGACATCGTTCAAATTTCTCAGTTGCTGCTACCGAAAAACAGCATCGCCTTCCCGCGTCATAGCGAACTGACACGATGTCCACGACACGAGTATGGCACACGAATTGTCTATATAGCGGCTATTGAGTCGATTGGCTTGGTCCATGGTCAAAGGGCTACCACTAGCCGACCACTATCTCATTTATGTACACACACACACACACACACACACACACACACACACACACACACACACATATATATATATATATATATATATATATATATATATGTCACCTAATGCTCATCGTTTATAATTTATAAGTGAAGCAAAGACAACTACCGAATAAGAGCTGCTTTTACATGGGAAGTGCCACGAAGGATGTCGTCGCCGTTCGATCACACTCATGTGAACCACAAAACACAGCTATGTGTTTCACCGTTTCCCTTTTCCAACAACTTAGTGATCTGCCGGAAGTTTTATTTCATGTTAGAAATATTCAATGATGTAAAAGTATGTACGCCTGATATATATGTGTCAATGCGCAATTTCGCCTTTTGCCACTTTCGCGTAGATGCCACCAGAGGCCCGTCGGGCTGACGCGATCGAGGCGGGAGTGTAGCTGTCGTTTGCGTTCGCCGAGTGCGTCTTTCATGTTTGCGTGGAAATCGTTACAGTACATGCTGCGCAATGTTCGCGTTAGTACGTTTTTTGCGTCAGTTTGATGACAGAAGTTACACAATTCCAGTGAAGAACATTGTCGATTTCCCGGAAGGTTCCACGAGCTTCGACCCGAACAAGGCGTATACCGCGTACTGGGAAGATCCGGATGAAACGCTAAGCGGGCATTATTCGGTTCTCGTCTTAATGGTAGCAGGTATATGAGTGCGGAGTGTGGTACTTTCGTAGCCACTCAGCGGGTATTTTGTCTCAGGAACTGAAGAGTAGCTCAAACAAATGCAACAGAAGAAGCGTCTGGGGATACCAAAGTACCAGCATCTGAAGTAGAAGACGCTGATGGGGACGCTACTACGACACATGAATCCAGGGTTGTTTTACCTTTTTCTCACCGTTTGCACAGCTTCAGATTAAAGTGTGATCTGGGTGTTATTAATCGTTTCATTAATAACGAACTTGAAGGAGTCGCGGCTTGGGACGCTTTTGTGCACGTTTCTCTTCCCTTTACGGCCGTGCGTCTGCCTATTTATTCAGGGTCAAAAAGGTTCAAAAAGAAAAACAAACATGTCTGGGATGAAGCACGGTTTCACGCCTACGATAATGTTTTGTCACGCTTCCTTGAGGTTGGGAAGAAGAAAGCTGACGCTGCACGATCAAATGCAAGTTTTACTGTTATGACTTTTGAGCTCACTCATACGGTTCTGTTGACTTACAAAATGTCTCATACGAAGAGCACTTAACCGAAAACTTCATTGGAATGTGCATGTGAACTATTTCAGCAGTTTCAATGCCATTTGTGCAGTATGCCGTCCCAGAAGTAGTCCAAGCCTCAATTAAAAGTGTATCTTTGACCTATGTTGCTTAATATTAGGGCCTGGGAGTTCATGGAAATTCATATCTTTCAAATGTGTCTTTTTGGGTACCTTGCGGCCATCAGGGAGGTGCGTTTTACCACAAATCCCACATCGCAAACAGACAAACACGTAATCATACAGGCGGATAGCTAAGCGAAAAAGAGTTCAGCTGTGCAACTCCACATATGCAATTTGTAGAATGAAACTACGTAATTACTCCATATCATTGCTAAGGGTGGATGGGGGATTTTTTTATGGAATACCCTTTCCTGAAGGCCATGATTTTAATGGCTTTGGTGCATTGAGCATATATTGTAAAATTGAGAAGTTATAATTTTGATCATAGGCATGTTTATTAGCATGTTTAGATGGTGCTTACTACATTTGCACACATTTTTTGGAAGTCTTGTGCATGAAGTGCTGGGCCTTACTTATTATCTGAGTAGTGCAGATGGTAGGGTCAGCTTATATCTGAGACACTCAGTTTCGTTAGAATACGATGCCTAATATCAGTGGTGCCGCAGGTGTTCTGTATGTAATTTACTCGACATAAACCAGCAGATGTGAACAAGATGTGCTGCTTTCAGGGCTCCAGCTTGGCTCCTGTGGAATGTGACAATGCCGTATCTGCGCCAGTGGCAGCCCGGGTATGCTTCCCCCGTCCACCTTGGGTTCGTAATGTCAACTGCGTGGCATTTTCCCGTTGCAGAGGACCAGACTGAAGAAGCGGCCCTTAGCGAACTATGACACCGACAGTGGCACTGATGAAAGCGTGGTGTTAGCATCACAGGTAAAAGCAGCAGAGAAAGTGGCACAGAGGCTAAAACGGGACCTGCAAACGGAGCGCGAAAAGAATTCTGAGCTTCTGGGGCACGTCAGGTTCCTTGAATCCAAGCTTGAAGACAAACTCGCAGAAAGTAAGCTAACAGGAGCACCCGATATTAATATAGCATTTTGCTAAATCTTGTTCCTTTGCAGTGCACAGCATGCTGACAGCTGTGGTGTCAAAGCTCACCATGCGCCCAGGCAATTCAGAACAAACTGGTAAATTGTTAATGACCTAATAGGCTTTTGACAAAGTACTCGTGGTCCGTTGTTGAAAGTTTTACCCTCATTGGCGGGGTCGTCTCAAGCCACTGATATGAATGATTCTGCGCTATTTGGAGCTTCGGATGAAGAGGCAAAAGACTTAAGTGAAGTGCATGATACCTGTATGCTGCATAGCTAAGTCGTTTTGTGCGCGAGTTCTAACAAAAGCACTGTTTCAGATACTTGGACAGAACCACCGGGACATCCTTTTGGTGAAACCCCTTGCCAGCTGTCTTCGTCAGAACGATTATGCCACGACAGACACATATAGATACCGGTATTACAGCTTATCCTCAATACAAAACAGCGAAATAATGTAGTGGCACTTCATTCGTTTGGGTGCTTGTTTTCCGAATGTGTAAATTATCAGTACAGTGAGCTTGTAATGACAAGTTCCTGAGCTTGGGGCTGGAGGCACCGATGGGCAACAGAGTAGGCAGGATGAGACTCAAACAAGTGAATGATGTATTGAACAAACAACGTTTAGAAACGCATCTGTAACATTTTTTGAGACATCTAGTTCACAAAAAATAATGTTTCTTGCTTTTCTCATGGAGGCATGCCGAGGGGTACTCTGTGAAGCAGAGCCATGTTCCTGTAATAGGGGCCTCATCATTATAAGGTGATTGCATCATTGTTTGGATGACATTTTTACATGTCAAGGGCTGTAGAAGCACAGTATTCGTTGAAATATAATTATAGACTTGGCTGTGTTGAGCACTATAGAATTCTCAATGACGGCTTGGCAAGTCATGCAATGTGGCTGCTGGGTACCTATATCAAAATATAACGAAAATGAATCTCAGAATCCAAAAGCAACTTTCACGAAAGTGTTTCCTTTTTCACAAATTTTGATTCTTGTTCAATGTTCTTGACATCGTTTTGGGGTAAAAATGCCCATGCAATACTTGGGTAGTTACTGGCACACTTTGTCATAACTGTCTACATCCTGCTTCTCACATAGCTGAGTTTCTTGTAATTCATCTATATATATTGTGAATGTTCTCAAATTTACTATTTTCTACAACTGCATCGTATTATTCACAGCACTGACGTCGCCACCAAGCCAGGCGTGCCAAGTCATTACTACTGTATCTGCAACACCTTCGCCTGTGTCTATTGGTGAGAATGTTAGAGCTGACTTTAGGGATGCTTCATATTCTGTGTAAGACAGGAATGTCTTGTGGGGCTTGATATTGCAGTAAAGGAGAATAAGAATGAAAAGAATAACCCCATGGCACTACTGACAGAGCATTGCTCTTAATACAAGTAATCTTTTGTACCAGCAGCACTGGCATGCCGTGATCAATGTGCTCCCTCGTAAATTATTGTGGTTATGCATTTTTTTTGTGTGTCAGCTGGCACGCACTGTGGGCATATTTATAAATGTGATGTGAATATTTATAAAAAATCATTTGGTCTGTTTTCTTTAATTGAAACATTGTTTCTGTAGAAAAAAAAAATTAATTGCTGAGCCTGCATGTCCGAGATGCTGTTGTGCAGAAAGACTTCAGTGATGGAACTGCTGCGCAACCCTGCGCCGTAGGGGGTGTTTTCGCTGCATTTGTGCCAAAGCGCGGAGCGTGCGATTCCTTCACAGTCCAAGGAGGTCGCATGGATCATGAGAAAACGAAACCCGAAGTAAACAAGAGCAAACCAGCATTTGACCAAATTTAAACGTGAGACGGAGCTGTCGCAGCCGCTTACTAGCCTGCTAATCTGCCGATGCCAACTAGACCTAGCCTTAGTGAAGCAGTCTCTGGACGCACGTGTGCGCGGTCATGTTGACGCTCCAACGATTGTGCTGTTCGTTTTACGCTATCATTTGTGTTTTCCTCAAGCTCTGGGACATGTTGCCAATGTCAAGTATACCCCAACTAGCTTGCATTTTGCTTCTATGTTCATCGCTATCCAAGCTGAGAGGCACGAGGTGATGTACACGCTAAGACCGCTTTTCGATTCCTAAGTGTAGCCTGGTCTGTGTCTAACGGTACCGTTTAGACCTACTGGTGACGGTCACTGTAACTTGCTACCTTTAAGGATTGATGGGCTCTCAGATAACGAAACATATTGCGTATGTGGACACGTAGTTCATTCCCGCTACGCACAGACTCCGCAGAAGCAGGATAGGCTTTTGGCTCCCCGATCTCGCACCTCTAAGTTGAGTAGAAAATTGGCCAAGATGCAATGAAACTGGAATTAATGTCGAAAGCACTCATTCCACATCATACATTAGTAACCACACATGCACGGGCCCCTCCGACAGTGGATTACGAAGCTGCGCCAAAACTCGATTTTTTCTGTGTCAGAACGCTTCGAGGCTCTTCCATTACTGGCCTTTGCTAAGGTGTATCTGGTTCTCACAATGACTGCATGTTCGTTTGGATTGTAATTTCTCATGTCAAAGGCTCTAGAGGCAGAGTAATAGTCTAGTAATAGTCACAGTAAAACTATTGACTGGGCTATGGACCCAGTAAACCACAAACGTCTATTAGACATACCAGGAAGATCCAAACATCTAAGACATTTGGGATGTCTAGTAGACATCCGGATATGTCCAGCTAACGTGGAATGGATGTACTATGGATCGTCGGAAGCTCATCCATAACTGTATAAATGGATATCCTCTGGATGTAACAGCTGGACATTTGTCACATCCGGTGGACGTGCTTGTGAGGCATTGTGACGTCTAATATGCTACTCCTCGCTGCTTAGAGTTTGTCTGTAGACAAACTCTAAAAAGCGAGGAAACGCTGGCGGCAAGGCATCGAAGAAGAGGTGCGACCAGTGCCGCGCCACCAGCATGTCTGGCCCCGTCGCATAGTTCACGTGACTCCAGTCCTCTACGCCGGTCAGGTGATCACTCCGAGCGCATAGAAACCACGGTAAAAATTTAGACAACACGAAATAGACTTCACGACGTCCGATTCCTGGTCACGTGATAAACGTGTCTTCTACACGGCGTACGCTCCAAAAAAAGCAAGAAAATTTTTTATGGTATTTTCTTTTCTCCCTCGAGTCACGTGGGCATATGTCGTCTAAAACTTCGGCCTTGAGCGTGAATCTAGAAGACACGGTAGCTCTTGACGGCACGATAGAAGACCTATTTCCAAGTGGCTATAGCCACTTGGAATAACAATAACCCCATTGTTAGGTAGCAGGGTTTTGTTCACTTTTTTTTTGCTTTTCTTTTTTCTTTTTTGTAGGCATATTCGACATAAATTTGTGCCACCTGAAGCCCCTGACAAAATTGGATGATGGGAGGGTAAGTACATGAGGTGTAATTCTACCTTGCACAAACCTGTCTTTATTGATCCGTTTTGCCAGGTCTTCATAGGTAGGCAAATAGACAAAGAAATGCGTGCACAATATTCTTGCATGGTGCACTTCAGATGATGAGCACTTTGTACACTGTATGCTGAAGTTGGCACGTGTGACTCTTGCTCACCAATGGTCACTCGTCTCGCGCTCAAGTCCTTGTATGCTCACTCATGCTCTCTGAAGTCCTTCTCATCCTCTGTATTTTCGGTCATGCTCAGCTCATTTGCTGCATTGAGCATGGGTGAGAATGCTCAGAGCCCCGAGTGTTGTTGTTAAGTATGCCAAGTTCCTTCGTGTAGCGGCTGCAGCCTCTTTGTCTGTCAGACTGCCCTTCGCTCATGGTGTTATACTGCCATTGCACCTGTTCACAGTACCAGGAAGAACTTAATTGCCTATTATGATCATTGGGATGATAGTGGGGAGGATACACTTAGAGGTCCTCATTCAGCTGATCTGCATAGCATCCGCAATAGTCTAGAGCCTTTCATTAGTGCTCGTCCTGGCTCTGTTTGCTCACTCTTTGCTCACTCACATCTAGCCCTCAGCTATCTGCTTCTTCAGTCATACTCACTTCCTATTCTTGTCTACGTTTTCTCACTTATGCTTAGCTCATTCACCACACTGGGCATGGGAGAGCATGCTCATGAGTGACGTATGTAGGCGTATATATATATATCTAACGGTATAACGTACGTAACTGTGTAACGGTAACATTATCCCAAACCTACTAATTATTTATAGTGCCAGCAATTTCATTTGATGCTATGTCATTGCAGGTGTAAGTTCTGTAAGTCCTTTCTTTTTTGCGTGGAAAATATCGTAATTGCATTGAAAAATGATTTGTGGGAACATAGATTCATGAAACGAGAAGCTGGAAGTATTGTTCTGTTTCAAAGTCATATACAGGGGTGGATGCTAGATCATGATGCCCCCACAGACCTCGTGGCTCTTGGAAGTCTGCGATCACTTGAGCAGAGGCCATCACAGAGGCAGGACTTCAAAGCTTTATGTCATCTTCAACAGCCTTCTGTGTGAAGCGCTGGGGGATGTGAATACAGTTCTGAGTCATGTTGAAAGGGCTGTTTTGCAAAAGGAATTCTGGCAACATACTAAATCTACAAGCATACTGTATATCAAAGGCACTTATTATCATCACTACTTAATGTTTGAACACATTGTGTGCCATGTGAATGGACGCTTTTGTGGGCGCTTACAATCTTTTCTTTTCCTTATTTTTTTAAGGAGGGGCATGCGATAAAACCGCTTCTACGATATGCCACTTTGCACACCGTGGTTGAAATCTGTGAAGATGTTATGTTCATTCGTTTGTATGTTTCCAGGTGCAGCTTTCGACTCTCACTTACAACTGCCTGGGATTCCTGAGAGACGACGGCCAAGTAAGTGACATTGTCTAAAGGCTGTAGGGGACTTATCACTGATGAGTATGAAACTACAAGTCATGAGACTTGTAGTTTCTGGAAGAGTAGGGGTTGATGTTGAGTATTTTCCTTTCCTTCAGACCTATGGCCAAATTACGGGGTGTTTCTCAACTATTTCGAATGCTGGATTCGAGGGTAGACTTCACAAAAATAGTGGGATATCTAATGGAAAATTGCTTCAGTTAGCTCATTTACTTACTGTAATTATTATGTTCACCATTCCGCCAACAGCATGAGTAGTTCACTACTAGGGGCTGTCATTCTCAATTTTCATTGGTGTTACTTTTGGCACAGCAATATGTAGCATTAGGATCTTTATGGTGGTGTCTAAGGTTAGTGTTTGCTGCGTGTCACTGAATATTGCTATGTGCAATATTGATTGGCAGTTTCTAATTTATTCAGGTTCATGCCGGATCCGGTACATGGATAAAGAAGAAATCCTGGGAGAGGAACCTGGCACAGCTGAAAGATTCACTGTTTTGTAAGGCGGCGACTGTTGCAATTTGGTCCACGGACGTGCTTGCAAAAAGGTCAGTTTCTGGAACCCTGCCCAATCGGGCAATCGCCAAAGGTGCCACCACACCATATCCACCCTTGACTCCATAGAAGTATCAAGCAGTTCATAGTAAGTACATTCCGCAGTTTCTAGAATACAGTTGCTGACTGGCTTTTGGGGATCTTTGGAGTCACAAATTTGATTATTATTGGTTATCGAAAACACAAAAATTGTACAATTCGTAGAGGGATTAGTACAATAATCGTATAATCAGGCCTGAAGTGGGATTAGTTAGGTATAGCTAGATATTTAGTTATGCATTAGGCACCACGACGGAATAGTACTTTCATCATGACTACGCAGCACAAGGACGCAGACAAAGAACGAAGACAGGACGACTGCTAACTCTCAACGTCGTCCTCTCTTCGTTCTTTGTCCGCGTCCTTGTGCTGCTTAGTCATGATGAATGTACACCAACTACCCCGCCTCCTCACACTCCTTCGGAATAGTACTTCTTCGTTCCCCTTGCCATCACGACTACCTGACAATGCCTAGACATTCACTCTAGAGCGCTGCACGGACCTCGCGATCCTATAGAATTTCCAGGCTCAGGTTTGGCTCAAACCCGAGAAATTTCAACACTACCCGGCCCATCAGCTGTAGAGTAGCAGGCTATAAAAGTTAGCCATGGCTAATTTTAGCCGTCCTTTTAGTACTAGAGGGGCATAGCACATGCTCAGGCCCAATCTTAGCACATCATTGGCTGGCCCAGGCCTGCTGGCTGACTAGCCCGTGGTCCTCGATCAGCCTGAGCGGTGCCCTAATTCCGGAGGTCAAGCTGCCACGCATTGCAAAGCGCTATATGAAGCTCTTGGCGCCCTTCAACAGTTTTCTGTCGGATTGAAATCTCAGCTGCTCCCCGACCACAGTGGCACTTTCCTGGCCTTTTAGGTTCGCAAGACGACTATGAAACCGAACATAAACATAGGTATACAGACACTGTTGTTGCAAGTTTAACAATACTAATTAGAGTTCCAGTTATATGACATGACGCTGAGTTGTCTTGAAAAATGCACCTTTATACCCAAAACGGTACCCAATACCCTCCAAACGATCAGAAATTGCAGACTATTGCACAGATCCTTTTGCAAATTGAGGCTTACCAACTATTTCCTGCGGAATGTCGCTCTGAAGTATGTGACCTTGAGGTAACAGATAAAGGTTGTGTATAACAGATAATACAGCATGGACGAAAATCCTCCCCGCTTTGTCTCCTCATAAACAGATATCTGTCTGTACTATGCTGCTGGAATTTCGGCTCAGGCACATGTTACATAGCCCCATGTTGCTAAGGGGCGGCCCCCCCGGTACTGCCTGCCGGGGGTTCTGCATAAATCCCCCAGCTGAATAATTCGTAAACAGTTGCCACTATCGAAGAACTTCCTCTTTGGTAAAGATCCTTGAGACATTGTCCGTGAGCTGAGTAGTGAGCAGCTCATTTGCATATGGTCATTCATTAAATAAAAATCATGACTTTTAAATTTTGCTTCGAACTCTTTCGCAACGTCTATTTTACCTATCGGAACCCTCAGCGAAACAAATTCGATGAAAAAGCCCGCTTCTACACATGGTGATATATTCAAGTAATTAGTTTGCTTTGGTTTAGGTATTTCTTACGCGGAGAAATGTAATAATGGGACCTTTTGCACAACTATCTTCTAATACATTCCACACCTCGTTTCACCGCCCCGTCTTTTTGTTCACGTGGCTGGCAGGGCGTGCACGTTGTATCACTGCAGTAGTGATGCCCTTTATCATGATGACTACAAGTGCTTGCACCCCCACTTGCGAACTAAGTGGATGACACGTAATCTAGAAGAGATAGTTGAGCGAAAATGCCAATGAGCGTAAGAAATATGTAAACCGCAACCAAATAATTACTCGAAAACATTGCAACTAATAATAATTTTACTTTTGGTGAGGTCGCCATAAACAACCCGAGGGTCTAGGAAATGATAGAGTGATAAATTCTGACTGTTGAAGTGGGTTTTTGCCTGGAATATGCTTCGTCGAAGTTCTCAGTACATAAAATAGAGCTTCTGAAAGTGTGTGAAGTAAAGTACTCAGGATTTGTATTTAATTAATGGTGTATACAGCCACACACTGCTCAGATCGAAGCCGATGTCTTACGAAAGAGATCTTAATCGATAGTGCCGCCTGCATGCAAAAAATTCAGCCGGGGGATTTACACGGTGCACACGGTATTATATCATTGTTCATGTTAATTTTCATAGTCTCCTTTCCAACAGGAGACCATGAAAGAACACTATTAAGGGACTGTGATGACAATTGAACATCTGAGGTCAATTCGATTGTGAATTGTTGGAGCAGCAAGGCTACTGCAGATCAAAAACCACAAACATATATTCCATCAGTGTCAGTTATCCCGTATCAATGCATGCAACCACAATTTGTCCCTGGGTCAATGTACTCAGGCAGTCATGAAGGCAGGGTCCGATCCAACAAAATACTAACGCTTTCCAACCTAACTAACACCACTACAGAGTCGCACGACAGCTGTTCTCCAGAATTAATATTTGAATTTTACATAATTTATTCCTGTCTCTCAATGATATGATTTTTGTTTTGTTTTTTCACTTTGTGCTGTACTATAAATTAAGAAGACTATTAATATTCTCAATTTCTGTCTACTACATGTCTCTTGGTAAGCTATTTTTTTCTGCACACTGCATCAAGTTACGTAGATGGGTACTAGGCTCCAGTTGCTCGCATCCGTCGCAGTCCTCTCCGAAACTACAGTGCCGTTTTACTCCTCGTTCATCACTGACAATCGCCCCGAAAATCCTACACAGATTAGCGGAGTTCTTTCTGTGCAATTTGACGTAATGCATGCCAAGAGCAGATTGACGGACGTTGAGAGCATTCTGGAATTCCCTCTCTGCAAACGTCACTTGGACAAGGTCAATCAGTAAGCGCCCTTTGACGCGGACAAGGTCAATCATGGAAGTGGCAGAGATACATAGGCATCCGACTGCCGGGTGGGAGTGACGGATGGCGTCCACAGGTCGCGGAGAGGTCTGAGATCGGCTCGTGAAATGCTGTTTCTGGTTAGCTTCGTACGTGTTTGTACAGACAGAGACGTCGCGCTGTGTTCGACGGAACATAGTCATATCAGCAATCACACTAGAAGCGAAAGTTGGCATATTTACCGAGGTCTTTTCACTTAGTATGCTGTGATGCAAATGCGAAGGAGATACATTTTCAGACAATCATCTGCGCTGCGCTCCCATTCGTGTGCCCAGCTTAGGTGATTCTGGCTAACCTGCAGTGGGCGTGCTCTTTAAAACCAGTTTAATTAATAAGTACGCAGTTTTCGGAAGAGAAACTTGGCCAAGTTAACGGTGAAACCATGCGGAACACTACAGTGTCGACCTCATGCACACCTTTTCGGATGTGATAGTCCCTTTAAAAGCGGTGTTTTTAACACCACTGTATTTTGCTAATGTTTCTACGTGTTGCTTTCTGTTACTTTAAACATTTTGATTACCCCACAGTGTTAATCTATGAAAACGAATTATGCCCTGCGGAGTGCCTTCTTCAGTGAATTTGAACTGTGGTACTATGACTCTTTAATACATAATTTGTATGCTATTGAGGTTTTTTCAGATACTACCTTCAGAAAGCTCGTGTGGTGGACCCCGAAGAGGTGGAGAAAATGGCAAAGTGGGTGAGAAAATACTTGTCTCAAAAGATGAGCGACTTGCATCGTCACTAATATGTACAATACTAATATGTATGTTCGTGTGTACAATATGTACTTTCTAATATGTACTTTAATTTCAAGAGAAAATTTTTTATTACCTCAATGAACTGCGTTCTGGTTTCTTGTGTCATTATGCTTGCTGGATTAGCCACCAAGATATCTGGTGCAGCCGCCAATCCATGAGTAGTCTAGATGGACCATCAAACCATCAAAATTTCAATGGACCATCACGCCAACAGGATTCTGATGAAACCATCGAACCATCACATCATCAGAATTTTGATGGCACGTCAAGCTTGATGGCCTGACTGGTCCCAAATTACGGTCTCTGATGTACCATCAGAAACTTGTCTAATGTTTTTTTTTCGATAGGGACTCCACGAGATCCACTAGACTATTTCAGAGAATACTCCCCGGACAGGTGATGATGAAGATTCGGGTCTTCGTGGCGCATCAGCTACTAAGGCCATAGTGCGCCAAATACCACACTTCCCGGACAGGATTTTTGACGAGCTCTCACACTTCACCAACGTGTATGCGCTCCAACGGGGCGGAGCAAACCTCAACACCACCCCAGGGGAAATCAAGGGGGGGGGGGGGTATATGTTTATTAAGAAAAAAAAGGAAAGGTAGGAAATAAAGGTATTTTTGGAATTCTCATGCGTATGGCAATCCTCAAGTTTCCACGTGTGGCAATGTACCGGCAATAGGAAGCAAGAATACCAAGCATTGCTGAGGCAAGGTCCTGCAAAAGGTTCTTCAAGATCCGAACCTATCTCGATGTCACAGATGCAAATGCCCGCAAAGGGGCAGAACCGGATAAATTCTGGAAGGCGAAACCGCTGGTAGATGCAGTGCGAAATCGATGCTTGCAGATGGACCCCCTGCCTGCGAACAGTATCGATGAGCAAATCATGCCGTTCACAGGTAGGGTCGTAGCTAAGCAATTCGTAAGGAACAATCCCAACCCGGAAAGCGTTAAAGTGTTCGTGAGATGTAGTGCTGATGGCCTGGCACATGAATTTGAATTGTACCAGGGCAAGGGCACAGGTGTGAGTACAGATCATGTGAATTTGGGCCTTGGAGGGTCCATTGTGATGCGCTTGGTCCAGCATCTGCCGATTGGTGAAAACATCAGGTGATACATGGACAACTATTTCTCGTCAGTTCCTCTGTTCCTAGAACTAAAAGCGATTGACACCCTCGCAGCAGGAATAATCAGGGCCAACCGACCGACTGGATGCACACTAAAGAGTGAAAAGGAATTGAAAAAGGAGGGCTGTGAAAGCTGTGACTCCAAGGTGACCGATGAAGGCGATGCTGTAATTGTCCGATGGTATGAAAATGGCCCAGTAAACATGGTGTCAACACTCGTGGGCGTCCCCAGTCAAAAAAAAAAAAAAAAAACGATAGGAATTTCTGTTGTACAACAGAAAGTTCTGTCGTCACAACAGAAATTCCTGTCGTACGACACGCGGTGCTGTCGTCGCAACAGAAATCCTGTCGTACAACACGCGGTTCTGTCGTCGACTCTTGTTGTACAAGCGGAGCTCTGTTGTCGCAACAGAAATTTCTGTCGTTTTCACATGCCATATATGCCGCCGATTATGCGCCATGCATTTTGTTCCGCTTTTGGCGGTTTCGGAGGTATCATCGACGTCAACAGTTCAATTTGGAATAGCGGCAGCTGTATGCGGCGGTCAACAAACCGTGGTTGAAACGGCATGTCAACAAACACCCTTGCAGGACGAAAAAAACGTTTTGTTGAACAAACACACACGTTTAGTGCCACTGCATCTGTTGTGCGATAATTACAACAGTTGTGACGACAAGGAATCTTATCAGGGAACGGACGTTTACACAGCTTGTGCGTCATCAACACAGTCTTTACCCACGCTATTGCCTTGTGGTTGCAACATTTTTAATGTCAACAGTAGACAGCCAGTACATTCCATGATTGTAATTCAGACATTTTTAAAGATGCAGGTTACTGACGGGATGATGTGCAACCTTGGTTTCTATGGATATCATGCATATAGTATACATGCATATACATACATGCATGCATTCAGAATAAGGAGGACAGACTTACACAATGAAAGTACCTCTTGGAAACGATTTAGAGACACTCCATTGTTCTTCTTGAATTAAGTTAAATCGGTAGGAATGCATTTAAACGTCAGGTCTCACAATACAGTACCATGATGTTACGAGAAGGTTTCTATAATATGAGACTTGTTGTAGTTACTAAACAGAGCTGTGTCGTTGCAACAAGGAATTTCATTTAAGAAGAGAAAAATCGTGATCATACGATAAAGATTTTGTTACCTCGACAGGATGAGACTAACTTGATGATACGTCGCATATATGGCCAACACAGCAAATTGTAACAACTGTAAAAGAAACACAAAGAGAAACATTGCTATGTAGTCTATCGGTTATCAGTTCAGGACACGGCGCATCCCATGCATGACAGAAGGAGACTGTCTGTTTATTCCAGGCGGGCTGGTTAAATAGTACAAGGGGGCGCTCCTGTGGCGGAGGTTGCCAACAGCAAGTAAACATCTGATACATGTAGAAGAAACATTCGCAGAAGAACAGAATGAAAGGCAGCATACAGACACATTTAGATAACTGAACAATGCAGACTTATGCATCACAAAAACGAAACTTGAAACACAAGCTATTGTATTGGCATGAAATGCAAAACGGTAACCCAGTAGTGTTCTGTAGAGGAACAATACAACTTTGCACATCTCAAAAACAAACATGGCAGCCTGCAACAACAGAATGCCCGATATGAGTGTACATAAACTTGCATCAACAGGAAAGGAACTAGATTCTGTTTACGTTAGTCGACAGAAGGAAAAGCTGACACATATAAAGTTGCGATGCAAAGCGCATTGTATGCAAACATAGCAGCACCATGACGCACACACTAAAACAAGTCAGTCAATTCTGTATGTGTTAGGAATGTAACAAGCATAAGATGTGTCTGGGCCCTCAAGAAAGACACATTGAGCAAGCACATCATCTTTTGAATAAAGATTAATGTTTCTGCCAGGAGGCGGACGTTAACATTTGTGCACATATGTCACATGTGGCAATGCAGAACTCGATGGAATCAGCTCCTCACAGATTAGAAGTATCTGTCGAATGCCCAGCAACGCTGAGTAAATGGCAGTAACCAAACAATACGTACCACCTCTCATCTTCACACACGAAGAACAGATTTTTGTCGCACGAGCGTATGAGGTTGTGTGAACCTTTACGTTGTTGATTATGAGCCGGGAATACTGTGTCATGTTTGGGACGATCCCATACTTCGCAATGAACAGATGCTGGACAGAATCAGTTACTTCCACAGACAACAATGGGGCACCAATGCATTGATAATGCTGTTTTTTCTCGACAGCAGGGATGGCGACACTTCAACAAACTTCGCTGCTGTTCTATAAGATAAGATCTCATTATGCAGCGCTCAGTAATCTGTACGGGGACACCTTGTGCAGCTTTCACAAACTTTACATGTTCACCATTGCCATTTACAAATGGGAATGTCGACGTACCCCACAATGGGGCCATCATTTCAACGCTCTTTGCAAGATGTAGCAGTTGGTGCACGTTGAATGTTGCTGCAGTGGGTCCATATAATCTGTAGGTTCTGGTAACAAAGGATGGCAGGAGGTTTTCTGCCTCCTCCACGTCTGCATCACTTGCAGTAGCTTTCAGAAGAGCAAACACTGCCTGGCACAGCATAGCAAAGTGACTCAGGTATGCCGGGGGCTGCACAACTGTCAGGCATGGCAGCGAGTAGAACATTAGCCAATAAAGACACTCAGTTGTCTTCCAATGGGCTCGATTACCGAGCCGTCGTGGAAGCCGGAAAAATGAAATTGGGGGCTTCATTTTCATAATTTTGATATAAAACAACGCTATGTTTTCCTGCTCTCAGTGCTACGAAACGCTATAGAACAGCGCTTGTCGAAGTAGAGCCCTCGTCAACTTTTCTAGCGCTATTTTGCGCGCTAAGTCTGTGCTAACCAATCGGGAGCTGCTTTCAGCGGTGACGTCGCGGAAGCTGGTGTTTGTATTGCTTCCGGCCACTCGAAGCATCAAGGCGGGAAGGCGACGATGACGACGACGACGTGAAAATGGCCATGAGTTTCATCTATGAACATAGCAGGAGGAGGCAAGCTAGCTGGTGTTGAATTGATATTAACATTGCCTTGAGTTTGAGGGGAAAAACACAGGACAAACACAGGACGAGATGAACAGATAGACTCACGAACCAGCAATGAAGCTTTAATACACAAAGGGCAGGGGGAACAGGATAAAAAGAGAGAGTACACTCCGGCGTCTCAGCGTAGGTGAATATGAGGCGCGTAATACGAACCTCTTAAAGGAGCATGGAAATGATCGGAATAAAATATGACGGGACAAGTAGAAATTACGATTCCAAGCCCTGTGATACATATTCCCACAAAAAGTTCAAGCGTAGCGCGCAATCCTGGCGCGCGAGAGAGCTTTGAATCTCGCGGAAGAAATGCCCCCTCTCTCGTCCGCTAACCGCTGACTTCATGTGACTACGCCGTCTTTTTCTTTCTCTTTTGCGATCTGTTCGTAGTCGCGGCGCCGGCAAGCCCACCGCGTAGGAAGCGTTGTTGTTTATCGGAAGTCGTAGTTATGAACGGAACACTCTACAGGCGACACGTCTGCTCTTCTTGACAAAACTTTTTATGGAGCTGGAGTCTGAGCTCCACCAGCTTCGATTTCGCCGCAGGAATGTCCTAGTGGCTGGTAAGTGATGCTGCTAAGTGTGAACAGACATTCGGATTGAGGTGCATTCTTTTCGCTTGCACCTCCTGCACCAGATCTGAACTGGGTTATTCGCGTGCTGCACTTTCCTGTTGAACAGAAATACATTACTAATAAAGTTCCTTTCAGCTGGAAAGTGCAGCTCCCGAAAACCTGTCTTGCGTGGAGTCCAACGTAGTGCAGTCCAGTGAAAGTGAAAAGAATGCGCTTAGTGCTTCTTATCATATGGGGTGCAAATGCATAGCCATGAAGATGCCGCGCAGTGACCAGTGTTTTCATTTGAAGAGGTCGTCGACCATCATGACTCTTCCGTGTTGTGGTCAACACGATGGGCTCTGAACCGCATGTACACTGGCATCTCCGAGGCGAAAGAGCGGACCGGTGAATGCATAGCTGTGTAACAATGCACTTACCATACCTTACTGATACCAGGAGCACAACATCTCCACAAGCACAACAACATGGATATCAAAGTAAAGTCAGTAGAGTTCATCTGCACGCGTTCTGTGGGAAACTCCAAAACACATGGCGAAAATAAGCGTTTTTTGTTTCTTTTTTGTCATATGCAGCATACAACAGTGGCACATGGAATAAATCTCGAACTGACAGGAACGTATTTAGTCGTATGTGTTGAGACATTTAATAAGATGTTAATAACAGCCAAGCTCAGCTCAACAAAACAATCTTTATTCCATTTCAGTAAACCTTTGTCTTGGGTACTCTCTTTTGAAATAACTTCTCTTCTTGCAATCTGTTGGTGTTATATGCCACCTTACTCTGTGGGAGGCTAGCATTGTAGTTTGCTACACAAGCACACTGTTTCACGTACTTTATGAGCGACAACCTTCGTAGATTAATTTCAAAATAGTGCAAAGCAGAATGCAGAGTAGCAACTATTCAAAAATGCGACACAACACTGTGCATTTTTAGGATTGGGTACTAAAATGTTAGGGAGCTCTACTGTAACTGTTGATATTATTCTCATTATTTTTTTTTCCTCCCTCAGTAAATTTTGATTTTTCGATGGCAGTGATGCGGCGGCGGCTGCACCAGCACTGTAGAGAGAAATCCGTCATTGAGAATTTTGGATCCTGCCTAAATCACAACCACGCTGCTTTACCCCTATGCTGTCCTAATTGTTTTTTTTTTGTTGTAATAGATAAAAAAAAGATCTTCTGTCTGGGTGTGGAAGCCACACTTTTCCATCCAGCTGACAATTATGTGCCCTTGCAGGAAACGCCATCATGCCATCAGAAGGACCGTAGAGAGCATCCATGGTGTCGTAACGGTATGTGGCACATTTCCCTCCCTTTCTTGTGTTCACACAACGTTCCTGTCTGTAATATAAAAGCAGTATTTGCAGCTCTGTAGGCACCGCAGAGCCACATTACTGTGTGTCTACTACTTGTGAGCCAGTAGCCACACAGGTGTGGTTGCATACCTAACTGGCGTCATACATTTGCATTATTACAGAATTCAGAGAGGCAACGAAGATGCAGATTCTTCGTGCTTTGAGCGTTTAGAAAAGCACTCGCACCAGTGGCTTATTACATGCCTGGTATATTTGTTAATGCAGTGTATATTCCCTTCTGGGGTTTGATACACAAAGAGGTTCTTGAACACTCAGTACAACGAGCTTACCTTTCATACCCTAAGATTTGCACTGCAGACAGTGACATGGTTCTAGTCGGTGGAGTCTCTGAGCAACAAGGGCATCTTTTTCTGGTGCTGGGTTGCTTGCAGTCAGAGGTGGGAGATTGTCATCAGGGTTGGCTTCAAATGCGGCATCAAAAGTGGGCCACTCATTGCATAGGTCAACAGCCTTGTCAATCAGCTGATGGAAGTAGTCTGCAATTGTGTGGGAAGCGCAGTTGTGTTTATTGGCCAAATTAACTTATATGTTTCCGCTTACTGAATGTGGGCTCCTCCTTGATCGGCAGTGCAACATGCTCTCCCTTGTATGTCTTGGATGCCTTGATGCGATACCGGTGTTCTCCCTCCTTGGTCATAGAGTGTTCTCGTTCAGAATTCTCATTAAAATGCAGAATGGCTAGTAATGTCCTGAAAGAGGAATGTGGAAGTTACATGGGTGACTCTTTTAGTTTTGAAATCACATGCATTTTCTAAAAACCTTTCTGTGCTACGTTGACATCAGGAAGGGTGTGCCCTACCTGCTCTGCATAGCCTTTGCACTGTAGCCTACTGACTTGGGTGCAAACCTGATCAGTAGGCTATGGAAAGCTTCTAGTCCAGACGTTTGCATGTCAGGTGAAAGATGCTGAATATCTTTCAACAAGTGCTTCGCTGTGGTCACAGCTAGCACCTTTTCCTTGGGACGAGAACCTTCAAGTATACAAAAACAGGTTACTTTATACTATTCAAAGCATGCACACACACAAAAGAAGCTTACACATTCCTAACATTTTAGTATTACTATTGAACATGATAGCTAGTTTACACACGCAGTTCGTCTTGTATTGCAGTGTCTCTACTACATATAATGGCCCCTGCTTTGTAATATACTATGGGTTATTGAAATCAGTGCCTGCTTTCAGATATCAAGCTGCTCACCCGGGAGAAGCCAAGGCCACTTTTTGTCACTCAGTGGAGGGTGGAGGCAGCGTGAGTAGGGTCCTGGATGGCCCTCATGGATGTTGGACACGTGATTGTTGAAGCTCTGCCACATGGACAAAAGTCTGTCAGAGTCGCCTTCGCTGTGGGTAACACAGTGGTAAAGGTGATTCACCACTGGCTTCACCCACAACTCCAGGACTTCGCAGTGCTTCTCCTTGCTGGCAGACTTCAGCTTTTTCCGGATACCTGTTGGAGCATGCTATTTTAAGTTATACGTCATTATTGAAGGTAGTGCCTAATTGATTTGGACCTAATGTCAGAGCCAAGCTTAGCCGGCGTTCACACGGGGCAACTTTTCCCAGCAACTCACAGCAACGTCTTTCGAGCAATTTCGAGTCCGCGTTCACACGTAGCAACTCGGTAGCTCCACCCACAAGCAACCTTATGGCGACCGGATAATGTGGGTTCGAATCGAACCGGCGGAATCTTTTCTTTAGCTGCTATTTATCAAATTTCAGCCAGTTTTATTGTACGAATACATCATTATTACCTTCCAGAAATGGCAACTGATATGTTTTCGTGACGTTAGTAAAAAAAAGAAGAAGTTAATTCTCAGCTGCACCTGCAGGATTTGGACCCATGAATCCACGAACGAAATTCACAACGCCATTGGGAGTCACGTGGCAATGCTCCCCTCGCTGATTGGCTGGTGCGCGAGCAACTTCTCAAGTTTTCGGTCGGGGAGCGATTCGCAGCAACTCTAAGCAACTCGAGTTGCTGGAGGTTGCCGGCTGTCAGCAACTCCCAAGTTGCTCATAGTTGCTGGAAAAAGTTGCCCCGTGTGAACGCTGCCTCAGTGGTACTAGCAAATGCTAGTAATCGAGTATTGTATTCCGTCATTTGGTTCACTTGGCATTTGTGATTGATTTAGGTAAACATCAATGCCATTTATTTCACGTGCATTTAACTGTGTACAGTTCAGTTGATGCAGATATCCGTTCATGTTCTTAGTGACCCGGCTTTTGAATGTATTGTAATAAACACCGGCTGCAATGGGTATTTGTGCTTCCTATTCTCTCGCTTTCTTTCTTGATTTCTTTTTTTTTTTTTATGGGGCAAGCATCGTAAACTCACTGAACATGAGGAGCTATATGCTCGTTGACTACATATTGTTGCAGTGTACTGACAATATTGAGTAACTGCTCTGCGTTTCATTTACTGTGACTGCAGGTCCAGTTCCATTTTACGTTTCAGTGCATTCTTTGACTTCTAATCAGTAACTTTTACAGTATCCTTTGGGTTATCAAAAAGGGATTAAAATTGGGCGGTTTGGTAGTTCATAATTAAAAACTAAAACCCCCAGTGTCAGAGAGCTAAAATAAATTTGCTGCTTTGTTTTTGTCATTAATTTTAGTTCCCCAGCACTAGTGGTCTCTGCGTTTGTAATTATTCTTTGGGTTTACATTGACCATCTGCAAATCAGGTGTACCTTTAGCAACGTGCCAAACATCGAACTGGTGACAAATGTTTTGATGCGTCGTACGCATGTATTTGCGCACTGCGGGGTGGCGGTCAGTGGTGAAGGATTTTATCTGCACGTTGTAGTCTGCCAGCTCCTCTAGGCCCCTTTGTACTGCTTCCAGCTCCATGTGAGAACTTGAGGCTACTTCATTTGACTGTCAAGAAAAGCCGCAGATAGATAGTTCCATAGTTCCCTCATGGATCCATACGAAATAAGAGGGCCTAAGATTGAGGATAAGGATTTCTCTCACCTGAACCTGTACAGTATGCACAATTTTATTCAGGTGTTCGTCATGGAAACTGTAGGTGAGGTACTTTGAGCTATGACCGGGGGAGTCGCAGCGGCCATCACCAGCGAGGTGCGACTCGTTCCCTTGCATTTGTGCCAGCAGTTCTGCCTGATGTCTTGAACACACCTAGCATGAAAAAAAAGTTCAGTAAAGGAAACTGTGGAGGTGGGAGTCAATTCGCAAATCTTACTTGCTTTATGGCTGGCAGCAAATATGCGCGCTGGTACAGAAAGTAAGTACGAACACAGAAGACCTGTAGAATTCAAATAGGAACTCAGCCTCTCATTAAATATACAGGTTTCTCATTTACATTTCATGTTAGCACTGTTATTTTCTTATTTGCAATTCCCAGTAGTGTAATGTGACTGTGCATGACATATTTTACTTTTTGGGTTATTTTTGTTTTACATACAGGTGTGATTTCTTGATAGACATGAGCAACGACGGACAAACAATAATTGTATGTCTTTACCCACCTTCACATTTATGAGCTGCAGCATTCTAAGTACTGAAATTGGACTTTCTCCACTAAACAGTATGGCTGCAGACAAGAGAAGGTTCCCGGCAGGCTTTCTACATATGTAGGGCTGGCTTTCCCAGACAAATGTATGACCATCCTTACAGCAACTTTCAACCTTGACCAGGGTTCCCTTGAAGGAAAACTTTGTGTCGCACCTTTGGAGGCATGTTGTGCAGTTGACAAACAGCTGTCTGAGCTGACCCTCAAACACAATATATTTATTGTCCTCTTGAGGGTTGGCAATGTCATCATGAGTTTCATCCCTGAAATAGGTTTGTCAGAGCACTCGATAAGGCCATCATAACATGAAAACATACATAGCTGTCGAGGGTAGGCATGTATGTTGGGTCATCATCTGAGACATCCAGTAGGGTGACATCATGTAGAGTGGTATTTGTGGCATCTTGAGTAGTACCACACTGCTGCAGTGTTGGTGTTGAGCACCGGACTGGTGACGGTGGAGGATGTGGGGCATCTATGAGGTTCGCCTGCACGCTGGTTTCCCTCAGTGATTTCACATAGAAGTCCACCTGTGTACCTGATTTTGAAATGAAAATTATACTGCCGCCCAGTATAGTTGTGCAGAAAATAAGCGAGAAATTAGAGCGACATACCCTGTGTGTTGTACTTTGTTGACATTGTTTGAGTCGCTGCATCAACCACCATTGGACGCACAAGGGTCACAGGTTCACTGACAGTTTCGTGATAGGCCTGTGGTGAGACCTGTCATCAGATCCGTTAGATCCACTCCGTATTTTTGTTTCTGTGATTTCTGGAGCTATGTATACACACCTCTACATTTGTAGCTGAGAGACCTTGGCACATCAGGTCATGCTCTCGCAAAGCTTGTGCACTGTGCTTTGGCGATGTGGACAGCTAATGTTCCAAGAGAATGCATTGCTTTATAAAACACGTTACGGAGGCACTTATGTGAAACTTTACCTCCGTGCTGTGCACTGCTGGAACTATGGGTGCATCATCCTCCGCGATTGTAGTGGGAACTGGTGCCAAACCTCGTTCGCTAGATGGCTCAGTGAACTGCACAATAATTAATGGTCATCGTTGAACATTCACGTTTTCTAACTTTTGTTCAAACAAGTCCTTATTTACCACACAGATTTTGGTGTCTTCATCAAGTGACATCCACATCAGACAAATTTGTAACACGTACAAACGTTCTGGGGACAGTTTTATTTGTTTATTTGTTACGTGAACTTACTCGTATATCATCAGAATCACTGCTTCCAGTGCCGAGTTCACAAGGCAGAGGCGCAGCCTGCAGAGGGCAATCCGAAATTGATGGTTACTGTATGTGAATCACCTAGATCACTATGCTTTCCTTTTCAAGATCGACTCACCGTTCGTTTCGGATCGGCGCTAGTAGAAGCAGCTTCTCGAGTGTCATCTGCTTTGTGCCGTTTGCTGGGTTGACTTGTGCCTGGTAGATTCTGCGACGGAGTGGCGTCGCGTTTCAAAACAGCGTCGAAGTTCACCCCTAACGAGCGCGCAATGCTCATGTTCCTCACATAGTCGTCAGGAGTGAAATGGAGGTGACATATTCTTGATACAACGCCAGGAGCAATATCGTGCCGGTCAATTAGTTTGAGCCATGTGCTTCTTGCTGGCTCGTTCTTGGGTATCCTGTGCAAGAGACACTTTCGCTTCGCGGCTCCACTTCTTTTGTTTACACAACCCGGAACGACGCACGGCATGGCCTTTCAGATTCAGTGTCCGGTTATCGATGTTACGCTAGAACCCTATGTATACATATGCTGCACACACAGGCACACTTCTGTTCACCAAGTAACGACGCCTCAGCACAGTCGGAACAGAAATCATAACCGCGTACGATTCGCCTCAACCCGGGCCTTCCCGGCAACACGGAGGCCTAGCCGCACCTTTTACACTGCCCGCAGTCTGGTTTATGCAACACGTACGAGACAAATTATATACGAAGGCAAGTGCATATCAAACGAAAATAACTAGCAACAGCGTCTCAGTCGGTAAGTCACCACGACTCCAGAGCTAGCAGACGATTCTGGCGGGGACACTGATCTCTATGTATAAAGGCTGGATCGCGCATGGGAGAGGGGCTCGTGGGGGAGAGGCGTGCCTTCGGGCCGCCATGTTGGTGGGCCCTAAAGTGCTGTGTGTGCCCATAGAAAACAATGGGAGGCAACAGAGATTGTGAGTATTTATTGCGCTGCTAGCATTGATCGTTGTTTGTCATCACACAATTTTGTAAGGTGCCAGTATACTGATGTATCCTAAAAGTGTTTCACAGGTGTCCTGCCGTTCGATTCTTAATTACGTTATGTTTTGCATTCCGAAACTAGACCGTCACTGCAGTGCAGCTCTGGGGATTGTACTACAGCACGTTTCCCAGCCAATATTTCAATAAGAAACGACTTGAGGTTAACAACAACCATGTATATAATATCCCGTACTGCGTTCTGAACAAAATTTGTTCCATAAAGAACGGTCCGGGAAAAGATATACTCGCATGGCAGAAAGAGATCGTTCTGTAGAATCACAGCCGTTGTTTTAGCCGTGTATGCGTTTAGTATGATTTATATCAAGCATCGCCTTAGAAAGAGTCTTTTAGTAAACGACAGCGGTGCTTTGCCTCGCAAATATGGACACACCGAAGCAGCGCAAATAATTACTTCACGCAATTAGATCATACTCGTTAGGACAGTTAATCAGGTAGTGATGTAAGCTTAATCAATTAAGTTACTTAGAAAGTGGTAACACCTCCTTGAGACACAGGACTTATCTCTTTTTGAAGTACAGCCCTTCTATATTTGTTTGATTCTTCCTTTATTTGTTCTGATTATTTGCAGGCGCAGTTGTGCCAAACTGAATGTCCTTCTCCAGCACTCACATGCTTTTGTTGAATACAACTGCAGCGTGAGAAAAGCTACTTGGAGACGGGGTCCTGCTATCCAGTGCTGACTTTGTCATGCTTGTTATGTGGAGCATGTTCCAAAAAATGCAGTTCCACGTACGGTCTTCAAATTGCAACAGGACTATTTGGAACTTGAAACAGTTGTGGTTTTGTCATTTTGGCCCTCGTGTACCCAGTCTGTGAAACGCAAACAAAAAAGTCTAACACGATATGCTTTTGTAATGAAGACCACTGATGATGAGTAAAGAGAATATACGAGTTCAAGTTTATTCAATATTTTATGTCAAGTTTATACAACATCAAGTTTATTCAAGTTATTTCTTGCACTTATGCATTTCAGGATACAATGAACATGCAGGGAGGTCGCAAAAGACTACATTTATTGTTTTGTAACCTTGCTACAATGGCAATATATATTTTAGGAATGATAATGGTCAGGTACGCTCTCTAAATTTGTAGCACTCAATTTTACGTCGAAAAGGGAAAAAAAAAGAGAAACACTGTCAAGGAGCCCGTAAAGAGGGAATCACACACATAACATGAAAAACGGTTAGGAGCAACCAAGATTTATTTGAACAAGGACTTTCGTGCACTGCCTTATGTGACGGTTGCTCACGTGATGCATTGTATTACTGTCTGGTTGTTTTCTGTTTACTTAGTTCTGGAAACCTGTTTTATTGTATCTCTTCTCTTGGTATATATACTTGTGTCACACTTAGTTGTGTAACCTGAAGAAGTGCAGTCTCTTGCACGAAAGTTCTTGTTCAAATAAATCTTAGTTGCTCCTAACCGTTTTTCATGTTACGTGTGTGATTCACTCAATTTTAGGTTGGAATGAGCAATGAATAGCAACTTCCCTCCTGATATTTTCTCATATATGCTAAATTTTAAATTTAATGTGATCGAATATGTGATAATATAATAATAATATATAAGAATATAATATGTGATAAATTAATGTGATCAACAGTAGATGTAAACAACATGAGTAACCAGAGAAGTGCATTCTCAATAAATAATTTTCTTCTTATAGTGTATATGTGCATGCCTATTAACTGAAACAATTATCACAATTCCCTGACAAGTTTTAATTTCTGAGAGTGTACTGTAGAGGCTGCTTAGATCTACAACAGTTCATACTGTACAAGGTATTATATATACTGTGAATGCCTTTAAAAATCCCATGTGACACATATGCCTTTACTTTCTGGAGGTGCTGTGGTAGTCAAGGTTTGTGGGCATTACGCAGGTTCTGCACCCATTTCTTGAGTATGTCGAGGCAGCTGTGAAGTAACCTGCATTGATGATGATTATTCCAATTTTTATGGTGCATCGACAACAAAGGAGATAATACATCAGAACATTGGTTTGGGTGCAACCTGTTAAAAATGAATATGTTGTTTAATAAATGCATTGGACAAATGTTAAAACATCAGTTTAAAACATGGTTTACAATCCCAGTATCTTCTAAAAATTAAAAAGATTAAAAACTATTCTACAAAGAACATGGGGAACTCTTCTAAAAAGAATTATAATCTTTAATTATTATATTCCTGGGTGAAAGAGCCTAAAGTGTAAGGTGTGTTTCTGATGTGAACATGTAAGAAAATATGCAAAACTCAGAGAGGCTAACCACAGTGCGTGCACTGAGGTTGTTCCTTCCTGTAAAGTAGAAACCAGTGGATGAGGAACGCGATACTTACCCTGTACACCCAGCCGTATCACACTGCACAGATTATTCACTAGGTAGCCCCCATGACGAAACTTGTATTGAGAGACCACTTTTGCCTTAAAAACTGCTACAAATAGCACGACACGCTACAAATTATTACTATCGTAACAAGCTGACGATACAGCTCAGACACAAAGGCGTTATTCAAGTCGCGCCACACCACCGTTACGTAGGATTCTTTGTCACAAATCAAACCAAGGCACAAAACAATACCAATAGATGAAAAACTGTGACAATCGTGGTCTCATTATGACGTAATACCGAACTTGTGCGCGAAGGTAATTCAAAGAAATGAATGTGGCACTTGCCTCCGCAAAGAACACCGTGTACCATGCTAGCAATGCATGCAAAAAAGCGCTCGAGTGCTCGCACATATATTGATGACAACACTACCTGTGTAGTGTAACATGTTCTTTCAAGCATATTATGCACTCAAACTGTATTTGCCGCCGGGTAAAATGCAAGTGTGCTCGATTGAACGTCGGAAGAGCGATCAAGCAACCTGCATCCAGTGTTCGTTTTGGGCAAAAAAACACTTCATAATGGTCAAGTAAATATACAGAATGGACGCCTATTTATTCCTTGATGAAGAGTGACTCACCTGTATAAATTTAGGCCCTGTAACCCTGCCAGTACGGTTGGTACGACCGTAATTGCAAGAAGTTGCCATGATCGCTGCGGCGACTGTTGTGGGTACAGTAAGATGGCGGCCGGTTTCTTCACGCTCGCGCTCCCTATCCGCCATCCAGCCTTTTACAATCGAGATCAGTGGGCGGGGAGCGGACGCTTCCGGCAGCCAATGAAGTGCTCGGACGCCTGACGTCACCACACGCCAGACTCGGCTTGGGGGAGACTGTCGCCGCGGAGCGCATTCTTGCAAACTAATTTTCTCAGGAAATTCGCGCTTTTCGAAGGAAATATTTTGCGTGACAGTTTATGAAGGTAGTATGTTCATATCAAGCGGTGAAAAAATATATGTTCCAAATGATTTCCATGCTCCTTTAACGGTCGGTTGTAGCATCGATAACTGCATAAGGGAACGTGTGTGCTTGCAAAGAATGGGAAGATATTCCAAAGCAGTACAGATTGCAAAAAGGACGATAAAAAGTAAAAATATTGGTAACAGTAACAGTACAATATATAAAAATATAAACATACAAGCAAAACTCAGAAGTGAATAAGGTACGGAATAAAATGTGTGAGTCTGTCCCATGGAATTAGTCCAGATTAAAGAAGTTATCCGGGGCTAACAGGGCTAAGGAGAGTGACCAAGCCTTCTGGGATGACAATGCTAGGTTGGCTCACACATCCTTTTGTAGTTGCTATTAGAGAGGATTCTAGTAGAGTGCGGGACAGTCTGTCATTGCGGGAGATTAAACAGTTGGTTCCGGGAAGGTCCGCCGAACAACCAGAACAGCCCTCCAGATGTTTAAAAAGATGTTTTAAAATCTACCAATGCATGGGAATCACAGCATCAAACTCCTCACTCCTCTTTCTTATAACATCACACCACCACCACCACAGCATCAAAAGTGTCACCCGCCATGGTGCTGCGGGTACTCGACGCGGAGTAAACAATCACGGTAGCACCGGTGCACACAACGAGATTTCCCGTGACCCGAGCAGGATAGCGCTATGTGCTCGGTTGTATATGTGAGAACGGCAAGCGGAAAAAAAAAAAAACGCTAGACTTCGAGCGCTATTTTCTAGCGCTATAGAGCGAAGAGCTGTATGTGGGAACTGGCCACCTTCGAGAACCTCCTTCTGGAACTGAACTCCTTCGAGCACGCAGTGCATCAGACCAGGCGGTATGCACCACACAAGATTAAGACACCACACACCACACAAGAGTAAACCATGGCAGCTGAATCGGTGGTGATGAACCTTTCACACCATGAGAGGGCTGACCTTGCCGAAACGCTTCCTGCATGTCATCTTGCAAGCTTCTGCTGGTGCGAGCTGGAGCAGGGTTTTCGGATGGAATATAACGCAGAACACCTAAAAGAGAGGTGCACATGTGTTACAAAATAACAAAAAAAAACATGCTATCCATGACTTGAAAACCCGAGACGAGGTAGAGGATGATAACAGAAAAACACAAACACGGTCTCATCTACACGCTATGTTACCACCCCTTTCTCAAATGAAAAATATTAAGGCACTGAAAAATGCATCAATCACTCCGTGGGAAGTTTGATGTGTGACGGTGCCAAATGTTAACTAGATGCTGCAGTGTTGTTGTGTAAGATGCTTGTAGGTATTACGCAGTTTCCATCAGCTGCCACAACCCGAGCAACCCACTGAAAGAAACTTAGCCAACAGTGCCACCATATGCAGGGAGTCTGCATGCTAATGTGTAATCATACATTTAGAAGTGCTATTTGAATGCAGTATTGTCTATGGCAGTTTTCTTGCCAATGAGCCTCCTTATCCACAGCTTCTTCATGACAGGTTTCTTGCTCAGTAATGTAATATCACAGATGAACATATTTCATGGTTGTTTCACACAAAAAAGTGTTGCAGAAAAGGTGAACCTACCGTCTACAACAGTTCCCTCTTCCATACACCAAGGGCATCCAAAATAACCATTGAATTGAACCCATTAATTGAACCTATGTAATTTGTGTCATTCGTATGTATACATGTTGCGAGCGATTCTGTTATCCGGTGACATTGGAACAAATCCCGGCCCTATGACTAAGGCACAGGAAGAACAACTAGGTACCGCACTGGAAATCCTGCGCAGATTAGATGCGAATGTTAATACGTTGCTAACTGATGTGAGAACGCTCCAGCTCAGGCAGCAATCTACTCAACGGCATTCAAGCAGACATATCTCAGATCAAACTATCGAACGCTACCAACGCAACCCACGTAAGAGCACTTGAATCCCGCATGAATGATTTTGAAGATCGTTCTCATAGGTGAAATATTATTTTCTATGGGATCCCTGACATAGCCAGCGAGACCTGGACTCGGTCTGAGTCGAAGGTTATTGATGTATGCAATACAAAGTTAGGCATGCAGTGTGCGCCCTCTGATTTTGAGCGTGTTCACCGCATAGGCACATTCCATACGAATAAGACTCGGCCGATTATCGCCAAGTTCTGTTACTTCAAGCTTAAAGATCAGGTTCTAATGTGTAGTAAAGCGCTTAAGGGTACCGACTTAAGCATCTCGAACAATTTCTCTAGTGCCACGCGACTCGCCCGCCGCAAACTGGTCGAATTTGGCAAAAATCGGTCACAGCCCTTTAAGGGGGTCCTCTCCGCTCCTTGTTTGCGCGCTACCATCGAGGGATGGCAGCACCGCCGCGAAATTGTTCTCTTCATATTTTTTTCCCCCTCGGCGCTGGGGGCGGAGCATCCCGCTTGCGCATGTATCGCAGATCGCAGTGGCTTTGGAGGAAATTGTAAATTGTCTTCTGTCTCTCGCGCGGCGGTCTTTCCGAAACCTTCGCTCGGAGGGAACGTGGCAACGAGGCTGGTTCCACACCGAGCACGGGCATATTTATGTGTATGGGGCTGCTCACATAACTGCTGCTCTCAATTCCATATGTTTCAATGGGATCCGTGTTGCGTCTGTGAGAAGCACAGACGAGAAACTCTCCTGACGCCGCTATTGCACCGAAACTTTTCTCGTTTCACTGGCGCCTTTTCGTTTTCTGCAATATTCAGTCGAAGTTTGCGGACTTTGTTTTCGTCGGCCATCACGTCGTGCATGCGTCCAGCGTGTTACATCAACCCTGGGCTCGTAGCTCAAGTTTCTGCTCTGCGCATCACATTCTCATCATGATCATCATTACAGATCTCATAACACCCCTGTGAGCCATGAGGTAGTGGTCCAATATTGTAGTGGGGAATTTCCTCAGTCATCATCATCACGTATGTGTTGTTGTGGCTGTTTGCAGACTTGAAACTCGGGAGTTTGAATGATTTGGGAAAAATTGTGATTTTCAGAGAGTGGAATGAAATGGTGACAGTATCAAGAGAGGGGGAATATACGCATACCGCTGCTTCAACAAAATGCAATAGCTTTGGTGGCCCTTTGAGAATCGTTCTTTCGATCACACGACCAGTAAGTGAACAATATTAGCGATCCCCTAGGCTTGAGATGTAAGGCTGTAGATAAAAAAATCAATTGGTGTATAAAAAGCTATTTTTTTATGCTTCGCTTTTTTTTTTTCACCCTCCTTGCTCTCCTTTATGGAAGTGACGGTTTCCTCCTCGTAAGCGCGGAGCCGTCGAGAGCAAGCGTGTTGCGGCCTGACCTTGAGCTATGATTCACGTATCGTTTGCTCCTACATTTGTCGATGCTTATATAGTTTTTAGTGGCGGCGCGTGTTAGAGATGTGGCGTGTATGGCTCAAAGTAGTAATCATTCAACCAAAGTTTTACACAGAAAATCCACGGCAAGTATTACACTTTTTTACTTTAAAATTATTTTAAATTTTTTAAAATTTAAATTTAAAAAATTTTTAAATTGTGCAAAATCTAACTCTATGCAATACTTGTCGTGGATTTTCTATGTAAAACTCGGGTTGTAGAAAAAAAAAAACTAGATAGTAAGGAAGCAGACAGTGGGAAATAATTTATTTGAAAATCAACGACGCCATCTTGAAGAAATCACGCAGGTGCGGGCGACTGGGGCACGACGGTTGCAGAGGCGGGTGGCCACCTAGTTGCAAGGCATCACACCAGATGGCGCCAGCATCGTAGCTCTATGCGAGAAAGACAGAGAACAACAAGTACTAGCAAGGGTATGAAACTCGGGAGTTCCTTTGCGGACTAAAGTGAAGCGCAGCGAGCCTTTCGCGTCATGAAACGTCAAAATTTTTACGTCGAAGCGCGAGTTCTCTACCGAGAGCATCCCATTGGCTCCTGCGGCCGCTCCCCCGGTATGCGAGCGCTCATTGGTCGGTTTGACATTATTCGCCTCGAGACCGAACAGTGTCGCCACAGTGCGGCTGCTCCGTGAACTTCCCTTAGTGGGGATGCGCTGCTTGAGCCGGTGCTTGCGCTGTGGTCATCGTGCCCGAAAACGTGCTTGGAAGGCTCAGTTTCTGAACATTTGAGTTTTCCAAATCGCTTCAAAATGAGTGAAAATGACATCGTTGGATAACTTTTTGAACTTGTCTACTTCCCAGCACAAGCGTGCGTAGCAGGGAAGAAAACTACAGAACGTGCATATGTTCCAGTATGGGGATTCCAGTCGGCCTTTGTCATTTTTGTCACTGCGGTTCTCTGTATCAAACAAAATATACCGAGAGCTAACGTCAATGTTCAATGTTGTAACAGGTTTTTTTCTCATAAGTATAACGATGTCTTACTTATTTGTAGAATGGTTCCTGTGCTAGCAGTTCGATCTTACTTCTTAAGGCCCAGTTATGATATTCTACGCGCGCTAAACACAAGTTGTATCGAATGTATGAATATATGGAATGCGAGGAATATATGAATGCATGAATATATGTATGACATGGGTGTTTTTAAATGTGTGAGTTTCAAACTTTCATCTCATTTCATCTGACCGCATGACAGACTTGACTTTTGTCTTTCACATACGATATATTGATGTACCTGCCACTGGAACCAAAAACTTATTTTGTATGTAGTTATTACATAACCGGTAGCATCCCACACAAAGTCAACACCATCCACACATGTGCGATAACCTCGTAACATACTTTTGCACCTTTTAACGAATGCCTGCACGGGAGACGAATCAAATCTCGAACCTCTCTCCGACTCGCACCCCAGATTTGCAGTGTTTCGTAACATGCCCGAAGCGGACGCAACGTCTACACCGAAGTGGCCTACGCATAAAGGGATCCGCGCGAAGTATTAGCGGCCACAACTTGATTTCAGAAGGTCGGTTATGACCAGCAAAAGTAACAATTACCGACTCTGTACGAAAACGGTCCCCGTTTACGAATTTTCTGCAACGGTAGACTTCCATTGCGCCGATATGCGAGAAAAGATAGAAGATTTCCGGTGAAGATAGTGCCACATCCACTCTCTTCACAGTACCTTTGACACAAGTCAAATGAGGGTGGATAAAAGCTCTCGCTGAGCGTCCACCGAATGACGAGGTCCCGAGTAACGAGCGGATAACAGCGAGATTTGTGGATCGACAGACAATCCCGTCACCGCCATACTGGCGCACTTCAGAAATGTCCCTATAGTCATCTGTAATACCGTCAAGTCATTGTGTGCGCAAATGGAAGAGCCACAGGACAACAGGGATGGACACCAATCCATTATCTAGGAAGTGTTCTAAAAAGCAGGATAAAATGTCACGTGTCGCAGACCAATAGGGTTCAGGCCCCCCGTTGAGCGGCATTGTCCAGTCGCGCAAACGCCGGCCGATCTCCCTTACCTCAGGCCGTGGAGGTCTGCCAACAAGATATCTTCTTCTCACTGATCAGCGTAATTCGGCTCTTCAAGAAAAAACACAGCAAGTCTTCAGCAAGTCTTCTGCTTGCCAGTCGCTCGAGATTCAGCGTTCACTTGCCATTCTTCAGAAATGCATGCTGTACATGTTTGCATCAACGCACGACGACGAAGTATTTGCATAGTAACTGAAACAAAAGACGTTCGAGGAAAACGACGTTGCATTCACTGGTCGTGTGATTCCACCCTGGAACGCCAACGCTGCCGCTCCGTTTAACACAAATTCTCGTTTATGCTCTGCACCTGGCAACTGGTACACCGACGACAAGGTTTCAAGGCGGTCCACGCCGGGCCAGCAGTTGAGGTAGCTCTACTGACCCGTATTAATGTTTTGTAGTGTAGCTTCTTGGCGTAGCTTCTTCTGTTACAGCAATATCGAACTAAGCCAGCTTTTCGTCCTCAGAGCTTGAACATGTGTTGACTGCTTTCCATATACAGGGTGTATGCTATAAAAGGTCAGTCACATTTTCGCGCGTGGCGCGATACCTACTTGACAGACAGACTTCTGCTGCCGCAGAGTGAAGAAGTTACGGCAGGAAACCCTACAAAAAATCGTCGATATCAGGCACTGCGTAACAAAATAGATACGGCCACGCAAACTTTCGTCTTCATGCAATTCCTATGCGCTATACCGACGTAAACACGCCAGTCTGTCGATAGTTGTTTGTAGCTTCCGCATGGGGCGCTAGTGACGTTGAATCCGAAACAAACTCTTGTGGGCGCGTATTTCTGTTATGCACGGTACGAACCCGTGGTACTCATTGAGATTTACGTTTAACGAAGCTTGATACGATTTGTTTTAGATGTTTTCTGCACATGTTGCGGCTCGTATGCCGCTTCCTAGCGAAACATTTCTGCTTCTTCTCTTAGCAGACGACAGTCTGTTTGCGATTGCTTTGTTGCGAGAACAACACTTTTAGCCGCCCTTCTAACGTTTTTATTTAATTCATTTTGTGTCTCTATACAGTTTCATTGGACTCTATTATTCCTGTTATTATATTTGTTCGTGTTCCATTTGTTCCTGTCGTATTTTGTATCCTTTGTGCCTTACTGTGCGCCAGTTGACGGTTCAGGAGCGTACACATGTGGATCCAACGCCACTAGCGCCCCATGCGGAAGCTACAAACAACTATCGACAGACTGGCGTGTTTACATCGGTATAGCGCATAGGAAATGCCTGAAGACGAAAGTTTGCGTGGCCGTATTTATTTTGTTACGCAGTGCCTGATATCGACGATTTTTTTGTAGGGTTTCCGGCCGTAACTTCTTTACTCTGCGGCAGCGGAAGTCTGTCTGTCAAGTAGGTATCGCGCCACGCGCGAAAATGTGACTGACCTTTTATAGCATACACCCTATATATATAAAAAAAAATTGACTAATAACTACAGCTGTCAAGTAGCTTTGCTCGTATTAGGCGGGAACGTGATTTGAACGTGACGCACAGCAGACTTCTAGTATTGAAATATCATACGATTATTTAAAGGGACGGTATTACGCGGGAACTCTCGTACATTTTCTTTCAGTTCTTAGGTGAAAAACGCACATTCTAAGAAGTGGCAAACATGGTAGTTTAGAACAACTATGTTAATCCTCAGAGACAAGTTAAAAATCGCAGGACAACCCCACCCACAATCACAAAACTGAAGCCGCCGGCCATCGGCGCTCGCATTACAGCTCCGATAACAAATATATTACGCGCGCTTCCATTACACTCCCCGTTGCACACTGATCATGTTTCATGTTGTTGCCTTTGTGCCATTAAAACCATAATCTCTCTCTCTCTGATCATGTTTCGAAATGAAGTGTCGCTGACAACGTACATGGAGAAGGAGTGCGTGTTTATTCAAAAACCTAATTAAATACTCGCGGAAAGAAAACAGGCGACTTAGCTTCCACGTATCTGATTATGCGCCACATTACGGGAGACCCCACAGTCAATGCTCGGACAACATTCTCCGCTCGTGGAGATATATCCCTGAATGTCCCCATTTAGAGAGCAAAGGGGATGACTCAACCCAAGGTGCTTCTGCAAGTTACAATTACCATGACAACGACGACGTACCCGCAGGCCGACGCCATGCGTGACGTATGCATGAGGGAAGGGCATGTTTCGTCGTCTGCTATTACGGCACGTTTCGACAAATTCCTCGAAAACGACTTGGTTATTCCGAATGAAACTTTGACGGTTGTATGTCTAGAGTACTGGTCAAGGTAGTTTTGGCTAAGTTTCGGAATCGCCCCGGCTGTACGAGACCATCCCTTTAACAATGACGTTGACTATGACGTTGTCAGGTGAATGCGTCACAGGGATCAGTTCAGTGATTATCCTTCACTTAACTGCGGATCAGAAGTGGTTGCTGCCACAGCGGATCTCACTCGATGGTCATTCTTTGTACTACGAGCTGCGCGCAGTTGACCTCTTAACATTTAGGTATCGTACCTCTCGTCTCTTATGATGTTTGTTCCTTTTCAATAGTGTTTTGCTAGCCTGTCGAACCGTGATGTAAACTTTGCAACGCTTCTAAGGTCTGGGGTTACACCGCGTATGTCACACCCGCCGGGTTATGCAAAGCCTTTCGCTGCACCATTCGAATGCGATATAGTGCCCGCACAGGTAGATTGAGACAAACCGACTGGTATTAATTTTCTTACGCTCGCATATAGGTTCTCGTGGGTTCTGCGTACCAAGTTTGACCATGTTCAGCTTATGCTGCTGCGATGATGACTCGTTTGAGCAGGACGAGCGAAGACAAAGGAGAGCCGCTAAGAAACAAACATTTCAAGCTCGAGGCCCACAGAAACAGGAGGCGCCCTTGAAAATGCCTCCTTCAGAGGGTGAACTAGTACCGGAGTTCTCTGTCCCTCCTCAGGTTGGTCTACCTTAGTTTCCTTTCGCGGTCATAACGACTTCCTAGCACTTGAGACGCCGTGTGAATGGCGAAGCCAGGGGAGGGTTTCGGGGGTTCGAACCAGCCTCCCGAAATCGTACCTGTGATAGTTTGGGAGGGGGAAATCTTCTCTCCCTGTAAAATTGCCACGGAATTCCACAGACAGGTGTGCCACAGGTTGTCAGTTCACTGGGCGTGCTCATAACCATATTTGGGAGCATACGTTACGTGCATGCTTTATTACGTAGCAACGTATTATCCAGGACACTAGAATTTCCACAGGTCTTGTTGCTTGTGCTTTTATCCCAAAATTTTCGCGCGCATCCAGCGTAAGCAGAACAGTATAATGAATTATCGATTGCGCGCGAGCTGACCGATTCGTATTCAGTCGAAGCTGTGCGTCGGACGTGAGTATGATGCTTCTGGGGTTCCCGGAATGGACAGCACGACTATTGGCGCCACGAAAGTGAAAACTCCGTCTGGAAAATGTTTGATCTGAGTAGTGAAGGGTCCCCATGAAAGGTATGCCACGACACCCCAGCGTTCAAAATCTCAGGCTTGTGATATATCCGTGGTCTGAGAATGACTGTTTCAATATAGGATATCCCTACGCATCGTGTCAGCTTGGCGTGCGATGTCCGCCGATGTCGTTTTAACCAGTTTTAGCGAGTGAAATTCACAGCGACAGTTAGGCTAAGCGGACGCTCTGGAGGAACACAAAACGAAGCAACGTTGGTTTGTTTACGGTCTGGCTAGACCTACATAGTGACTGTAGTGATGCAACTGTGCAACTACTGGATAAATAATTGAGTAAAATTCACTATTTAACTCTCTTGATCAGGGGTCCTCGGCTAACACTGATTTAGCGTGGTGGTGCTTCTGAAAGAGCTCGCCGTTGTCGGCCTTACATATGTGGGCAACGTCACGGTCAGTCGTCAATAGCTGATCTCATTTTGGATTGGCTCCAAACACTGCTGTCGTTCGTACGACCATTTATGCGTCCACGTACAGGAACCTCAAGTCGGCACCCACAAGGACCATCAGCACAATGCTGAAGGTACCCTTGTAGTTCCAGTACAAGGCCCCAGTGCCTGGAGGAGGAGTAATGGTGGTAGTGGTGGTGGTTGTGAAACGGCTCTCCGTTGTCGGTCTCATAGAGGCGGGCAACGTCACGACTGACGCCCTGGGGGAATGTGCGTCCTGGGTCGACTTCTAAGGGAACTGTGTCGACATATATCTGACAGCGTCTGAGGAAGATCTAGGAAAAACATCAGACAGCACAGACTACACCGCCCGGATACCTCCCAGTCTCGACGTGACATGGCCAGCACTGAACCACACGTGTTGGTGCGCACACACCGAGATAGCATCACTCTTAAACATGAACTTCACCACATAGCACGCTCCCAGCCAACCCTCATCTCGAGTGGCATGGTTCTTTCTTCTCATTTGCTGAAAATGGGGGCCATTTTTTGTTGCATTACGCAGCTCGTAATTGCCACAAAATGGCGTACGCTCCCTCCCCCGTTTTCATGAAATCTAAGGAGAGAAATTTGCCATTCGGGATAATGGCTGGCTAGGAGCGTGCTATGTGACGAAGCTCCTTTTTAAAAGTGACATGGTTCCTTCCTCTAATTTGCCGAAAATGGGTGGCGTACGCCATTTTTGTGGCATTATGCACTTCATAACTGCCACGAAAATGGCGTACGCCCCCCGTTTTCATCAAATCAATGGAGACAACGTTGTCATTCGGGATGATGGATAGGAGCGTACTATGTGGTGAAGCTCTCTTTTCAAAGTGGGTGTAGTGGCGCTAGTGGTCGGCGCAAATGTGGCTTGATGGACCGCGCGCCACAGGCAGATGATTATTCGGAACTAGGGCTGTGCTCAGAACCTACGGAGTCCTCGGTCACCGTGGGAGACAATCCTCGTTTAAAGCGATTCAGTTTTTTTACATCCTTTAACGCGCACGCATGCTGAAGTATCCATGTCCGAATTTTGTTAAGGCCAATGGTCTGCGCAGCCCCCTGAAGGACAGCGCTCACTCAACGTCAAAGGGCCATGTGATTTGGAGCGATAGAGCTAATTGCACTATAGTCGTCTTTAACTTCAGAAGGAAAAGTTCATACGCCGTTGGAAATAAGGAGGCTCAATAGCGCGCCAGCAGAAATACTACAGCGCTACCATGCGCCGTCAGTGCTGCAGCGTAGTGCCTAGGCCTCAATGTATTACACCAGACCTGAAAGCTTCGCGATTGCCCCACTCAAAGCGTGTGCCGGACTTAGTTCACTTACCTGCCATAGGACGCTCTCTACATGGCCCAGGATGGCGATGCTATTGGGACCTTGCCAAGTTTCGGAGCTTCGCGAGCTTCGGCACTGTTCTGTGTTCTGGGAAGTCGAATGTGCTGTGTGTGTATGTGTGTGTGGGGGGGGGGGGCTCAACGACGATGATTTGGTTTGATGATTTGTCGTCGATGTTGTGTGCCTACTCGGAAGAAGGACGGGACTATACCTGGCATGCATGAGGATATCTGAACAATACATCTACAATTTTTTTGCGTGGAGAGTCTCTCCACATTTTACTTGTGGGAGACCTTGTGCATTATCATGAAGAAATATGAAGGGTTTCTTCGTTTCTATTTTTTCCTTACCTCAAAGTACGGTGCCTCAAACTCGGCTCTTTTTTCTGTCTTTTTCTCGTGTGAGGAGACGGTAGGACTAGCTGATGCGGGACCAGTTACTTATAACGGCATTTGAAATTCTTATTGCGAGAGACTTCCAGTGGGGACGTCGTCCTGTAGGGTTGTGTCTGTTCCCGTGGATACTTCATTTCGCTAAGCACAAAGCTAGTCGGGAATACGTGTTGTGTATTTTTATTTTTCGATAGAAATGGAGATCAGCATCAGAGCAAAATTATAAGTACTTGAACTTTATATACAGAAACATTGAGAAACCAGATTGCTGTAACTGTACATAAATACATACGTACGATTGCAATATTTACATTAGTTCAATGGTATGATGCACATATTCCAAGTCATGTAAGATAACTACTCCCTTTATTTCAGCTTGATCGTCTTGCGCGAGAGTGCCTTGGAATAAAACTGCCGGAGTACGTCCTTTTTATTTGTGAGTTAGTGAGCTTCGTTCGAATGAAAGGGGCGAAAAAATTTGGTTAATATTAAGTTCGCGAGAGCGTGTGCATGGTCTCCTGAATCCGGGCACTGCAAGATAAGGTTCCTTGCGAGATGTGGCAAGAAAGCCTCTCGGACAGCACACATCTGTCGCGGCTTTGCTTCTAAGTATTTCAGCGACTCTACAGTGACGTTGTGCAGTAGATAAATTAGTCCAACAAAGTTCGGCGTCGGAGCCCGCCCCTGTCTAACCCACGAATAATGCCATTCATAGGCGCGTCTGTCCTTGGAGCCTCAAGCATAGAGCAGTATACTTGTCACACTCTAGGTTGTCCTTCAATGTGCGAGCAAGGTACCCAGCCATAACAGACATTGCTGCCGCTTTCAATCCAGGGGTGGCGCAGCTGCAATAAACACAAGGAATTATTTGCCTGGAGCAGCATGTCCTCCACATACGTACAGGGTCCACCAGTCCTCATTTTTTTAAATCTCCTTAGGATTATGCAATGAAAGTTCAGCTTACATGTGCCTCGTTCCAGACTTGACAGTTCTTCTGGTATCTTGGAACGTAGGCTTCGGGAGTCACAGTATGTAGATGATGAAGGCTTCGGTAGTGGTCTCAAGGATGGAGTGCACATTGTAGAATTTTCACTGGTCACAACGTTTGCGTTTTGTGATGGCTTCAACAACCCAGCGGCAAGAATTTTCTGTAATGATGAGAGGACGCTTGCAGCACTTGTCTGGTCATTCCTGCCAGCCATGCGCCTAGTGGCAGAAAAGAGGATTTCGATCTCGTCGCTTGAAAATCTCCTGGTCAACACGAAGTGAAAGCTGGCTTTTAACAGGTACTTTACAAGCTGACGGTGGACAGGGTAGTAAGTTTTAAGGCCCTGTAGGTTTCATTCATCAGAGACTGTCTCCGTGGGTGCGTACAGGACGGTCGCCAGGTCTCAATGTAAGATAACAAGTCTTCTTCCTGCCACCCGAATCGTTCATCTCCAACATTGAAAAAGGCTGCTAATGCTGTGCTGTTGGAGTGGATGCTGTGAGTTGGATTTTTTATGTTAAGAATTTGGAACCACTCCCCGATCATCCTCATGAACTCGACAGTCGCAGCAGCGTCCTTGAAGCATCCAATGCCGTACTGTTGTCGATACTGCTGTAGCCATTCCAAGGCTGCTACAACTTCTGGGGAAAAAATGTGGACCGCTCGCTTAACATTCATTTTTTCTAGATTATTTGGGAAAAGGTGTGTTCGTGTCAAGCAGCGTAGTGGAGTGATGATGCCACCTGACGTTTCCTGGATGTCAGCAAGGTCTTTTGAGAAATTGGACGACACATTCTACCTGGAAATTTTTGTCATCCGATAAGAACCGGGATCGAATGTTTTTTACTATGTGACAACGGTCATCGGTTATGAACAGCTTCATCTGCGGGTCAAATGGGTGTTGAATGGGGCTTGTCCTGGCCTCCGCATAGCAATTTGCCTGCAACCAGAGGAACCACGATGAATGCCGCTTCTTCGACACTCTTTATTATTTCCAAAATAAGGGTGCGCAGTTGGGGGCCTTGGAGCCCTTTCGTGAAGTAAAAGCCCACTGGTAAACGGTACCGGGTACTTAAACCCAAGAACAAAAAGCACAGGAGTCTACTTGCAACCTCCTCAAGTCTTGCTGATTTTGAGGCGTCGTAGTTGGCAAATCCAGTCAGCTCGTCACTGGCCCTGTCGTAGAAGATGCGTTCCTTGATGGCCATTTCGTCCATGAGAAGAGATCCCAGTTTCTCCTCATCTTTCAAGCCTCCAGCTTCGCTGTTGAGTCTGGTGACCGTGAGCTCCGTTACTGAGTCGGCGGTTGTTCGCACAATGTACTTTTTCAGTGTAGGTGTTGTGGGGAGCTTTAGTACATTGGATGACTGTTGCAGAGCGTAACTACTAGGTGACCTGCTGCTCCATAAGATGCTGTGGCGAATTGTCTTCTCTGACCACCTGGGTGATTTTTGCTATAATTTCGCAACTGGTCTATGAAAAACGCTGCTCTTTCCGAACCTTCTGCCATGTCGTTTTCGATTTTGTTTAGATTGTATATTTCCTCATATCGATCAAGCTTGCGCTTCAAGGCGTTTTTCTGTCTCTCTAATCTCTCTACGGTAACGGTATTGCGCCTGCAGTTCTGGATCGACGATTTTAGTTTTCCAAACTTTGAGTAAATATGTCGTTCGTCTGGACGATGACGCTTGTCCCTGTGTGGGAGCTACCCTCAAATATGTTAGCGGTAGGTCTCAAGCAGTCATACTGTGGTTCAGCCCTTCCTTCGTCTGTCTCGCCTGTAGAGTCATTCGCTGGGTCCAGTGGTGTTTCCGTGACGTCAGTGACGTCATCTGTTTCACTTCCTATAGGTGCGTGTTCACCAGATATCGGCGTAAGATCGTCGAGCTTTTGTCGCTTATCGGGAAAAACACAGGGGATCGCACCACGTTTCAGATTCCTTCTCCCACTTTCTTTGTAATCACTTTCTAGAAAGTGCCTTGAACAGACGCTATCGTGCTCACTTGACCTCCAATCCGCTCCTAGAAGGATGCAGTTTTGCACATTTGACTACCAGTACAAAAATATGCGGCGTGTACAAAGCAAAACTTCCTAGATTTCGCAGCGCATCCGCCACTCGTGATCTCCAGCGCTCGGCCCTATACACTGTTTAAAATTGCAAGACGATATCGAACTTTGTATTTTCTCATTCGTTCATGCTCTTCTTATTTGGGTGTAATAGTCTTACGAGGTTACATTACACTTTCCACCCTCAAAGGCATTACAAAAAAATCAAAGTTAACATATACCTACCATGCTCCGGTATTGCTCGCCTCCATGCATCGCATAACGCCTGATCCACAGGAAACTCATGATACGAACATTTCTCGCTACCGTCTCTTCTTCTGTAATTTCTGGAGCCAGACGCCGTAATGCAGCAATGAACCATTGCCACATTAAAGTATAACTCAGTTTGGGAACCACAAAGCGTTGATAAACATCAAGTTTTTGGAAATGATCTTCTGCGAAAAATCTATTTCCAACTCCGAGAGTATTTCGTTAGAAGACAAAGCCACTGGTTTCGCAGTCTCGGTTTTGAAAAGTTTAGATCCAAAAATTACTGAAATTTAACAACTTTTACAAGCGAGTATGACTGAACTTAAGTGATAACGATGGTTGTCGTCTGCTAGCATCGTCTGCTAGTGCGCCGAGTGTGCGTGCCGACGGTTCATCCTCAAATGACCTCTGGCTCGGCCAATTCTCGTTGTTGTTTAAATTATTTACCTAAAATCAATGTTCTTGGTCAAAAGCTTTCTAGATAGATGTTTATTCAAGCACACGATGACAGTAATTCATCGGTGAGTAGAGCACACAACCGTCACAAACCGTGGAGAATGCTGCTGCATGCTGTACCACGAGCAACAACGAGCGAAGGTGACGGTGTAGTAATAGTCGTCCCTCATTGCGGATCGCGATTTGCTTAGCAGCGTTTTGGGCCATGCAGGGAGCGCCAATGTGGCAGGTAAGCGGACTAAGTGTGGCACAGCTTTTTCTTGGGAGCTTTCAGGCTTGGTGTAATACATGTAGGCCTAGGTATAGCTGGATTGGATTGAGGTTTTACTGGCGCATGAGCAACTGAGGCTATAATGCGCCAATACTGTGTACTAGGTATAGTGTCATCATAAATCCAGAAGTTACCAGTCAAAAAGAACTCCTTGCGAATTAAGTTGCCGTGTGAAAAAATGTAACGAAGATATTTAGCCTGAAATGTAGCTGGGTCATTCCATGCCAAACGTCCCAGAGGTGACGCTCGACCTTCGTCGATTTTGTTAGAAAAATTCATACTGATTCATTGCTTTGGGAAAACCACTAAAACAAATGTTTTAGCTGCCATCGCAAAATAGTCGTCCCTAGTGTCTGTTTAAAGTTACGGGTTCAGCCTCTGACCACCCCAGTGCCCATCTACCTATCTGAGGGTCGCAAATATTTTGGTAACTCGCCATATGTATCCTAAAAGGGGCGCGAAAAATGCTTCGAGAAGCAAATTTTCGCATTTTTTCTGGACTACATCGTTCGAAGTAAAGAGAGATACGCAGCCCATCGAAGGTGCACCAGGGGTGCGATGCTCAACTATTCGTCCATACCGCGTCCATACGTCTGTACCGCGCGATAAGTGCATGTATGGGATTCGTTGTGACTCGTCACGAGCTTTCGCGTGATGAGCAGTAGTGTCGATTCTTTGAAATCACAGCCTAGTGGAACAGTTTTAACGTGCCGCCACATGACATTTGGAGCGCGTCAACTCCAAGTAATACCGATAACGAACGCTATCTTCAGTTCGCCGTCGGGCCCCAGGTCGGTGCCGTCTGCTACGAGCAATCAGTATGATGTGATTGGTTCATTCACTCGGAAAAACCTTCGGAAAAGACTACTTTCTTGCGGCGCTGACAGTGTACTTGCTTGCGTGCGACGTAAACAACGAGAATTAGCCGAAGCACTCTACAAGCATAGATGACACAAGCAGTCTACAAGCATGGATGACACAGACACGTAAGCCTCCAACAGGCGATGTCTTGCGTGTACCGTACACACAAGACATCGCCTGCTGGAGGCTTACGTGTCTGTGTCAATCATGCTTGTAGACTGCCTCAGCGAATTCTCGTTGCTTACGTCGAATACAGTATACGATGTAAACAACGAGAATTAGCCAAAGGATGCTTCTAACATGAACGACACAAACACACAAGCCCCCAATGGGCTCACTGGTTGAAAGCAGTGTCAGGTGCGTGTGCCGTCAACGGACACTGTACTTTGGTAACTTCTCTTCAAGGAACTGTCTCGTCTCACTTACAAACTGCTGCGAAACCCATATCATTTTTACACTATCGAGACTCCGGTTGACCCTCCCGCAGAATCAACTATTTGAAGGACCGTTGCAAGCTTGCTTTTGCTGCTAGACGTTTCGTCATTCCTCTCATGCAGTCACAGAGTACTATAACGGGGAAAGTTGCAAAGAAGTGTCAAGCCACAGACACGTTGTGAGTGAAACTATGTCAATAAGGTCAACTCAACCAAGTCAGAAGGTGCTTCCCTTGCCCACCTTCGATGTGGTGTCGCCGAGAGCATGAGAGCGTTGTTACGGTTGCGCACGCTATCTGCGCCTTACCCAAACTTCAAAAATTCTTTTCTTCGCTATATAAAAAAATACTTTTTTGAAACATTTACTCCTTGTGTTCTTTGGGCATGATACTTTCTTCCAACTTTCACTGTACTTCTTTCTGCGTTCCACCATTTTTGTTATTTCAGGTTAAAGTTGCCATATTTTCGCCAAAGTTGCATCTTCGCGTATTTTTTTCTCATATTAGTGTGTTTAGCCTCTAAACGAAACTTTTTTGGCTTGTAGTATCCATACGTATCTCAAAAGTTTTGCTCTTTACTTCTAGCGATGTAGTCCAGAAAAAATGCAAAACTTTGCTTCTCGGAGCATTTTTCGCACCTCCTTTAGGATATATATGGCGAGTAACCAGAATATTTGCGACCCTCCGATAGGTAGATGGACACTTCTCCCGTACCGCGGCATAAAAACAATTGCGATATCTCTAATTTCGGCGGCGGCATGCGTACACTGCAAGGGTGGTCAGGGGCTGAACCCGTAACTTTAAACAGACACTTAGGGACAACTATTATGCGATGGCAGCTAAAACATTTGATTTAGTGGTTTTCCCCAAGCAATGAATCAGTATGATGATTTTTTATAACAAAATCGACAAGGGTCGAGCGTCACCTCTGGGACGTTTGGCATGGAATGACCCAGCTCGAACTTACCGAGTTACTTAAAAAAAAAGAACGAGTTACTTCCAAGTCACTTCGGACACAAAATAGCACAACACACGTGCGGCGCGCGTGAGCAGGTGAGTTAAACTTTGAGTTGCCTGCGAGGGAGTGACACACGCTTAGATCGTTTTTCGTCTATGTCCAACAAGTCCAGCGCTCTGCATCTTACTCCCTGCTGGCTCACAGGTGTTGAGCTTCATTTCAATGGCAGCGAAATAGAATACCGTCATTGATTGAATAAAATGCCATCAAATAACCGGAAATATGTGGACGTGAGTTGGAACTTACTTTGGCAAAGTTACCTGAAAAAAGAAACGAGTTCCTCTGAAAGTTACCACGGGGCAAAAGTACCGAGCTAAGTTACAAATTACCAAAAAAAGGAACTTAGTTACAGTAACGAGTTACGTCGGACTGTCGGAGTGTCATGCGGCCGTCATTAACAGCCAATACGGAAGCAGAGTAAGTATGATAGATTACATTATCTGGTGCAGGGAGAGAGCGTGACCTCTTTGTGTTCAGCCATCCCACCTGCGCCACAGTAATATTTTGAAAGCTGACTTGCTAGATTTATTTTCCTTCTTAAGTTGAACACGACTATAGATTCGGCTCACTTGCATAGCAAAATTCATCGATGGGTTTTACAATGTACGCTTTCGTAACAGGATTTTCAAATGATAGCATTGCTTCATTGCTTTCAACCGGGATTGTTTTTCGTTGTGCTCGCTCATCTCTGCAAAAAAGCCCTTAAATAAAGACTTAATGAATTTTTGATAATTAGTGATTTTTCAGGTATATATACTCTTCTAGTGGACGTCCGCGTGGCTGTGGAACCGACCTGTACAAAGGACATCTATGCTGCTCTCGTTGGAATTTTAATTATCAAAAATTTGTAATGGATAAAAACAAACACTCTGGACATGTATTCTGATATGAAATATTCATCTTTATCGACATCTTATGACGTATCGATACGTCTAATGCAATGATCAGATCTACTGAGGAAAGTATCGCGCCAGTGTTTAGAGAACATTAAGGAATTTTTATGGGATATTAAGGCTCATAGCACAGTGCCCCATTGCATGGGCGTACCGGAATGGGGAAAGGGGTACCGTACCCCTCTCCCATTGCAATTGTTGTTTTTTTTTTCTTTGCGTGTGTATGTGTGTTTTTATGTGAAATTTAGGAAGGCTGCGGTCCCGCTCATCCCGTGAAAGCGGCCGTTTTCCGCGCAAGATATCTCCGCATGTGTGCGTCTGTTTGTTAAGATATTGATATCATTCGAGATCTGGCTTCTTTGGCTAGAGTGGCCAAGAGCCGTTTTTTGATAGGACTCTCGACAGCGGACCTACAGGACAGAGTAAGACAATGTCATCGAAAATTGCTGTTTATCCCAGCAAGATATTGCGAAAACAAAAGAAGGTAGCACTGTCCAACCATTTGCAGCAAGTTCTTTCGTTCTATTTGAAGGGTGCTGAAGGGCGATATGCTTGACATGTGGTAATAATACTTTGTAATAGCTTCGGGAAGAGTATGAATAATGACTTTTTTTTTAACTGGTGGCTTTTGACTGTTCCGCGGTTCCGCGGCAGGCAAGAACAACACCAGAGACGTAGAAGTACGCGTAATAAACTATAGAAATTTCACAATAATTGACACATTTACAGTTGAGATGTGACGCCCGGTATACACGCGCAGACGACCATGAAGAACGAAACTGGGATACACCGTTTTCCGCCATCTAGTGTAATGATTTGCAACCACTCGTGGTTGCAGTCCAGAGGTTTGTGGGAGATGGCGCTGTACAACTAATGCAACCGGAAACCATTCCACGTACCGTAAATGGGCGACTGGTCGGGTTTTTGAGGCTCTGTGGCATTTTCATGCCTTCACCACGTGTTCGGCGTATGTACGTTTTTAACTTTAGATTTAAAAATAAAATAAAATGCAGCCCTTTATTTGCATTTCATGCCAGATATGTCCAGTTCATGCTTTTCGTTTGGGCAATAAGATCCCGAACTTCATAAAATTTAGGGTGAAAGTGTGTAATGTGAACGTCAGGAAAAGCAGCACTGCTTCTGTTCCACGTGCTGCCTGGTGCTTCGGCTAATTTTCCCCAGTTCTAAGATTTATAATGCCGTTCGAAGCGAATTTCGATAGTGCTCGATCGGCAATTCGAGAAGCGACGTGAGCAATGCGGCAGACACCGCGTTCAATATTCGGTATCCATAGGGAACTGACAAAACGACTGCCTTTAGCAGTCGACACCTCTTCATGTTGCACCCATGTTTATATGTCACGTCAACGTATATAATTTTACGTAACGTACGTTCAGACTTGTACACGTTACTGTGAAAAAAAAAGGAACTAAACACTGTTACGCGTTACCACGAAAAAAGGAACTAAATACGTTACCCGTTGCCAAAGCAGCAAAAGGAACGCGTTCCCGTTACTCGACGGTAACGGGTTACTCTTACGTTACCATGCTATTAGTGAACCATAACCATGTCAAAGTCGGTACTGACACGTGCTTTATTCGGTCCGACAATTTGCGTAGAATTCGCTTTGAAGAATATTTGCTTCTCGAAATGGGCATAGGTTATTTTTGGTGCGTTTCCTCGAGAGAGTCGCCGTGGCAAGACTTAAAAATTGCCATGGGAAAGCCCTTTGAAATTGCTGTGAAAATTTGCTGCATCAAATACAGCCATCTTTGTTTGATGCATGTATTGGAAAGAGGATACGCCTGATTAGTAATGAGGCTGATTTTCCTTTTTTACCTGTAAAGTCAAGGCCAACAGTCGCCTTTATTCCCTTATTTTCTTACCACTGCCACTGTTAGGAGGTTGCACGACGTCTGTGAAATTGTGCTTTTCTGTGAACTGATTAACTGCTGCTAATGCCGTTGTATAAGCTGGCTCTTTGCATGGGTAACCTTTCTTTTCGTTATTTTCTAATAAACATGCCGCCCCCCACCCCTCCGTTGTACACTATCATATCAGCCAACAGTTCTCGGGCTAACGTTTCCGAGAACATGATAAGCCAATCGCCTGATACATTTGGAGTGGCTGACATCACGTTGCTGATATCTGATTGACTGACAGTGAACGGAGGCGGAATCGCCAGGGCGCTTACGATTTCATAAAAAAAAAAAAACTATTGAAGACGCTTACCTGAGCACGCTTCTGCAAATTCGAACGCTACGTGTCGGATGTTCTACGTCATTTTGGTTTTTGAAGGCAAAGAAGACACTAAAATACTACATTCCCGTCACCTTTAGGCGCGTTCACCCTGTACCCCAACCCAAGCCACAATGATGTGCTTATCATCTGTACTATCTTATAATCCAACAAGTGATCCTCACCGGAGCCCACAAGCGTGGAGGTGGGAGAGAAAAGCTTCCTCCCGGGACACACTGCTAGGCTAATGACACGCACGAGCGGCACGGGATCTCGTCAGGTCAGGTGAACACACTTTACAACAACACGACGAATCAGCAGAGAATGACAATGCTATCTCAGAATCCATTGGCATCAGCTGGGGGTAACACGCCCACACACAAAGTCCAGGGTCCTTTCCCAAGAATGCTTACATGGTCAATGACTGCGTCGGAAAGCGTTGCGGCATTCGTCATGCCGGTCACGTTACGACTCAACAACAGAATGACTGTCGACCTGAGGCTCTCAGGAGCTGAACAACCAGGTCAGGTCACCTCGTGTTAGGATTGTACGGAATTTCCACACAGTAAAACGACATAAAAACCGGAGACACGGAACAGATAAAAGACAACACGACACGTTCTCAGACACAGCAACGCATTTAATGACAGCCTACACTCCCAATAACCTCCTGATGGGTGGAAAGGGGGAAACAGAGGGACCACTAACGCAATTGCCTGGCGACTTAATCTCTTTGTACTCAGCTAAGAGTCGCCCAAACGGGTCACACACCTTTTTCAATACAATGGTCTCATGGAAAAGCGGGACTCTCGGCAACCCTTAGCTGAGTACAAAGACACGAGGCAATTGCGTTAGTGTTCCCTCTGTTTCCCCCTTTCCACCCGTCAGGAGGTTATTGGGAGTGTAGGCTGTCATTAAATGAGTTGCTGTGTCTGAGAACGTGTCGTGTTGTCTTTTTTCTGTTCCGTGTCTCCGATTTTTATGGTCGTTTTACAATGTACCAGCTCGCCTGCACCCTTGCACTTCTACCATTGATGTTCCACACAGTAATTGACCATGTCGTCCAGGTTCAAGCAGAGCGTAGACGAAGGAAAGGAACGAGCAACGTGAGTAACGAGTTACCGATTTCTGTAACTGAATACGATAGTAAAATTTGTTTAGAAAAGTAACAAGGTCGTTACTTCGTTACCAAAAAAGTAACTGGTTATCGGGTGGCGATTTACTTACAACTCCGCATACGTTTCATACATAACAGCGAGTCATATAGGGTTGTTGGGCTGGGCCAGAGGGCGCTCCTGATTACGGCATTCAGCGCCACTTGTGGCGATAGTGCTAAGTTTTCCAAAGTAGCGGTGCTCTCTGATCACGTACATGGTATGTGCTGTGTGAAAATGGCCAAGCTGTGTTGCGATTTTTATAAGACAAAAGAGACCGGGGATTGTTTCCCCATCAAGTCGGAAGAAGGGAAACCGTCAATAGCGGCGCGTTTTTGGCGCATGGCAGAATATCATCGGACAGGCTCGAAATACGAGCAAAATGCCGGTGCTCCCCAGGTGCCGTAGTTCTACTAGCTCTTAGCGAAACCTAACTGAAGAATAAAGCATGAATGCATACAGTTGGATATCTCTGGTTTCAAATGTTTTGCTCGGGTTTACGAAAGAGGTGTGAGCGCCGTTGGAGTAATGATTTATAAAATGAACTGAGCGAGCACTATGCATACTTGTCAGTAGCCAGTAGTTGGGTCTTTTTATGAGCGTTACATTCCCTCTTTGCTTACTCGAAACCATGCTACCACTTATCACATATCCGTGACTGTTTCGAAAGAGAAGAATATGGGAGTCAGATCAGAACAGTCATGAGAACAAAAATTTAAATGCCTTTGTGGCTGGGATTATTGACTTTGAGGCACTAACTTAATGAGAGAAATGTCTCGAGTGCAATACATCTTTCATAATCCAATGACCAATTGCAATGACCCCTGGTGGATCCTGCAGAGTCTGATCATTTCGGGATTTACATGCGTTCGTGATATCTCATACTTCTCATGTGCGTGCCACGCACTCGCTGCCTATGAATTTGTTCCACCTGTATCTGTAGAATATGTAATTAAGAATTAAAAAATAAATGAATGCGTAATCCACATTACTCATGATTTTCACATAGTACTACGCAGCCCCAGTCATATGTCTACGCATGGGTATACGTCTACGACAGAATGGCGTAGACGCAGACGAGCTGATGGACGAAATTCATTATAAAAAAAAAAGACCTGAGCGTGGAGCACGAAGCAGATACAAAAGACAGAACAGTTCAAGTTTATAAGTTTATACAGGTACGCTCCGGTGTTCTTTGTGCAGTTCGTACATTTTATAACAGTAACGTGGTCCAGGCTTTTATTTTTCCCGTTCCACGGGCTGTACATTCCCAGATATTGCACCGAAGCAGGTGGAAGGTCGTGCACAGCGCATGTAATCACATTCGTCGCCCCACGAGTCCTACTTTGAAATTTTGCCTCCCCGTACCACCAGGGGAGAAACGCGGCGCTAGTGTCGCGCTGTCAAACTCCAGGCGAACGTCCCTATGGTCACGAAGGGATCCCACTGGCCGTTTCTTTTGCACAACCTTGGCCGCCTGACGTGGAAAACAGTTTCACGTTTCGTGCACGCTGATCCCCACTCGCGGGAAGGAACAGAGGGATTACGGGAAGGCTGCATGCCAAAAAGCTCCTCTTAAAAGAAGGCAAGTCGTCAAACCTCTTCTCCCCAAAGGAGGTCATTTACGAGAAGCGAGACGTCATGTATATGTACTTGAGCAACGACGTATACTGAGAAGCACAGTATTCGCGTATCCATACGGTTTGATTACATAGTTATTCGGTGTCCGCCCATTTCATCGACGCCATTTTATCGAACACAGTTTCGTAGAACGACGTTGCATCGACGCCAATTCATTGAACGGCATTTTATCGAATGCCTCTTCACTCAACACGTGCAGGATATGCAGGTATGTTTCGTGATCGTTAGGGATTCTACAAACTTCTTTAATTTACTCATCATATCTTTCGTTAGGGAACGAAAAATGTTCATGTTTTCGCATGGAAACTTCGATTTTTGCCCCAGGTGCTAATGATGATGGCACAAGAAAAACAGTCCTTTGTCGGTTTATTGGAAATCAGTCATAATGACGGGTGTTCCTGGTGATTGCTACGATCAACTGTAGGGTAGTAGACAAATTAGCGACTGTGCAGTTGTTTCCATACGTATTATTGGTCAATCAAAACGGTTTCTAACAAAAAAGAAAGAGGAGTAGCCTCTACAGCATCACCAGGCCTAGAATCAGTAATGGACCATTTCCGACAACACGTATGCGCATGTCCAGCCCTTGAGTCCGCCATCTTTGAGCGGAAAACATCGCCATGGACCCACCTGCGGGCGACTGTCATGTTCATTGTGGGGAGATAATCAGTTTCAAGGTTACGCGGACGTTTGAGGTCTGCTAATGAGTACAATGCGCTTTCACTCTTTCCGCATTCTTCTTCCGATCTTCTCTTGGTACTTTCCTACGCAACGTACGTGCCAGTTCGTAAAGCGTCACCATTAATGAGGGGAAAGACACGACGTTCGACATTCCACCGCCAGGGGCGACGCGAATATGGAAAAGGTCCATTAGACCTGACCAAACTATATTTGCGTCGGGGTGCGTTCGACACTTCCGGGAAAATGATATGCTAGAGTCATAAGTATATAATCATTCAAGTATCACATTCAATAATAATTACACTACGCAAAGACGCTAGTATGCTAGACGCTATGAAGGCGCTACGATGTACTAGAACTATCTACACTGTAAAAAATTTCACCGTAAAAACATGGGCAAATGCAAGGAAAGTTGGCTGCCAAACATTGGCCGTTTTTTTTACGGTGGCCCCGTATAAGTTGTGCCCGTGAAAAATACTGCGTTGGCAAGTAATTTTAACAGGCATACGCCATGTAGCATTACTGTGCTGTGATCGTTAAAAAAAACTGCATTGGCCAGTAATTTAGCTGGCATATTCCGTGTACCCTTATCCTGGTGTGCCCATCCCTGAAGCCCCTCTTTTTTTTTTCTACATATAGTCGTAGCAATGAGAGCAGTTTAAGTAATGACCATGCGTAACACATTGTGATGTTTGTCACACTGGGATTTATTTTCTATGTACATAGTGATGAAAAAGCGCCAATTACCTCTGGCATCAAAACCCTGCAAAGAGAAAGGAAACCGTTACAGGGAGCAGGGCAATTGACATGCAGTTATACTCACCGTTTATTTTTTCGAAGGAAGAACATACGAACGAACCATGTGCACCTATCAGTCAGCTCTGGCATCAAAACACTGCAAAAGGGAAGGAGATTATACTCACCGTTTTCAAAGGAAGAACATATGAAGGTGCACACAAAACGTGGAGACGGCACGGAACTCCTTCTGGCAGCGTTCATAAGGACATCCGATCATGATCCTCTCGTATGTGCTGCTTCATATGTGACACTTGTTGTGTATGAAAGACGAAGAGGAAACAAAGAGAAGTTGACGTTGGAATGGATGCGGACGGTCACGCTCATCTACGTGTCCGTAGATAGAACATTATGGCGACGATGGTAAGATTTTAAAAGCAGTTTACGTGCACGTCGACATGAATTTCGCCGGATTCTTGCCTCCCTCAACCTTCCTACCAATACCAGTGGAGCCATCAATTCCGTGGGAGCAATGGAAACAATCGTTCCTGACGTTCTTAGAGGCTTAGAGGCTATCGATGGAGATGGCTACCCGCCGGCCAGGAAAAGAGCCATTCTACTACACTGCTTGGGAGCGGAAGGTCAGAGGATATTTCATTCGTTAGAGCCTTCAAATGCGCAGTCCTCAACTACAGTTACTACGGCTCTAACGTCAACTACTACTGTCACGACTAATATATTCACAGAGGCATTTAGCCATCTGGACAAGCGTTTTGGAGCACAAGTGAACGTGTCACTTCAAAGACACCGATTTCGCGGTCGCATGCAGCAACCGGGTGAGACTACCAAATCCTTCGTCGGCGATCTGCGTTCGTTGGCTTCGCAGTGCAACTTCGGACATTTCGAAGAAGAAGCAATTAAGCAACAACTCTTAGAAGGAACAAGAATGCAGCAACTTATGGAACGCTTGCTAGTTGAAGGGCAAGCGTTCACACTGGAGAAGGCAGTTAACTTTGCGACGACCATAGAAGCCGCCACTTCAGCAACTAATGAATTTTTACGACCATATGAATCCAGAGCTTCAGTAGAGGCCACTGATACAGCGGACGTGCAACGAATCGACGGGAAAGCCAAACGCAGACTACCGCACAAGTCCTCACAACCGCAGCCATCTTCTGCCAACAGACAGTAGAAACAGGCACATGCTTGCTATAGATGTGGATAGTCTCAGCATTTGGCGAATGACAAGAGATGCAAGGCTCTGGGTCAGAAGTGTCAGCAGTGCGGAAAACTCGGGCATTTCAAGAATGTCTGCCGTAGCAGGCCCTACGTGAAATTGGTCGAGGAAGAGGAAATTCTCACGGTGCGACCGGTGCACCTCGCTGAGATGCGAGAAAATCCGATTTTTGCGGATGTCACCATTGAAGGTGAAGTGCTACAGGCGGTGGTTGACACGGGTTCTGCAGCATCATTAATGGCAGGAACTCTCTACGACACAAGATTCAAACAGAAGTACGCACTAAAGAAGCCTACTGCGTCACTCGTGGACTATAATGACCAGAGTAGCGATGCTCGAGGATGCTTCCGTGCAGCCATACAGTTTCAAGGAAACGAAGATACGGTCCTGTTTCACGTTGTACCAAGAGGGATAACCCTGCTAGGAAGAGATGCAATTCGGAAGTTGGACATTTCTATTCAAGGAAGAGCTTGAAAGTGCGTAAGTATTTACAAAGATGCCGACATACTTCCAGAGGACTTGAGGAATGAGTTTGGCCACTTATTCAGTGGATGCCTAGGTCTCGCAAAGGGCTTCGTACACAAAGTGCAGGTTAAGCCTGATGTTAAACCTTTGGCAGCCAAACTTCGTCGTCTGTTGTTAAGCTTGAAAAGCAAGGTATCGGACGAGCTGCAGGAGTTGGAGAAGAAAGATATCATCGAACGGGTCGACGCCTCAATGTGGATCTCGCCAATCGTCGTAGTTCAGAACCCTAATGGCACTATTCGGCTGTGTGTGGATCTCAGAGCACCTGATGAAGCAATCGTAGCTGATGCTCATCCGCTTCCGTGCGTCGAAGAGTTGTTAAACTCATTGGCCAGAGCTCGACACTTTTCCAAATTGGATTTAACTTCGGCGTATCACCAAGTGAAGCTAAGCCCAGAAAGTCGTTGCTTAACTACCTTCATTACCCATGAAGGCCTCTTCCGCTTCAAGAGAGTATGTTTTGGGTTAGCATCGGCACCATCGGTGTTTCAAAGGACGATGACGAGTATACTTAAAGGGTGTAAAGGGGTACTCGTCTACCTTCACGATATCGTTGTCTTCGGGAAAATAGTGAGCCAGCATCGCAATAACTTACGTGCTGTACTGAAGTAGATCTCGGATGCAGGACTGACTTTAAACTGCAAATGCTGCTTCGATGCTACCGAAGTTACGTTCCTGCGACACAAAGTTTCAAGTGAAGGGATAGCACCGTTACAGTCAAAGATTTATGCATGCTATCGCCAGTGCTCCAGTACCCCAGGATGCAGAGACTCTGAGATCGTTCTTGGGTTTAGCAAGATACTATGCTCGGTTTGTGCCACGCTTTGCGCACGTGGTAGAACTTCTTCGAAGACTGCTAAAAAAGGACAGACATACGCTTTGAGCGAGGAAGAGCATCTCGCCTTCAACACACTTAAGAAGCTGCTGACCGACGCGGAACTACTGCAACCCTTTGATCCAGAGCTGGATATTATAGTTACAACGGACGCGTCCGAGAAAGGTCTCGGCGCCGTACTGCAGCAAGTGGGGTCAGGAGGAATCAGGACAGTCGTCTTTGCATCTCGAGCTTTATCACCCGCAGGAAGTAAATACTCAGCAGGGGAGCGAGAGGCTTTAGCCTGTGTGTGGAGCTGCGAGAGGTGGCGCATATATCTCTGGGGCCGGCATTTCACCCTTAGGACCGATCACCAAGCACTGATTTCGTTGTTTTCGCACCACGGCTGTACAGGAGGAGTGCGCATTGCCCAGTGGACTGCACGTCTTCTAGTATATAACTTCACAGGGGAGTACAAGAAGGGGTCTGAAAATTTGGTAGCTGATGCGCTTTCCGGCCTACCCTTACCGTCACCAGAGGAGACCAGCTTTGAGGAGGAAGTTGTGTCCCTGCACTCTTAGAAATAGGTCTTCTATCGTGCCATCAAGAGCTGCTGTGTCTTCTAGATTCAGGCTCAAGGCCGAAGTTTTAGACGACAGATGCCCACGTGACCCTGGAGTAAAGAAAATACCATAAAAAATTGTCTTGCTTTTTTTGGCGCGTACGCCGTGTAGAAGACACGTTTATCACGTGACCAGGAATCCGACGTCGTGAAGCTTTGTTAAAGTGAAGTGCGTCGTTTACTTTGTCACGGTTACGCCCTGAAGCAGAATTCCGATTCGAGGCCAGGATGGGAAGCATGGAGTAAACGCTGCACAACGGATGACAACTACCATATCAACAGCCCCCACAAAGAGACGTAGAGCCGCTGAAATATGGTGATCATATGCCCTGAGCAACAAATAGGTCTGCATCCCAGCGAAACTTGTTTCGCAGCGAGTATCAAGCTTGCAAATAGTTTCGCAGCAGCGGCGTCGAACCGCGTCGTTTCGTGCAATCTGTGATATTTTGACTATGTGTGGTTCTTATTGATTTTTATTTTCTCTGAGTCATTTCTCTGTGAACAGGGTATTTTGCATAGTTTGCAAGTCTAGTCAATATTCACTGTATCACTGCCACAATATTACAACTTTGCCGAAATAAAGCCTTCAATCCCCTTTGAAACAAATTATGTTGACTGCAAGCCTGCCTGCCGAGCCTGCGCCGGGGAAGGGGAAGCAGTAGCACGCGTGGAGGGGGAAACGACCGGGAAAGGAGGAAACTGTGAAGCATAAAACAGACTCCACTTTTGTGGCTTCTACGAAGGAAACCACGTGATGCGACGTCATTCCCTGTGCTTTCGCGTGGTCTCCTTACGTAGAAACCCCAAAATTACCGTTTTTCGGGTGTCTGTAGAAGACACGATAGAAGATCCATTTCTAAGAGTGTGGTAAGCACTACTTTGAACAAACAAGACATGCAAGATGCTACGAATGAAGATGCACTGCTCCAGCAAGTGAAGCAGTTCATACTCACTTCATGGCCCCCAAAGAAGGAACTGCCAGCAGAGCTGATGTCATTTTTCCAAATTCGCGACGAGCTCTCTATCGTCGGGGATATCATTTTCCGGGGAGACCGGTAGTCGTTCCGGCATGTTTGACGCAGTGAGAAATTTCCGCGGCTCATCAGTCTCATCCCGGAATAGTTCGTACAAAACAACGCTTACGTGAGCTTTTCTGGTGGCAAGGCGTGGACAGACAAGTCGAAGATTTCGTGCGAACGTGTACTATTTGTCAGGCGGCAGATAAGTATGCAAAACCCCTACCCGCACCGCTACAACCGGTTGCGTGGCCCGAAAAGCCTTGGCAAAAACTTGCAATCGACATCGTGGGGCCAGTTGAAGCAGCACCACAGAATGCAAGATTCGTAATAACGTTAATTGACTACTATTATAGTCGCTGGCACGAAGTGGGATTTTTTTCGAGTGTCACTGCACAAGTAGTCATCGACTTCCTGAACAGTGTCTTCAGCAGGGAAGGATTTCCTGATGAATTGGTCTCAGATAGGGGACCTCAGTTCACGTCAGTAGTTCTCACGAAATTTCTTCAAGAACGCAACATTAGACATTGTTTTTCATCGGTCTACTACCCACAGGCCAATGGACTTATCGAACGATTTAATAGGGTGCTGAAAGATTACATTCAGTTAGCCCTCTTGGAGAAGAAACCTATCCCTCGGACTGTTGTGGAGTATCTGTCTATCTTCCGAACAACACCTCACGCGACAACAGGTTTTGCTCCTGCACTTCTATTGCACGGAAGATCTCCACGTACTGCACTTCACGTCGTAGGGTTACATCACGCTCAAGGCGGTAGATGATTCGGTCCTGTCAGCTCAGACATTCATCTTCGGCAGGCAGTGCAACAGAGCCAGAGGAAAATGAAGCAGTACATAGATGTGCGGTGTAACGCTAAAGTACCGGCGTTCAAGCCAGGGGATCTTGTACGGATCCGGCTAAAGGTCAGAAGTAAAGGAATACCCTCCTACTCGAGACCTCTCCGAGTTGAGAAGCAATGTGGAGAAAACTCCTCCTTGCTACAAGATAATCGCGTCTGGAACTGTTCAAAACTGGTATTCGTCGGTAACATCTCATTACGGCCGAAGTCTCATTACGGCCGAAGTCTCATTATGGCCGAAAGTCTCATTACGGCCGAAAATCCTTTAATCCCCAAGTGTCTCGTTACGGCCAAAGTCTCATTACGGCCGAAGAGGTCTCATAACGGCCAAAAAGAAAAAAGAAGCATTCACCATAGTAGCTCTGTATATACTGTGTTTTATGCTTCCCAAAATGTGTCCGAGGCGGTGTGCCCTCACGGCTTGTGTCACACACAATGGTTCATGCACACAATATTGCGACAGTGTTTCATGTATCCCTCGTGAAAAATGTTTTTATTGTCACACGATATTTGTATGTGTTACGCCATTTTCTCTCAGTATTCAAGCAACATCCTACTCGTTGGTTCTTTGAGTAAACTGTGTGTGTGTGTTCTGAAAAGTACTCCACAAGGGAGCCCACTGGGAGCTCCAGCAGTCACATGACCTATGATCATGATCTTCTCCCCACTAGCTGCCTTCTACAATTTACGTCCACCTGAAATTTACAAAAAAAGCACATAAGGCACTGAACAAAATGACATATGCTCTTGTTTGATGATGACCATAACACATATGCTGTCAAGCAGACTTTTTTTTTTTCATATATTCAAAACATATTCAAGAATTATGAACAACAATGACAATTACGTCATAATAATGCAGCTGCATAGCCAGGAAAATATTTCAGGAGGTGTTTTATGAGGCTTGACATGGGGTGGAGGAGTCCCCCTCGTCAGTGCTTTATCCAGACCCCCCTAAATTTTTTGCAATTTCGCGATTTCAGCTTCAGATACGTCTTTAATGATATGTTAAGCTGTAATGACGTAACTATTCCAACAATTTTTTCCAACACCCTTCTCGTGCTTGGGATTCTGGATAAACCCCTGCCCCTTGTTCATTTTCCTGGGGCACTACATTAGAGCTTATGCCACGGCACTGATGTCACATTGTTAAAAGTGTGTGTCACTCTGTGCATTCGGAATTCCTCTAAGCTACAATATGTAAATTCAGAATATCCGAAGGGTAAACATCAGATGTTACCTGCAGGCTTCATGCTGAAACGCGTGTACGCAAAACACTTCCGCCGTGGTGGGCGACGCCGTTAGTGTAATCATACACGCAAGACAATTGCGGGCACATGGAGTAGTGGCAGCAACCTGAAAACGATACATTTTCTTGTTATATATGAGTAATCAAAAATATACATTCTCACATGTTTCGTTTTGTCGTTTGTAGGAAGCGCTAGTAAGGGAACAGCATTTGGTTGGTCACTTGCAAGCCACAATGCGAGAGGTGCCGATATTTCGATTACGCGATCAAAAATTAAAAGTCTAGAACCATGCACACTTCCCCAGCATCGTGAGACATGACATGTATTCACGTATAGTGTAATGTGAAATGATATGCAGGAATGAAAAAGATGCCAACATACCTGTAATCCAGTGTCCCGTAAGTTTGATTCGATTTTCTGGCAGCTACCATGAAGAGCAAATGCACGATTCACAAGTTTCGTTTCGCCATTTTCATTGTTGTTAATTTCGCAAGATCCCACGTGACCTCCTTTGGATCAGTGAAAAGTGAAAATTACTCGCGTCATGAACATATATGTTCATCTCAGCGCAAATCACGTTTTGCATGCTATAGCAGGAGGGGGGATCAATACTCTTCCTTTCGTGTTTTGATATCTTGTTGTTCTGATACTCTCACTTCGGAGTTCGGATGGTGTCTAGCAACGTTGGGTACCTCGTTTCTTGTGTGAGCCAGTGGTTGCTGTTTACGACGTGTTCATATATCGATTTGTAGCGCTGTAATGTGCAAATTAGCGGACTTTATAGCGGCTCTCTATTTTCCGTCGTTGTCTTTCGAGCAGCGCCTGTTGTTGCGGTAAAAATCGAGTTGAATGAATCGCCACAGCCCCAACGTATATCGCGCAGTGTTGACCAAGACCAAGTCAGGCAGGTGAGTAATGCTTTCGTAGATTGTCTGTCTTAGTAGTGTGCTGTCCACACATAGTTGGATTCTCATACGAGTAATTTAAATTAATCAAAACAGCCGAAGTGCCTGTAATAGATGTAACTCGGTATCCGTTCGTAGGTTTGTGCCGTTTCTAGTTGGTTGCGCGTTTAGGAACAACAAATTTATTCGAAGACGATAAGATACCGATAATGCATCACCGTACAGCAGCATTTACTCGTATCATTGTGAGCCATATTTAATTTGTTAAAATTCGTCGTCGTATTTCTTCAAAAATAAAAGCGCAAGTCGGCGTACTCTAATTGATCTCCTTGAACTGCTTACGTCGAACGTCTGCAAATGTTGTACTTATGTGCTTTCGCGAACCATACTAGGCACAAAAGCATATCTGATTAGAATAAATACTTCAAGAGGAAGTCATTCAAATACACTGTTATTTATAGCTGGTTTTCCATTCCAGGCATTTTATGTGGCTGCACGGAGAATTCCGAAAAAGAAAAAAAACAACATGGCTAATAGGATGTTGCTGCCCAGGGAGTCCTGGCGAAGAGGTGAGCTGTTAAGATCATCATAAGGTTCTGTTGTGAAGTGAGAAATTTTGTAGTAGTGCACGAATGTTAATTCGTGCACTGCTTTTATAAAAAAGAAACCAGAAATGGAAAGTTATGCATGCATCATTTCATGAATTGTAATGTATTACTATTTGATATTCACATGTTTCCATTAAGGGAATGAACTACTGAACCTATATTCATATCATGGTCATGCTCTGTGTTTACCTGGAAGTCACATTTTTAAGGCTTGTCATTCTTTTGTCTAGATGAAGATTTATGTTAACCTTGTATGAAATAACAGACACGTATCAACACGTGTGCAGCTTGCGCACATTAAAACCAGCCATGTAGAGACAAATGCTTGTTTTTTTTTAAATATTCTAGCCTATTCATGGTTGCTCTTCGCTTCTTGCAGGTTTACTCATTCCAGAAGCAAGAATTGTATCATTGTAAGGCGAATGGAAATAAACTGACATCGACTGAGATAGGCGTTCTGTCATGGCCAGTGACTGTAGGATGGCTCCAAAAGCGTCACAACAAAGCCAATATTCATCTAGCTCTCTACAAGTAGCTAACTCCACATAGTAGCCTGCTTCACAGCAACGTCAACACTACCTTGTGGGAGTACACATTACACAATATGTTGCATTGTGCTGTGGTATGATAACATACCATTTGTCTCTCAATATGTGTATATAAATATGATAAGGGCACAGTGCATGGCTTATACCCTGCTGAATATATATCCATACCTGGCTGCGACATTGCATATCAATGCAGGTTACAATACACATTTTCACATTTGGCCGTTATGAGACATCTTCGGCCGTAATGAGACTGCCTTCGGCCGTATTGAGACTTTGGCCGTAATGAGACACTTGGGGATTAAAGGATTATCGGCCGTATTGAGACTTTCGGCCGTATTGAGACATCGGCCGTAATGAGACTTCGGCCGTAATGAGATACAATCGTATTCGTCACTCCGAGCGCCTATAGTCACGACCGTGAAGATGGTCCTAGCATTTGTCGCAGTCTCTGGCCTCCTCTGGGAGGCTTGAAGTCGGCGGCCACCAGTTCAAGATCCACAACCTGGACCAGAGCGTACACCCGACAGAGAGGAGCAGCAGCATTTCGACGCCGCTACTACGAGTCAGAGACCTCCGGAACTGGATGTGGAACCTGAACCGGAGATTACCACAGATGGTGAGGAACAGCACTTCGACGCTGTAACCACGAGTCGACAGTGCCATCCGCAACCGGATCTGGGTACACCGAATCAAAACGTGCCAGTGCGCCGTTCCCGTCGCGTCAAGAAGTTGCCGGCGTCGCTGAAGGATTTCGTACTCGATTTTCGAAATGTCCTCGGAAAAACTGTCCCCTGAGGAAGATTGACTTTTAGTACGCGACGCGTGGACTGGTTGACTTCGGACGTTGACTTTTTACTAGGACGATGTGAATATTTGGATTTTTGGGCACCGAAGCGAGTAATCGTATATCCTATTCTATTTCCGAATCAAATATGGAATTCAGTGTTCGAATTCCGAAGAATCGAATTGATGTTTCTTCTAAACCGAATATATTTGAATAGCCCCGAAGCTGCACACGTATGGCCAGCGCATGGAGGGCATAAAACAGTGAGCGCTATATCAGCTCTATACTTACGCATACATACCGTACATGTTCATATTCCAACATATTGCCACGTATCATCTTTGGAGCGACCACACAGAACAGCAACAACAGCGTCGAACGACGGGCTGAAATTCACGACATGCCGCGCTGATTAGCGAGCGATCCTTCTGGAAGCATCTGCTCCTTCGCTAGCATCAATCTCAAGGACATGCCGGCGACCTTGCAGAAGCTTCGGTATTTCCTCCTCTCCACCGACGCGTGTTTTCTACAATGTTCACCGCCGTGTATAAAAGCTTGTGAGCTCCCAGTCGGAGCATTATTCACCTTAGTTCTGCTTAAGAGCTATCGCTCTTGTGTTAGCCAGTTAAGCAGCTGAATAAAGTGTTCGCCGATTATACGCCGTCTCGCTCGTTTGTTTTCATCCGTGACATATCTGGTGGAGGTGCGGGGCAATCCCTACTCAACGGCCTGGAAGAGCAGCAACGACTGAGTCGAAGACAGCGTGGTCTGCCTGCGGAATTCGGTCCAATGGGAACCCCAACCCGCAAGAAGATGAATGTGACAACCACCATCGGCAGCGCGGCACGGCAATAGCTGGGCGCATTCATCTTCTGCCCGTCGTTCGACGCCTCGTTGGCTGTTGTTGCTGTTCCGTGTGGTCGCTCCAAAGATGATACGTGGCAATATGCTGTATATGTATCCGATTACGGTTATTCAACGAGTCGCTTAATTTGGTCGTATTCAATTCTGTTTTAAAATGACCATCCACACATAGCATTTCTTTGCCTAGGGGGTTGCTGTGGGTGACCAGGGTCAGTTCCGGTGCATTTACTTCGTTGTTTCTTGCAATAAAGCGGACTGCACAGTCATGGGGCTCCCGAGACGCAACGCGTGACACCGCTAGACATATTGAAATACATTTTTGCCTGTCGATTTTGTTGCCTTCCCCCGCATTTTATTTTCCTTTATACACATCACCCTGCACGTCGATCTTGACATGCCCCCTAGCCAATCCGAATAACATCTTCTCTCTTGATTTGGTGAAACTTGGCGGGTACGCCTTTGTGTGACACCTTACATTTGTGCTAGTTATCAGAGAAAATGTTTTTCCATGTTAGCGCCTCGAAGCAACTGCTGCTGTACGCGGTGTGCAGGCGTGGACAGAGGACAGCAGGAAGGACGACGACAGGGGGTTAGTATGCGTTCAGGGCCGACTTCAGGGCGAAGTGTGCCGTCATTCGTCTGGAAAGTCTGCGGAAGACCCGGTGAAAACGTCAGAAAGCACAGCCTTTACGGGGATTCCAAACCGCGCCACCTCCCAGTCTCGGCGTGAAAGGCGATAATCCTAACCGCTACTCCACGCGAGCTCGTACAGAAAAATGTGCGTCCCGCTCTTAATTCCCTGAAACTTGAAAGGATAGCAGTGTCGTCAGGTCTAAAATCTAGAGTCCCAAATCTCCGCCTTCTGATTGCACAGCAGTCAGTGTGACGTCACGCGGGATATACTTCTTAGTATAAGGAGAAAGAAACAACATAAGAATATCCCAGCCAAGTGTGCAGGTTGTACCAACAAACGGTTCAATTGATTGCAGTGTATTTTCTACGCGAAATCGTAAGTGAAAGTGGCCCGAGCTTTCAAAGTAAAAACACTTAATAAGTGGTTAGGTATTTTAGCATTTATTTTGAGTCCGAGGACTTCAAGACCTGCAATATCGCAACCGGGGATTTCGCAACAATTCCACACGTGCCAAAAGTGGATGTTTCTCATCCTGGGACTTCTGGTCTCATGGGACCACTGGTCACTGGGACTCATGGGACTTTTTTTTTCGGGGACATTTTTTCCAGGGGACATTTTTTCCAGTTCCCCAAATCCCTCATCCGCTTTCTCGTCAGCTTCTCATGGACGGACACGTGCGAGGCCGCTTTCCCTAGCATATACGTGTATATTGGCTGCAGTCGCGGTTTGTAGATGTCGCGGTCTTCGGCTGTCGCTGTTTTCCCCTACTGGCGTTGTTTGGTGTCGCGAGTTTTGTTTATCGCGGTTTTTGTCTCGCGACCCAAAACGAAGACGGGCGAAGAAACTCTGTTTCGCAGTTAATCAGTCGCCAGGCCATCAATAATGAATATGGAACCTACTATTCAATTGGTTTTACGCGTTGTCCACCACTCACACAAAGTGTTTCAGTAATAATGTCAAAATCATAAAAGAAAAAAAGAACGTCACGGAAAATGTGTGATAAACGACATTTGTCGATAGCGAGTAAAAATAGGGAGTCCACATGCCGAGTCAACATGTTATTCTCTTCTATTTCACTTTCATCCAGCCTGACTTCACCACAACCACAGGTGAACTTCGCTTACGCGAGTCGTAACCGTCTTGTAATTTTTGTCACAAATAGACAACGCATTAGGGTTGACCACACACTATATTACAAAGTAGATTTCCCGTTTCGAAGGTTATAGCTAAACGATGACACGGAAAGAGGCGTGTAAACTGTCGTTCGCTTTCAAATTACATCAAGCACCGAAACACGGAATGATGAAAGATGGAAGTACCTGAAAAAGTTAGCCAGCTGTAGGACTCGAACCCACATCTTCTGGATTACGGTCCAGGGATCTATCAATTGAGCTAAGTTAACACACTAGAACTCACTATCTTCTCAATGCTTCAGATCATGAAGGCAGCGACGTAACAAACAAAACAACAATGAGAGAAAACACCAAGCGGGTGGGTCATCATTTTCGAGCTACGACGTGCTAACGCATTTTTCTCTCATATGTATATATATATATATATGATGGGTAATTTAACACATAGATTATAATATGCTACGAAAGCACTGTCTTCGTCAGGACGAAAGGCAGCACCAAGGACGTCCTGACGAAGACAGTGCTACTGTCGAAACGTCGCCCGTTGTTTTAAATGTTTCGTAGCATATTATAATCTATGTGCTAAATTACCCATCAAATAAACTAGTTTTTGTTAACTTTCCTCTAATCTGTCGTGCACGTCTTATTATTTTACTTTTATTCAAATTCGCAGCCGTCTCATATATTAACCTCTTTAACCTATATATACATATATACATATATAGGGCGAGATAAAAGGATTATCAAACGGCCACGAAGTTTTACAGAAGTTCAAAAAAAAAAAGACGCGGAAACAGATTTTAGGGAAGTTACAAACACTAGTTTATTACATAGGGAGACGTTAAAAAGTAAAATGGGTAAGGGGTCGACGTTTCGACAGTGGCACTGTCTTCGTCAGGACAAAAGATGCGTCCCTGGTTACACATTACTTAAATAGGTTTGGCACATGACGTCGTAATCGGTACGGGCACGAAACACGCGTTTGTCAATGAGTCAGATTGGGGAATATTCCAGAAGGTCAAGTCCGGGTGGTGATGTCATTCGCCGTAGGTCACTGTCCGCTTTGGGGAAAATTCCAGGCAGGATGAGCGCTGCTTCAAACTTTTGCTGAAAAAAAAAAGAAGAAAGAGGAAAAGAAAAACAGAAAGGAAACGAAAAGGAAGAAAGTGTAGCTCATCTAGGCGGCCAGATTTCTTACCGTTGAAAGTGCTCCCAGATCTTCGTTAATGGTTGATTGGAATTTGTAAATGAGATAAGATTCGCGTTGTTCCCTGCACCGATCTGAGCTAAAATTTGACTGGAGAATAAAAAGTGACACATTATTTAGTGAATGACCTGGTTGCTTGAAATGGCCAGAGACCGGGAGGTTTGGCTTTTTTGTAACGTCAGATCGGTGGTTGTTGAACCTGATCCGAAATGATGTTTTAGTCTGACCAACGTATTGTGCTTGGCACATGCCGCACTGAATGGCATAAATGACGTTAGATGAATTACAGTCGAAGTCACCATTAATTTTGACGGAAAATTTTGAATTAGTAAGTGAATTAGTAAGAAGTAAGTACTTCGGTGCTTTGCATTAATTTGCATATTTGACTCCTGCGACCATCGCATTGGTGAGAGCCGTTCCCTGAATGCGGTGCTTTGGTAACCTTAGAGCTAGCTAGATTATCGTGCAGGTTGCGCGCGCGCCTGTAGGCTACCCGCGGTGTCTGAGGAAAAATTTGTCCCATGCGCTCCGATTGGAGAAGGATACTATGGTGACGGTTTAGTATATTGTTAACGCTTGGAATATTGCTGCTAAATGTTAAGATGAGGTTTACGGAACCATTATCTAACACCCGTTTGTGGTCTTGGAACAGGGCTTTGCGATCTGCTTTGCGGGCTTTGTTTAGAGCGTCGTCGACTAGGCTAGGTGGAAATTGACGACCGATGAATGTTTCCCTAAGTGGAGCTAGATTTCTGTCCAAGTCATCGTCACTGGAACAGATGCGCCTGTATCGAAGTGCTTGGCTGTAAGGGATGGCAAGTTTAGTATGACGCCGGTGACAACTGTTAAATGCTAGATACTGTTGAGAGTCCGTAGGTTTACGGAACAGGTTTGTGGACAAGACCCCGTTGGTTAACTTTACTTGGACATCGAGAAAGTTAACAGTTAGAGCGGAATAAGAATGCGTGAACTTGATGGCCGGATGTGCTTTGTTAAAGTCGCTGATAAATGTGATTAGGTCATCTTCTGAGTGTGGCCACACCATGAAGATGTCGTCGAGGAACCGCTTGTAAAGCGTGGGCTTCTTTAGGCGCTTAGACAGAAATTCCTCCTCTAGAGCTCCCATAAAAATATTTGCATAGTTAGGTGCCATTTTTGTACCCATAGCCGTACCATGAACTTGCAAGTAGTGCTTACCGTCAAATTCGAAGTTGTTATTTTTCAGAATAAGATTGAGAAATGTGCATAGGACATAGGATATATAGGACATAGGATATATAGGACATAGGATATATATATATATATATAGAGATAGGGGAGAAAAGACACCAGAGACTGAAGTAGGGAGTAGGGGAAGTTATTTATTAAGCTGGCATTTAAACTAAGGGTCTGGGGAAGTCTACGTTTCGGCGGAAGCTCCGCCTTCTTCGGGAGTCCCTTCTTCAGGAGTCCCGAAGAAGGCGGAGCTTCCGCCGAAACGTAGACTTCCCCAGACCCTTAGTTTAAATGCCAGCTTAATAAATAACTTCCCCTACTCCCTACTTCAGTCTCTGGTGTCTTTTCTCCCCTATCTATATTCAACATCCTGGTCGTTCGAACCTAAATTTTGTAGCGTATATATATATATATATATATATATCCTCCGCCATCCACTACGTCATATACGCCATCCACTCAAACGTTGCCTGCCTGCGTACTGTTGATGAGGCCCAACAAGGCCGAAACAGCTATCCAGTACTGGCATGGCGACGTTTGAGTCACAAACATATGCTATACGTGCAGCCAAAGAGCTCTGGCTATTTTTTTCCTTTTATACTTCACTGGCTTTGCACTGGGCTTTCAGTGAGTGAGTTATCTCACCCTGACGGGAGGAATCACGTGTTACGTGACCTTCTGACGCCATCCACTCAAACGTTGCCTGCCTGCGTACTGTTGATGAAGCCCAACAAGGCCGAAACAGCTGTCCAGTACTGGCATGGCGACGTTTGAGTTACAAACATATGCTATACGTGCAGCCAAAGAGCTCTGGCTATTTTTTTTCCTTTTATATATATATTACATTTATTGTGGCTTTTTCGCATTCAAATGTTCATTGTTTAGTGTGTCGGACAAGAAATTTTTATGGCAAGAAGAAAAAGAAACAAAAGAAAAGATAGAGAGGATCATGAGAAAATTTACTTTTTAGAACTTGGTAAAATTACATGTGGCGCGTGCCGTGAACTGACTAGTTGTAAAGTACTCCGGTCCTTATCCTACGATCCTATAAACCTACGATACCGATAAGTATCTTACGATCTCGAAAAGCTTCCTCCTTGCTTCGTAGGAGATACGACCTTCCTCCTTTCTCGCACCGTTCAACCATTGACTTTGGCCTTTGTGAAGGGATAATAGGCTAGCGGGATGATAACACAAGCCGAAAGGGCTATTTTGGGAGTACAGATTTTGCACAGAACCTGTTGCTGCCGGACACAAACTGGATATATGTGGACTGGTGTCGCCCCGTAGTGAGAGCTTTTTAGACGCGATAGGGAAGGAGGAAAGTGGGACCGTAGCCTTAAGATCTCGCTATTCTGCTTACCCATTCGTAGTTTTCGCGCAAAACGCTCTCTAATATGGCACGAACATGGCATGAATGGTGGCATATTATACTTTCATCATATGAGCGATAGGCTAAGTGGCCGTGACGCAAAAAGCATGGCATTGGCGGCAAGTATGTGACGGGCGACACAGAGACAGCCCAGGACAGCCTAGCAGTGAAAGAACGTAAAGCGGTAGCAATGTAACCAAGGCGAGAAGGCCCGAAAGTTGTATACATGTGCACAGTGCCCGCGAAAGAAATTATGGGCTCCGGCTCCTCTGACGTCTCCCGATGCATGCAGCCGTCGGGTCTTGGGTCGGACGGACCCCTGAAGAGGCATGGGTCCCAGGGCTCCATCCCCGACTGCCCCCCTTCTCACCGGGTCTGCATGCAGGGGCGGATCCAGGGGGCAGTTGCGCGATCGCCCCCACAACATCAGTTTGTACATGGGATTTCCCCTTCTCCCCTCCCCCACTACGCGCTCCGGCGAAGAAACCGCCTCCACAAAAAACACACACAAAAAAAACGAGGGTGTGGATCTGCCCCTGTCTGTGTGCGCGTGCCGAACTAAGCCGTGACCAACGATAAATACCGCTAACGCTGTCACTTCTTTGCCCACTCTCAGCGTGAAGCTTATCAACATGCTTGTCTGTATGACCTTGCTCGACTACCTAAACTCTTAAAGGAGCATTAAAGTGGTATCTAACATGGCCAAAAACTGCTGTCATCTTGTAAAGCAGTATGTGAAAAGCATTCCCCCAAATTATTTCTGTCCAAAGTTGTTTCACCACGGTGCAATTAATTTGGAAAATCGCTGCCGCGGTGACAGGCCGGAGCGCTCCAACTGCAGACCACACCCACTTTACTGTGACGTTGGTGGTAGAGAGCCCCTCATTCGTTCGTAGGAAAAACCGTCTGCTACGAACATTGCGAGCTGTTTCTTGTTGACTCCTATTCTTTATATGATTTATGTGACATTTTCTATAAAAAAAAGCATATATGCAGCCTGAGAAAATAAGATTACGATCACAAGAGTAATATATCCGTGGCTTCTGTGTAATCTCAGAATTCACAGTAGCAGAAAGCAAGCGATGGCGGAGGTATTATGGCGCCACCTGTTAGCCACTGAACCAACTGCGCGGTAAAAACGGTCGGACAGCCTGCACACGTCGCGAAGCACGGGGTTTTCGCTGTACAAGCGCAGTTAATTTCGGGCTGCACCACTCGTTCTTCCCTTGGTGTCTGCCTTGGTGTTGCCTTGGTGTCTGCGGTCCCAAAAGATCGTGGTTGTGCCGTGGACAGCCTTCAAACTCTCCGTTTCGGACATCACGTAGCCGGAGAACGCATGGCGTCTCCGAAGCGGTAGCAGACGGTCCAGCCTGCGCGATGTTGCTCACCTCGATCATGTGATCCCAGGTCTAATGAGCAGCGTCCTTTCCACTTGCGCCACATAGTGACGCGCGTGGTGGCGCTCATCGCGTGCCTATCGTGAACGCGAAGGAGGGTGTTTCGCGCACGGGAGGTTCGGGGAGCTATTTCAGGCGTCCCAATTTCGCTACGGTTGCACTAATTGTGGGAAAACTGTTTTCGGCCGCCTAACATTCCATACTGACCAAAAACAGAAACAAAGGCCTCTAGACTGCTCCTCTAACAAGTATTTTTGGACGACGTACTCATAACTTAGGAGTCCCATCAGCTGCCGCTGGTGTATCTTTGCTGAATGTGTTGACTGCTCGACAAAATAAGCGAAACACAAATTTAAAATGTAGGCATATGAATTAAATCTAAAGTAGAATAAGGATTAATAATGAAATGCGGAGTGAAATGAACAGTGGTGGCCATCAGAATTTCGTTCGTCTGTTCCCCGAAGGTTTAGACTTCAACATTTAGTCAACTTTAGTCAACATTATTTATAACTCTTTTTCCAGGGTCTGGAACAAGAGCCGCCGTAAGTAAATACATTGCTTGCTTGTATGGAGAGTTCGAGGTAACTCGTTACCGTAACTAAGTTCCTTTTTTTTGTAACTGGTAACTCGGTACTTTTGCGTCATGGTAACTTTCAGAGGAGTTCGTTTCTTTTTCAGATAACTTTTCCAAAGTAACTTAAGCTAAGTTTCAAGTTGCTTTTAAACAAGCTTATCACTCACGTCCCTATATTTGCTTGCTTTCTCTCCAGTTCTTTCATGGCATTTTATGCCATAAAACGTGATATTCAATCAATGACAGTATTCTATTCAGGAAGTAGGAACCGCTGCCATTGAATGAAGCTGAACCATAGTGAGCCCACAGGAAGTAAGATGCAAAGCGTACGACCTGTTGGACATAAACGCAGACGATCTAAGCGTGTGTCACTCCTTCGCAGGCAACTCAAGGTCTAACTCCACTGCTTACGCGCGCTGCACCTTTGTATTGCTATTTTGTGTCCGAAGTAACTTGGAAGTAACTCTTTCTTTTTTAAAGTAACTCCGTACCTGCGAGTTACATTTCAGGCTGAAGAACTTAGTTACATTTTTCACACGGTAACTTAACTCGTAACGAGTTCTTTTTCACAGGTAACTTATCGATTTATGCTTGCATGACATTGCATATTATAAGAGTTTCACAGCGGTGATCGGTTCCCGTCTAGAGCACAATCGTCTTCGTGAAATCTCAACGATATTGACTTAGCTATTCATGCACGGATGTTCAAAATTTGCACTTTTTTTGTAGAAGGCATTTTTTAAAACTCTAGTTGCTTCGTTTACAGCGGAGCCGGCACGGCAAGCAATGCCTCGATGAAAACTGCAAATTACTGCGGCATGTTAGAACTCGGCGGAAGCGCTACTTCCTGTTCAAAGAAACGAAGCGTGGACTCAGCTGACGTCATCAAACAACCACTCGTCTCTCCGGGCATTCCTGAAAACTGGGCGGTAGCTGATGATGCGGCGGCCGGTGGTGCTGGCGGTCTTGACATTCCTGGACATATCGGTGGCAGCAGTTCCATATCGGATCTTCCTTTCAGGCGACAAAGTTCATCGTCGACGAACGAGTCGCCTTTGTCAACGTCCTGTTCGTCTGTTAAAAAAGAGAAGGGGAAAGTACGACAACCCGAGGAACGAGATAGCGGACAGTGTTCGTGCCCCATGTACGAGCTGGACGTAACCCTCAGTCACGTCACTACGCGTCCACGGGAAGATCCAGCGACTAGCCGTCTACCTTCGACGACAGTAAAAGATAGCGAAGAGAAAATGGGCCTTCAAGTGATAACAACGGAGACTGTCACTCGACGGCAGTACATGTACAATGTGGACGTAGAATTACCGAAAGGCATGCGCGTCAGTCCTCGGGGGAAGCTGGTGCAGGACCAAGGGGCATCCGCGGGCGAGGCACGCGTCGATTATCAACCGTACTGCCCTCCTCTGGGGTACGTGCAGCAAAGTGAGCTACCGCAATATATTCCTGCGTCGTACGGTCCAAATTTCTGGTCACCAGAAACGGGATACCAGCCATATGCCGAATCGTTTATTCCAAAGGACGGCGAATACAATTCAACGAACGCTGCAAGTAAGAACCGCCATTGGCAGCAAATGCCCTGCAATCCGTCACGACCTGGTGAACATTTTTCCGATTCAAAGGCAGACCTGTCGGTGTTCCAATGCGCATGCAACGTGGAAATTGGTAGGAGCAGAGGACGGCATGGGGTTGAACAAAAAGCTGATGAATATCCAAATCTAATACGGGCAGAGTTCGCATGCATTGGGTGTGGAATGTTCAAAATGTACCTGGTTTGCAAGCTTTGCTACACGAAAAACAAAATTCGCTACTGTAAAGAGTGCTCTGTGTATGCAAAAGTTGAGAGCCGCGAGGACGTTCCACTGCAATTTCAAAACAACGGTTCAACGAAACAAATTTTTCTAGACCCAATAGAACGTCAGGGAGAGAATCCACAAGATGGTCATAATCAATCTAATGGTAACCCAGCATCAGAGCAACGACGACCGGTTCAAAGGAAAATCGCCGTTCATTGCAAAAGTAATACACAGATAAATGGAGAGCAAACAGGTTATGGTGTCTTCGGACAAGCCCAACAATACGTGTCTCCACCCTTGTCCAAATACCAGTATCAACCTCAAGTGTATCAGGATCCACGTGTCCCAATATACTCGGGTGAAGCTGGACAGAACTACGCGACAATGCCTACGGAAGGACTCCTTGTGTCTTCCGTTCCAGGGTATACCCGACGGACATCTCGCGGCTACCACATTCCTTGTTTTCAGGATCAGAAAAAAGTTCCCACACTGCTGTACCCCAGTCAGCCTATTCACGAATATGAAGTTCCACCGCACGGCGCACCTCCCCTACCAACACATGAATGCCCTCCAACTGTGGATTACCGCGCCCAGCCTCCCACAAGGTATGAAGCAATACCACAAGAGAACGCGAACCCATCATATAAGATGAGGCCTGCGCCTGCATCACCGTCGACAGCTGGGCGAACAACACAGTACACTGATGAGAACTACGAAGGGAATCCTGCTCCAGGGCCTGGAATTATTGTCGATGTCGAAGTAAAAAATGTAATGCCAAAATCATCAGGTCGCCGCCAAAAAAATGGCAGCACGAATACATCGACTTCAAGTGCAGCAAAATCATCTAGGTGTTCTTCGAGTGCCCAAAGGAATAAGAGAAATAAGAGTTCCAGCGGTGCCAAGTCCACAAGTGGCTGCAAGCGCTCGACCACGACCGACAATACGAGCAATGCACGAAGTACGGCTTCGCCAGAACCACCTCAGTTGTGAACTGCGCGGTGCTCGGGACAGCTACTAATAGGATACGTCCCCGAAGTGCAGCTGATAACAATAAGTTGTATACACCTTGCAAATCGTGGATTACAATGACCCTAATAACCTCGATCCTTGTTGTTCCAATTTGATCGTCCGTATGTTGGAATAGTAATAGTACACAATATTTGAGGCAGAGAGCCAGAATGCTACCGTCTAAATAATACTAAATATGACAAGAGGAAAAAAATAGCCAGAGCTCTTTGGCTGCACGTATAGCATATGTCTGTAACTCAAACATCGCCATGCCAGTACTGGACAGCTGTTTCGGCCTTCTTGGACCTCATCAGCAGTACGCAGGCAGGCAACGTTTGAGTGGATGGCGTCAGAAGGTCACGTAACACGTGACCGTGACCGTCACGTGTTACGTGACCTTCTGACGCCATCCACTCAAACGTTGCCTGCCTGCGTACTGCTGATGAGGTCCAAGAAGGCCGAAACAGCTGTCCAGTACTGGCATGGCGATGTTAGTGTTACAGACATAAATATGACAAGAGCCTTGCGCAGCTTTTTGTGCTCATGTGATACTAGGAATTGGATAGCATGTACCGCTAATAACTCGTTAAATATAAATGCGTAAGTAATAAATAAGCGTTGCAACAACATATACTAAAGAGCTGTGGAATCGTGCATTCTTATCCACCTGTCATGTCATCCATCGTGACTACTGCGATGCCTCAACCTTGGTACGATACTAGATTAAGGAACTGCTCGTGCCACCTCATCCACAGCGCCGTTACGTCCACCGACCATCAATCTTTATTTATTTATTTATTTACCCTCAGGTCAGGGAATTAGAGGGGCGCGGCATAATAAAAGGAACATACAACATGGAGCATACAACGAATTACAACGAATTACAAGCAAAGTATTTGGTCCAGCAGCTTGCGGAAGCTATTAGGGTCCATAAATCATCCAAACATCAATCAACCTATCTAGCACCGAATGAACCTATGAACACAGACACTATGTTACTAAATGATGACATCTTCAGTATTAAGTAATATCGAGAGTTATTACTGAGCGAAATATTTGGCACCTGCGAGTTCTTGTAGGTCGACAATTTTACTAAATGCCTGACGAATAGTTTGGGCTGCTTGTTTTAAATTCATTTTCATGCAGCCAAAGAACAAAAACGAGACTACAACTCAGTGATTTGTGTGTGATCTTGTGTCGTGTTTGTTTTCTGGTCGCTCGGAAATGAACGATTTGACCAAACGCAACTTCTCAGACTGTAGCATGGGGAACAGCCATGGGGTGCGGGCTCAGATATACGAAATATGTATGTACAGACTACGTAATTAAATGATATCTTCGATATCCAGTTTATATCGGGAGATATCACGAGTTAAAATGAAGAAAATTACAATTTGGCGCCTGTAAGCAGAGGTGGACATCCTCACCTCACGCACATTGAGGTGGAGTGAGCTGAGGAAAAATTCTCAGAAGCGAGATTGAGGTGAGGTGAGGAAAATGTTTCAAGAGGGAGTTGAGGTGAGGTGAGGAAAATTTTTGAGAAGGAGGTTGCGGTGAGGTGAGGGAAATTTTTTGACAACGACGTTGAGGTGAGGTGAGTGAGGAAAAATTTCCGAAATGGAGATTGACGTGAGGTGACGAAAAATTTGTGAGGGGGACGTTGAGGAGATGTGGAGGGGCTAGTTTCAATAGCGCGATCACTTAAAAGGGCACAGAGCCAGCGTTTTCTATTACCAAGGTAGAAATTTTTTTTGTACTGGGAGCATACACTAAAATGTGTTCGCTGTAAGCCCGGCCGTTAGTTTCAGATTTTCAGTTCAGTCACATACATGATAGATGTGTCAGACCAGATACACGTACAAGTGAATATAGAGCTCTGGTGTGTGCTTTGAGTGTTTAGACCTATTATTTCGAACGATAGTACATGACAACCAATGACCTTACGGACTGGTGTGACAAATGCAGGCAACAACACGCGCTGTGATAGGCGCAAATATTAGCATATATTCCGTATTGCCACAAGTTGAGCCATTGAGCTTTTACTACGACAATGGAGTTAGCTAGGTGTAAAGGCACCAGAGGTCTGCGTCTATACATATAGTAATTTAATTAGGAAGTCAACACATAAGTCACTAGTAATCCGTACAGCTCGTCTAGTAATAATTGGCAGTTTACGTCGCGAGACATACTGAGACAGCTCATCTACCTGATCGCTTCAAACCAAGGGCCTTGAAGGAAAGGTTCCCGAATTCTTGCTACAAATGAATACGTCTGCTATTTAAATAATATTGATCGATAATATAATGTCATAATAGACAAAAATGTACAAATAATTCGAGGTATAGGTGCATACCATCCTGAAAACGACTTCCGCAGCTCCATTATCATTCTCGCTTGAGAGATACTCGATAAAAGCCGTTCCTGCTTTGCCAGTATGAAGAACAAACAACTCAAAATTGCTCGGTTCGTCCAACCTCTTCTTCTCTCTTCTCTACCCATGTACCCTACGTCCAAGTTGTACTGATTGTATATGTAGTGGGTACTTGTAACTAACAATAACAACAGATGCAGAATGGGGAGGTTCATAGCCAGAGGCGATACTCTACCCCATTGCTGGTGGAGATGTGGGGAATAAAATAATGAGCCCCTTCACAATTACGATCTAAGTCCGATGGTGTCCAGAAATGTCAAAAGAGATTTGAGCGCAGATCGTTGCTGGCCTGGATTGGGCCACGGACCAAGCAATTTCGATATGGAGAAGGGGCGAGAGTCCAGCTGACTAAGGGACTGTGAGAGTGCGGTTCGGGAAGGTTGGTAGTGGGGGCAATGAAGAATGTGCTCCAGATCCTCAAGGACACCACAGTGGCAGCAGGTGGGAGAGTCAGTTTGTCTCAAGCGTTAACGCCACTGAGCTGTAAAGGCCACATCGAGTCGCATTCGGTGGATTAATGCAGCGTCTTGACGAGAGGTGTTTCGTGGCATGCAGAAAGCGAGCGTTGAAACAACGCTGCTCAACATACTCGTAGATGGGGGGAGAATGTCGGTTGTCCATTGGCGGGAAGCCAGGGGTGTCACGAGGCGACGCAGAATGGAACGGCGGTTTCCTCTCAGCAGAACAGTACTGGTAGGTGCACCTGCGCATATACGGGTACCCGACGGGATGTGGGGTGCAGATGCGGGTTGCATCAATGACATTGCTGCGGATGCGTGTCGTGGTCCCGTGGGTGCGGTGTGGTTGCGGGTACGAATTTTAAATTTATTTATTTACCATGTTTCAGACTCTACAAGACTCTACAAGTAGAGATGAGTGCGGCTGTGAAAATTCGTACCAGCACCCGCACTGCACCCGCGGGACCACGACCCGCATCCGCAGCAATGTCATTGATGCAACCCGCATCTGCACCGCACATCCCGTCGGGTACCCGTATACCCACAGGTGGACCTACAGCCCAATGCGCGCGCATGTTTCAGTAACGCCACATGATCGTCACAGCACGAAATGATTTAATGATGCTGGGGACACTGTTCGTTAGCGAGCCACTTTTCCAACAGTCAGACGATGTGGCGACCGTTGACATAATTGCCAGCTTACTAACGCGAAGCGAACCACTCGTCGTTTCTAAAGGTAGGAAAAATTAGCCCTTTGTAGCAAACATAGCCAAAGAGTGACTTTATTTTGAGAAGATGAATGGGGAGTTTCATCGCCAGGAGCGATACCCTACCCCATTTTCTATTGCCCAACCTTCCCGGTCTCATAATCAGCTGGACTCTCGCCCTCCCTCTTTCAAAGCGTAAGTATAGAACGTGGTGCCAGTAAATGACAAAGTTGTCATCTCGCACACCACGGAAGGACTGGATATGGGACGTCTTGGAAAATATTTGGGCACAATGTTCGCGGTAAATCGAGTCGTACACTAAAAGCCGACAAGCTGGTTTTGTGCCTTCTTGTATGGAGGGTATACCCGCGTAATCCGCGGAGGCAGTGCGGGTCTACCCGCGCCGTACCCACAACCCGCGATTACACATAAATGCGTACCCGCGAAGAGCAAACGTGCGCGGATAACCGCGGGTATCCGCGGGTATACCCGCACCGCACTCATCTTTACTTGTTGCAAGAAGGACGAACCAAGCAAGGTAATGAATCTTAGTTGTGGGTACTTGTAACTTGTTGTCAGGAATCAACCAACGAAGCAGTAAAAAAACAACTGCAACGTAGACACCTGCCCACTCTTAATACTTTTTGATACAGTGTTAGCGCCGCGAAGCAACTGTGGTTATGAGCGAATATGTGAAGTGAAAACGTTTTACAGAAACAGGTTAAGGTGAAACGAGGCAAAAATTATAACAAGTAGGTAAATATATTTTAGAAAGAAGGTTAAGGTGAGGTGAGGAACGAAGTCCCCAAAAAATGATGTGAGGTGAAGTGAGGACAAACATCAGTGACGAAATTGAGGTGAGGGCAAACCCCTCGAGGCCAAACCACTTCGTGGTGTTTAATCTGGCAGATGCCTCTTAACCTTAACAAATGTAATGTTATTACTTTTGCCCGTCGCAATAATGGCCGTTTTTCTCCATACCCATACTCATTAAACGACATTGCTCTTACTAAAGTAAGCTCTTACAAGTATCTTGGCATTCATCTCTCCCAAGACCTAACTTGGAACAAGCACATTGAATTCATTGCTGGCAATGCTAACCCGACTCTTGGCTATATTCGACGTAACCTGAAACTCGCACCCCAGGAAATTAGGAAACTAGCATACTAATCACTAGTGCGTTCAAAACTGGAGTATGCCTCAGATTTATGGGACCCTCCTCAACAATACTTATCCTCCGCCATTGAAGCCATCCAGAGTAGAGCAGCCCGTTTCATCGTTGGTGATTACTCATTCTTCAGTGGCGGTAATTAAACAACAACTTCAACTCCCTAACCTAGAAATACGTCGATACATTGCAAGGTTGTCTCTGTTTCACAAGTTCATTCATACCATTCCGCCTAGCATTTCCCCTATCACTCGTTCTTCCACAATTTTCCCCGCTTCGACCATTTGTACAAGGTAACTCGTTTCGTCTGCCACACTGATATTTTTGCTAAATCATTTTTCTGTAAGATTACTATTAACTGGAATGATCTTCCCTTGAATATTGCGGAGCTCACTGATCACACCACGTTTCATAGGAAGATATCATCTACCATTTAACTATTCACTAATAATCAATTGATTCCTTTCTTTTCGCACGGTTATTTGTCAAGTGCATTTATTGTTATACCTAATATCTGTACAACCCCACTCCCTCATGCAATGCTCGCAAGAGCCTTTGGGGTATTGTAAATAAATAAATAAATGAAATAAGCATCTTGTCAAAGTACCTCAGGAAGTAAAGATGTTACTTGAAGTTACCCTGAAAGTAATTTGAATATATTATTTAGTTGGGTACATGTCTGAATAACATAATTAATGTCCCACATAACTTGAGTGCTCTGCTCCACCGCACAAGAAGCGAGCCATCTGGACAAAGCAACGGAACACCGACTGGTGGGATAGCATCGTGTGTCACATATTTGATGATGCACAGTGGCGTGAATACTTTAGAATGACACGAGAAAATTTTTGCCAGCTGGTCGCTGCCGTGATGCCTTTCATGTCTCCAGAGCCATATTTTGCGAGACCACCCATTCCAGTGGACAAACGTGTTGCTATTGCAGTATACAAAATTGCCAGCTGCGCCGAGTACCGAATTGTAGCCAACCAATTCGGTGTTCACAAGAGCACCGTGAAGAAACTTGTGTAGCTTTTCTGCGTCACTGTTAAGAGACACTTGGCAAAGAAGTACATCAAAATGCCATGAGCACAGGAGGCAACCCGCATAGCAGAGAGGTTTGAGGTGAAGTGCCACCTCCCCCAAATATTTGGTGCTATTGATGGTACCCACGTCCCCATCACGGCACCGAAGAAGGGATACAGGGATTTCACAAACCGGAAGTGTTGGTCATGTGCAAGCAGCAGTTGATGACCGTGGGCAGTAAGTACACAGGCTCTTGCTGCTAGTTATGTTCCTATGAATCCAGTCTCTTCTTGTAATTCCAATTGTTGTGACTAGGTACCCGGGTATGAACGGAAAATGTGTAAAGAAAATGAATATGTCTCACCCAGGTGCCTTTCAGGTAATAAACATAGTGAGGTATGCTCCGGAACGGAGGAAAAAATGTGGGTACATGAGCAAGCTGTCAGCAGAAACCTTGAAAATGACAACATGCTGTTCCAACAGTATTCTAACAGATGGTACAGGCTACCACATTTGGAAAACTGAGATTCATAACAGCTTCCCTGATATATCCGAAGCTGGCATAACGCATTTTCCACCAACAAGTATGATATCGTTATCTCTTCTGATTTGACGAGAAAGAGTAGGCTATGCCATTCTGTATAAATTGTCATATCTATGCAGTGAAGCTTTGATTTTGGAGTGTACCTTATTTGACGAAAAACCGTTTATTTGTCCATAAATAAGCGTGGGAGCAATAGTACATGGCAGTACCACAACGCTCTAATGCCTTCATTTCAAATGCAGAAAGGCAAGATATGGCCATAAAAACCACCTTTGTTGGATCTGATAAAATGCTGTTTCTTACTATGGAGGTTTCTTATGGTGTCATGCCGGGCACCAGGCAGTGCACACGATGCAACAGCACTGAAGATGTCAACCCTGTATCAGCGTAGCAGCTCCTTGCTGCCCAGAGGCACCCGGCTTTTTGAGGGGAAAGAGGTTCCCTTATGCTCCTCTCTGATCCAGCGTATCCAAGCCTACCATGGATCCTAAAGACCTACACTGGAAGCCTCTCAAAGGAACAGGAGTCATTTAATGTATATCACAGTAGCGGAAGAAATGTTGTGGAGCAAGCTTTCGGCAGGTTGAAGGGACGCTGGCGTGTGTTACTTAAACGCACCGACATTACTTACAAGTTCGTGCCAACAGTGGTGCTGACAGCATGCTTCCTACACAATTTCTGTGAATCGCAGTCAGAGGTATTCAGTGATTCATGGGCCACCGGCATTGCTGAGAGTGAAGGAAATTTTTATCCGCAGCCTACTACCAGGCCTTGCAATGGTGGAACACAGTCTGCATTATGGGATCACCTCTGTAATTTTCTGGCTAGAAGGCTACCACTGCGCTCAAGTAGTTGGCATCAAGGCAGTTAGTTTAACTCTCTTTAAGGTAACCTAATACGCTATACAGGATGTTTTTTTATCTGTACAAATATTCATACCATCCACAGACCAATCACTGTGGTATCGCTCATGATCTCAATTGTCTCATGACGTAAACCCAGTATTACAACCAAAGCTACATAACAACAACTTTATTACGGGATGATGACTGGGGAGTTTCATCAGAGCTACACAGATACTATTTCTGTAGGTTGGTTATAGAGCAAGAGCGTATAATGAACTCAAGAAAACTGAATTCAAGCACGTCTCATGAAAAAAGGCACCCTGTAGAGTAGAGGTAGGACTGTCTGAATTGCAGTGGATCTGGCTTTGAGGATGAAGTGCCTTTCAGCGTAATCAACTCTTTCCGATATCTGGTGAGATTGATACACTCGAGCATTGTCAGCTAATTTTCCTCTGTGTCCGGCAACCAGCCCAAAACTGCACATATTGACAAAACATGTACTTTTTCAGTAACCGTTACAATAATCACTACACGTCATAATATGAAACATGTCTTGTACTGTTTATTATTGCACTTGAATTGCATCACACACGTGTATATAACAGTAATGACTAGTGCATGCCCACGTACCTCACGGAAACTTGTATGTATGGAAAATGTAACAAAGGGACTCAGAAGCCTTAAGAAATTGGTATGAGACTACAATTTATTATTTTACAACTGGCAAAATTGACCTATGGGAATGTTAGTACGAGGGATGTTAGGTATGTCATACTAATTGCTCCATAGTTTAATTTCAAAAGTTTAAATATATTAAACTGTACTCTCGTACCAATGCCTTAAGACTTCTGGGGCTCTTAATTACATTTTGCATATTTATTGTCGCCTCCATCAGTACCAGTCGATTTGCATTTCACACACATATATATATGCATTACATCAAAATGTGACTAGTGAAATAACTGCTCAATGCTGATCTATGTACATGATTCTGTCACTCCCTCCTTGGTCCTTTCGGCCATGCTGTGGTGTATTTCGACTGTGGCTTTGTGCATCAGATGGCACAATGAAGTGCGTGGTTGCACCATAGCAGGGCTGGGCAAGATACTTCAAAAAAGTATCTTCGATGCCGATACACGATACCCTCAAAAATTGTATTTCCGATACCAATACAAGATACAGAACCGAAATTGATTTTCGATACAGATATTCGGTACTGTATCGTCGATACTTCGATACATAACTGAAATCCCGAATATAATACAGCTGGTGTTATGATTAGCGAAGTTTATATTACTGAAATCACAATGTAATAAAGCTGGTGTTATAATTCGCGAAGTTTACATCACTGAAATAAGAATATAATAAAGCTCGTAAGATGATTAGGGAAGTAAAAACATTTATTCGTTATTTCTAGAGCCTTTAGTGTATTTTTATAGCGCACTTTTTCTGACAGGGCTTGAACGTATCCGACCGCACGGATTTAAGGAAGCTGCACTGTCTAAGCAGCTAGTCTTGTTAGAACTTTAGACTGAAGCCATGGGTACGTTGAAACGATCGCATCAATAAGCAGCCTAGCAAAAAACAATTCTTTAAGACAATGTTCTCCGTGCGTACCGGTCTGTGAGCACTTGACTATACATACGAATAAACCTGAAACTTTTTTTTTCTGCTGCTTTTATCGTTTGGTACTGCAGTACTTACCGGGTAGCCTCTGACTTTGCCTCTGACTTGATTTTCTTAGTTGGCCGTTGTGAATTGTGAGCTGTAGAACGGGTTACAGTGCTCAAGCTAAGCCGGCGGTTATTCTTTCTGCATGGCAGACGCGGAATCCACACTTCAAGTCAAGTGGACGTGCTCTTGCGCACTGAGGAGGGGGATATCGGGCAGCGCAGTTCCAGAAGCCGTGAGGTTGGTCCTGTGTAAGGCGGTTTCGACGCGCCCGCCGTAGAAAGAGACTGAAGAGGTTCTTCTGGAACCAACTAGAAGCCCCGCGCGCCCATGAGCGCGTCCCAGGGCCTCCTCTCCGGGCGACCTTGACGATGGAGCGCGCGCGCGGACGTAAGCTTCGAACGAATTTATGGTCGACATGTCTACGCCGCTGCGGCCTGGCTTGTACTACCGCCTCAGCGAGCGCCGCCGACCCTAAGTCTCACAACAGCCTCAATATTTGCGTCTTTTTTTAGTATCGAGTATCGCTAAAATACACGATACACTAAAAATGTATTTTCGATACCGATACTCCGATACTCTAATTTTTGGCACGCGATGCCCAATACCGATAATGTGTCGAAAGAGTGTATCGAAGATACATGTATCTGCGATACTGCCCACCACTGCACCATAGGCACATGCATGCTGTTCAGCAGGTTTACCTGCGGCGTAAAAAACTGTGTCATCATAGACTGCGTCCCTAGCAGAAAGGAGGTTGTAAGCATGGCCATTGTTTCTTTCATCATATTGTGCTCTCTTTCAAGCAATTCCTTTCCCCTTTCAAATGCTACCCTTGCTTGCTCCTCTTGAAACTCTGTTCTTGAAACTGTTCTTCTTTTGGAACTCAAACAGCATCTTCTGCTGGTGGCCCCCCGTGGTCCGCTTCCGCTTGCGGGATGGTGGTGCCCTTTCGGAGTTTCCAGCTGGGAAATGGGGCATGTTAACAGTAAGCTTACTGGGTGTCACTTGTGCATCTACGTGAATAAAAGCACAGACTTGATTTTTGTTGTAGTATCAAGTGTCAATGTCGGGTACTGTATGTCGTTAGGACACAGTAAGTATAAAAAGGTGAAATAAAAAGTAACAAAGAGGATGGAGGCAAAGTGATCGAGCACTTAGGCTTTAAATGTCACTGGCATGAGTAGGTGTTAAATGAAGTGTGTTCCAGTATTTTTAGACTTACATCCACTCTGCCCATGTGGAGTAGACGCCCCTGAAGCACATTCTTCATCTTGTTCATCATCAGAGGCATCTGAAACAGACAGTACTTTTATACCACAACACAAAGATTTAACAATAGAAAGCAAGAACACCAAGCGGTGGACAGTACACTGTTAAAAAAGACCGTAAATTTACGGAACGCCGCAAACGGAACCAGAGCTTCTCTTTTTCATTGCTGCTCCAATTCCGTAGCGGCACATGAACCGTTGCTATCCCGTCGTCTTTTCCAGGAATGAGTAGAGCAATATCGCAGAAAATGAAATATTTTGTTCAGACCACGTCACGATTATACTAGCAGAAATATGAAAATATGGCATGTCTTCAGCGAAGCACATATTTACCGTTTTTGAACGATCCAACAGTGATATCGCAAGATTCGGGCCAAACTCTTTGCTCGGATGAATGTGGCAGGCTCAAGGACGCCGGCGTCTCGCCGTCAGCGAGTGCGCAGCGCGGAGCAATACAGCATTGTCACCAGAGCCGCTAACTGGAAGCCCGCGAAATTCTTTCCTCGTAGACGCATGAGACGCTCCGTGAAGGTTTAAAGTAGCACAGAAGTCATTTTTAACACCCAGTTTTCTTCTTATAAAACTGTTAAGTTTGTCAGTAAGATGCACCATGCGAAGTAATTTACACCACAGAGTCATAATTATCGCAGAAACTGAATTTAAAATATGCCGCAAAAAGCGACCGTGCGCAACGGTGGTGAAGAGCAGTACCAGCCTGTGATCTGCCTGGAACCTCGCGCTGACGCTATAAGGACTCGCTCGCTGATTGGCCTAGAAAAATGTTGTCTGCTACTCTGCTGTCGTCTGCTACTCGGCTGTTCGGGGTTCTGATAAAGCCTTTCTCCTTGCTCGGTAAAGCTTCGGGCGCTCCTTGTATCCCCAATTCTCCGGGAAAACTGCAAAACAGGTTTACGGCGGCAAAGGAACAATGCGCTGACCCCCACTGATCGGCAAACCAGAACGAGTCTCCTTATGCCGTCATCGGTGACGTGCCATCATACCTCCTCATCCTCGTTATAGCTGGAGTGGCGAGTTAAGGGTGAAGGCGCGGAGCTATGTTTATGTGAGTTTTTTTCTGGGAAACAAATTGCACACATCAAAACCTTTCGCGCTATTCGGTATAATGACACACACACTTTCATCAGATGTCTTAATCTAACATTTTTTTGGATGGCCCTCTGTACTCCTTTAAGTGTTTGGAAGTGCATCTAGTGTTTGGTCTTTGGCCGGCTGTACCCCAACAAAGCAAAGGTGAGTTCAAAACCTGTTTCGTTGTTCCACCACTACACCAAGTCAAATACGAGCAACACTTGTAAGCATGGTTGCAAAAATTGTTTCGTTGCATACGCGTCTCAGCAACGGTGTGCAACAGCAGGAAAGCAATGTCTGTGTGTGTCACTGTGTGTAGATCATGAGTAGAAACGTAGAGAGTTGCCTAACGTTCAGTCGTTCAGGGGGAGGCTACTGAAACAATTTGTGTTTTGCTGTGATCTCGCACAAAAAATTGATAAATGTTGTGACTCTATTTCCCCCCCTTGGAGCTGGAGTAAACGGAATTCCTCTGTTGTGGAATGTTCACCTGAAAGTGTCCCAATCTCCAAAGTGGATATCATTCCGATATGGCCGGTTATACTTTCCATTGAAATCTGTTGCATTTGCACTATATAGGAAGGTCTCCTGTTTGCAAAATTCCGATCCTCTACAGTTTGCAATTCATCAAAGAGGTCACATTTCACAGTCTTTCCAAACAAATGTACCTTTCACTAGTCTTAGCGGCGTCAAAATTTTCACCAGTAACTGTTTCATGCTCGCACAGCTGAAGGCTGTTTATAAATGAATCCCTTTTTTGCACTCTCTTGGTAGGTGATATACGGGTGCACTTAGTTGCTGCAGAAATTTTCTTCTCGTCGAGCTCTTTTCGACCATCTGCTATCACATGAAGATTTTGCAAGTGGTGTTCCTTGTACCATAGAGGGACGTAATGCCGCTTCCAAGAACTATAGAACCAATTCCTCCATGAGTCATCCTGACGAAACGCCAACACATTCAACACAAAAAGTATTGTCTTGAAAGTTTTGTTCTGTGGCTTCTTGCAGCCAGCCGTGGGGACAGTCAAGAAGCAGATATTGCACGCTGACAACATCACCTCACCACAGATGCATCGTGCACTGTGAGTTGACAGTCCTTCTTGTGTGCTTCGACAATCACTATTCTTGGGACTCAACATACAACAGGACGCTATCTTGTGGTCTCCAGAGACGAGTACGACCTGCGCTATGGGAAACCGGTACACATATTTGTGGAAAGTGGCCCTGAGGTGATGCCAATTTTTCTTTTTCGCGTAACACCATCAAGCTTTCTACCAGACCTCAGGCTATACCATCTTGAATCTCAGAGACAAGTGTATATTGTTGTGTGCGACCCTCAGAGTTAATGGACAGTCATCCATATTCAGCTTATGAAGTAATAAACTCTGTTGTTGTCTCCCTCAGAATATCACTGGTCAGCCATGATTATGGAGGTATATATAGTCTGTTTAACCAAATTTTTGCAAAATATATACGCTACTTCCGGTTTTGCTTAATAACTTGGTTTTCTGACACAGAAAGTTCCATATGAGAGGTACATATCTTTCCCTGTGCATGCTACAGTTGTTGCAATATATGTGTGGTTTTCAGAGCTTGCTCAATGCTGCTTCTTTTTCTCTTTCTTTCTTGTTTACTAGACGTTTCTGAAGATCAGGAGTAGAGATCACAAAACGAAAAACTTTGTGTCAGTAACATGTCTTGAGGAGCTAATCAGAGTTGCTGTGGGTCATGGAATTTGTCAGGAGGGCAACGTACAGGTATGCCACTTTTGTTATAACGTTTATAACGCTCGTATGAGCTTCAATTGCATTGTTGTTCTAAAAATCTTTGTAACACCAGTTGTTTCTTTCTAGGTGTATTTAATGGATGAGTTATCACTTCGCTCTATAGTTGCTGGTGCTGAGAAATGCCTCGATGACATTTTCATTGTTAAAAATGGACTATGGAAACAAGGTATAGTGCATACATCTCCAGATGCCACTTTGCCCTCTTGCTTGGGGCTTTAAGTGCCATTTTTTGTTTTGCTTTCCTGTTTAGGTCAGTCAACATGTGTGAGTGCACCTTCACCAATCCCACAAATGCCTCTGCTCTCACGAATTTATTACCCTTGGGAGCGCCTCAGCAAGGCAGTACTTGATGCATTGGAATCAGACAACGTTCTGCTTCCCTCTCAACGACAGGAAGTGACACACATGGCAGCGTCATGGCCCTGCATATCCATTGAAGGTGGGAGGCACTCCTGATATTTATTCACAGGTATATTTGCTGTTTGCATGGCTTACCTGGATAGAGTACGGCAGATATAAAAAAATGTTGTGACATGTATTGAAATGTTGTAGGAGAGCATATCACATACTGGTGAAAGAAACTCACGTGATGTAGTAGAGTAACAAAAAACTGGTTTGGAAGTTTAGATGGTGCTCTAGCTTAGATTATTTGCGGGCCTGTCTTGCAAGAACCCTCCTTATATTATACTACATATTTACTCGGCTGGTACGATACATACTGCACTAAATACAGCAGGCGATGTAACACATACGTATAGTAGAGGCCATATCAACTGCTGACCTTTCAGAGACATTCATATGCTTCACATATGGTGGTGTCTCTCCCATGCTGAACTATGCTCATAAGCATGTTTCACGGATGAAAAAAAATCCTATCTATGTGCTCAGAAATTTGTTGTGCCACTTGCAGTGGTGGACGTGTAGTGTTCTTCATAAACTTATTTGGAATAGTTGGTAGAGAAATGGAGTGATTGTCCTGATCATTACATCATGTGAAACTAAGAATATTTCATGCAATTATTTTGAATACTCATAAGGAACTTTTATTAACTAGGTTGTGATTTTAGGCATCTGGTTGGTATCATTGAGAACGAAGGGAACAGGCATAAAAAAATCAAGAGGGCTACATACATAAATGCGTGAGGCAACGAGGGCCGCAGATGAATATAGCAAGAACTGCGAACATGTAAGTTGTAAATGCTTCCTTCGAGCATATTACATTTCTTTATTCATCAAATAATTTAATTTATTGTGGAAGTATTATGACTAAGGAGGCTCAGTAATGCTTTCTTTTCTTTTCAGCTCATGTGATACATAGCGGTCAAATGTTCTGCCACCAAAGTCATGCACAAGTTCTTTGTAGTCTTTTCGGTAATTTCCAAAATAAAGGGTTATTATTGAAAAGCTATCCTCTCTGGACACACAAAGCATGAGAATTGAACAATTAACAATGAAACAAAATCTCTGGACATCTCACATTGATCATAAGGACTGTAAAGGAAAACAACAGGAAACAAGCTAGCATCATGGTCGACAGCATTTATCCCTGTTTTAAAGCGGAATCATCGTTTCATTACTGCACAGGGCCCCGTCATTATAATTAGTGAATTGCTGCCGTAATGAAGAGGCACCATCATGAGTACAGTTTCCTATAGTTACTGATATATAGCAGTACCTTGCCCAAACGGCACTTCAGCCGTGATGATGTACTATTTACTGAGTGGTAGCCGTTGGCAGTTCACAACAGACTCAACACCGTTTTTGTCAGTTACGGGTGTACTCCTGTACATTCGCCGTCTACCATCAGAGCCGTAACGGAAGACTATGGGGACTTGGCTGGCATCAACGGATAGCAGCATTCGGTCCAGTTTTGAAACGGAATATTTTCTTACAGTATACTTTGACGTACTAGGTGTTTGCATGCTGCTTTAAAAGCATCTCTATCACGAGTTCCATGATTAACACAACTGACAGGGGCAAGAAGTAGAAATCAGCACTGTTCTAATGGATCGCGCAACTAGAACACATGGGACGGGACACTGTGGAAATATCAAACCACATTTGATTGAAAGCTCAAACAATTGATTGAATTTTGCGATAGAGGCACGAAAACGCAAACAAATGACGGGACACGACCACAAAGTTGGCCTTCGCCTCCATCCCTTCTGGTGCAACCAGCTGAGATGGGGCAATTTTCTAGTGACATAGGAACAATGTTGCCAATTCGAACAAAACGAAAAGCATAAATTATGAACACTTCACTTAGCTTCACGTGCATCCTTTACGGCCAGATGCCAATACGTTTGTTTTACTTTTCTGGACGCTATACACACATTATATCCGTGCGCGTACATGGGGATTTGTACTTGCTATGTAGGGAGTCTGTCCCTGCAGGCGACTCGGCAGCAGAATCAACGCCGTATGCTTGCGCTTGAACCAGCGGTCGGTGGTTGAGCAACGCGCTCATATGCGCGTACCACTTCCAAGTGGATGGCGATGCCCCACTTTTCTCTTGCTCAAGTCGTTCCTACGTTACCAGAAAACTCCGAATAAGGTCACACGATCGAACAGTCTTCCCTTGGAACTGGAAAAAGCGAGAACCTGGCGAGTGCGCTCTATCCCATACAGGCGTTCCTAACTTTCATAAGGCAGCCACGGAAAGTTGCCACACAGTTTCCAGCATTGCAACTTTCTTTCTTTTTCTCCGTTTCAAGGGGGGGGGGATTCAATTTTAGATAGTTGAAATTCTCACAGCAGGCTAATTCCAGCGAATTTCGACCAAGCAAGGAACCTGACCACCTCCAATTTTTTTAAAATATATTCCTCAGGGGACGGGAAATGATGAAAAATGCGCCTTTATTTAAGCCCCAACCTTCAGCCATTTTCGAGGGAGAGGGGGAGAAAGAAATTGGTCGAAATGTGACCCAGTCGTTTCGGGCTACTTCGCGGGCTTCTCAGTTGAGAACTATACGGTTCTAAGAGACACAATTTTTTTCACCTGCTCACTCCTACATGGACAACACACTTTCTTCTTCCCGCCCATTTGTAACTGAAAGTTTTGGGGGGTTTCGCAAAAAAATGGCAAAGTCGCAAGAAAACGCGAAAAACGCCGTCTTTCGGAGCCTTCCTGTACTGACGCCGTTTATCAGAGAATAATGAAACCTACACCATTCCTTTCGTCATTGCATGCCCTATCTGTTGATACATTTTCATTGTTCTAGAGTTAATTTGCTAGAAGCAGATTGTAATAATCCCACAGGCGGTGTCGTGATTTAGCTCTATTTCGGCCGGCGCTAGCAAAAAAATGGCCATCAAAAAGTTGCCACGATTTTTTTATATGTTGCGCAGAAACCCTTTATTAACACACAGAAAAAAATTGAGATTCGTATTTGATTATCGGTGACGCTACGATTTTTTAAAGTGACAGTATGCACGAGCGTTGCGCGCTGCCCCTATAGGCGGTACTCTCCCGCAGCTGGTCGGCGTTACGGTCGCCAAGGGCGGACGCGATTTAGAAAAATCTAGTTAAAAACGCGGTTATGGGGCTGTTATGGCAGCTGTCGTGGTAAGCTCGAAGTTTGCACAGTACGTGCACACGCATTCCTCCCTGCATGGGCTAATACTAACCCACTTGGGGCGAATGAAGTAAAATTTGTTCAAGCTAAGCCTTATGTCTGGATACTTGTTCCTAAATTTTGTGTAGGCTTCGCGGATTGAACAAGTCATGTACCTCTTAGCTTTTGTGAGTTTCTGGCCTCCTCCTTTAGCGTGCACGACATCAGTTGATCTTGGGCTCTGAACTGCGCAGCCCAGCTCACCCACCGTATAGAAGCTGGTTGCTCTCGCCAGAATATCGTCCGTCAGAGCACTGCGCTCGTAAGGGGGGGGGGGATATATGTAATAAACGAAAAGGAAAAAAAAACGGGGGAAAGGTCAGCCAAACGGGACGTCGGCTTGCTATTCCGGAAAGAAAGAGGTAAATAAAGAAAGAAAATTGAGAAATGAGACATAAATAAAAAGGAAAGAAAATAATGAAAGAAGTAAGAAGGGAAAGTAAGAAGGGAAAATAACGAAAAAAGTAAAATAAATTAATAAAGAAAATTAAGCAATAAGAAATAAATAAAAAGAAACGAAAAGGGTCAGGCAATGCCCACACATCTTTTACCGCGACCAACTTCTGGGACTTCTTAATCATGTACCGGGTTGCTTCAGGAACGATTGCTTCGACGTCGTGCTCTGACATCGATGCATAAAGAAGCGTAAGAATTTTGCATCGCTGTTGCAGTGATTTACTTGCTCTGTAGGCCATCCTTATATTTCCCAACCACACTGGGCAGAGCTGGCAGTTGCTATTCGATGTACCGGGAAGGGAGACGTCGAACGCTGCTTCAATCTGTCGACGTGCCTTAACACCTAGAGCTTCCGAAACTTCGGAGTTCTTCCTTTTAACGTACGATGTGGAGGTCTTCTTGCGCTTTCTCACTGGTGTCACGCCGATGCCTTGCGACGTTATCAATCGATTGTTTTCATCAAGCGCTTCGTCTTCCGTTGAAAACGGATCATCTTTCGTGCTGGTGTTGGATGACGTGGACGTTGAGGGTTGTTGTGATTCACATAACCTATGGAAGCTCACAAAGCAGTTTGGCACAACCTATCTGATTCCCGGACATCACCTGCGTCTTCGGCACCAAGTACAGCTTTCAGGGCGTCAACACCAATCCGAGTCATGCATTGGAAGTCCTTAGTACGGCTTTTTTTTTCTTCTTGTGCTTGTGCAAATATAGTCTGCACAGTAGACCCGTTTGCTGCTGTAGGCAGAACTCATGTCTCATGCGTAAACGTCGGGACTACAAGGCGAGTCTGAAACAGCCGCGGCAAAAACTTGGGTGGTGACAATTTAGGCGCCGTCATTCACACAGGTCAACCGCGTGATCCAGTCTTGACTAATTTTGGCGACGAGCGATACTTGTCAATATTCTCCGTCAAGGCCAGCTTTAGGTTGGTGCCTTTGAACAAAAAAGCAGCGACTCTTGGAAGCTGCCAATGAGGCATCATCACTGGTTGGTCCAAAAGGTTGGTCATTGAGAAAGCTTTAGACATAAGGTTTCACGCGGTCTTGAGGAAACACGAACTCTGATGATATGTATCAATGGTGTCAGCGGTTCGGATATGAGCCATAACCGCGTTTTAAACTTGATTTCACTGAATCGCGTCCGCCCTTGGCGACCGTAACGCTGACCAGCTGCGGGAGAGTACCGCCTTTACGGGGAAGTGCATTCTCATCACAGCATAGAATTTTACAATGTTCATAATGAGATATTCACTATGGGTTTGACGGCCAACATTCTCAAGGCTTCACCTAGCCAGTAATGGGAAAAGTACGTCTCAAAATTATACTTAAAGTAAAGTACAAGGTACTTGGCGTCATTAGTACTTGAAGTACAGTACAAGTACCCAATTCCAAATGTAGTTCAAGTAAAGTACAAAATACTAGGCAAAGTACTTCAAGTATTGCTCAAGTACATTGAATTTAATTTGTATTACATTGCATTTCACTGTTTAGTATATGTGTCTTGTCTGTTTGGCAAAACTGTAGCGAACATTTTTGACAAATGCTCTAAAGCCATAAAGTCCTAGGTTAAGTGCTAACCCGTGAATATGAACTTAACCAGATGGCATAATTTGCAGCTACATGGAAAGAGGTAATGGGTCGTCTGGGCTGTGATTGTGCCTAGTGTGGTGTTCCGGTACTAATCCTCTGCTATAACAGGCTAGGAAATTTCAAGGGGGGAAAGAAGTACAGGCCAACGGAGATTATATATTTCTGGGCATTCCATGCTGCTTTTTGAAATCATGTTTAAAAAAAGAATATGAAGAAAGTAAAAAAGGATGAAGCACAATGTAAGCCATCATTTTATACGACTGTGATCTGCAGCAATGTAATTCATGTGATCAATTAAAACAAAACGTAAAATGTCAAAAATGAAAGCATGTGTCTTTCAGAATGTTCATCATGTAATGCGATCACACATTGTGATATAAAATGATTATTAATTGCCAATGAAGGGAACAATATGAAAAAAGCATAGAACCCTGCATTGTAAGAACTGAAACGACAATTGACCAAGTCATTGTGCTGCCGGTTGCAGTGTCATAATGTGTGGATGTCTGTGCATTCCATTCGTTTTACATAGTCATAGAAGTGTTGATACTTTTTCCACGTTCCAAGCCTCTCAACAATAAATTTGCTTCAACAAATATGCTCTTTAAGAGCACAAAAATACTTTTTGGTAAAATGTCAGACTGGGACTCTTAGTACTGCATCCCACTAAAGGCATTGATGGGCATTTGATGATCATTATTGATACTCTTTTGTGACTTTTTGTCTGGAGCCCAAGTTTGTGTACTTAAAGGGACTATCGCATCCGTCCCGGTTGATTTCGAAACTATAGCGCCTTTTCACTCGTCGTTCGTCGCCAACAATTACACAAAAAGTCCGACACGAAGAAGTGGAGTAGTTTCTGTGCAGTTTGATGGAAAACATAGCCGTAGCAGACGACGGACGTTGAGGGTTTTCTGGTATTCCCTCTCCGCAAACGTCACGCAGCCGCACCAATCAGGGAGCGACTGTCGGGACGTCGTCTGCCTGGGAAACCGCGTAGAGCCTAGCTGTGATCATGTCGGACGTCGAAAGCGAAAGTTTTTCCTCGTCGCTGCTGGATGAATTCAGTGAGGACAGCTCGGACGACGTGGTGTCAGACGATGATCCGTATTCAACGGACCCACTTCCGCTTCATCCTCCGATCAACAGGGATGCAGTTGTTCGCGAAGTCACGCAAAACGATGACTTTCGGTAAGTCAGATTATCACATTGTACGCATCGCACCCACTGCAATTACGCTATCAACCGATTGTTGTACTGGTACTTGAAAAACGACAGGTGTCTGTGCGGCGTCTGCAGTCCGGAGCAACCAGACGAATACTTGTGCTGCACCTCAGTGAGCCAGGTTGCAGCTCTGTGTGACAGTGCTGGCGTGCAGTGCATCACCGAGCACCGTCTGTTCCACGACTACTGTCTGCGGAGGGAAATGCTGGCGGTGAATGCACGCCAGTACTGCCGCTACGACTATCGGCTGCGGCTGTTGGATCCGACAAACAACAGGTATGTCGTTTCCTAGGGCGGGTACGGTAATAGTCCCTTACAGCAACCACAGCTGTATTTTAACCGATATGTAGGAGTTTCATCTTTTAATGCAACCTTTAATGCAATGTTCTATAGATATGTTGGAATATACTAGGATATTTGCAGTTGTCTTTTGGTCACCTCTTATGTATGCGAGTTGGTCATCCTTTTTTGCTGCAGTATCGCTGAAATTGACTTGCCTTATATCTTTACATAGGTGTCTGAGGTTCACAGCCTACTCTATATTTGCCAGTTGGGTCTGGGGCTACCTCGGACCTAGAAATAGGCGACAAATTCCAGGCTGCGCTGTGCGAGCGATTCGAAGAGAGCACCCGTCGCCTTCATACCAAGGGTTTCTTTCTTAAGAATGGTATGTTTTCAGCATACATATATTATATGCATCTGCTGGCTGCTTCCCTTTTCATGGTTATACCTTCATATTAACAAGGCTGTATACTTCAGTGAACATAAAAGGAGTAGGTAAGCTAGAGGGTGTCGACCTGATATTATTGGCGTGAGTGTACATTCCTGTACATTTATCACACTGTAAGGCTTCAAAGCCACATACCTCACTTCCTTTTTTTGAAACATCTAACTCATTAAGCTAATGCTCATAAAAAGATCATGTACATTTTTTCAAATGTGATGAAAATCATGAGCCACAAGCTGCAGTGTCGAAAGCAGTACATGCACCACACATACCGAAAAACCTCCCGGATAGCACGAATATAAATTATTTCGTGTTTTTCGTTTTAATATTTCTTTTGCATAACAAAATGCTACAGTGGTATTTAATATCCATGCACAGATGGTGATGATACTGTTGTTCACAATTTCAGTAGATTCCAGGCTGCTGTCTTCTCAGAACTGCCCATGTGCTGGAATGAAAAAAAAAAGTTAACTTGGTTATAATAAAATATAGTTTTGCAATTCAGCATATCCATAAGACTTCTTTTCGTACAACCGGTACTGCTGAAAGGGGCTGCCGCATCCGTCCCAATTGATTGTGCCACTGCTGTGACATTTTTTTCTACGTTGCTCACTGACAATCATGTGGGCAAGAGCGGATGACGGATATTAGAGTATTTCAAAATTCCTTCTCTGAAAATTGGAGCAAACGTCACACACACAAGGCTGATAGCTGCTGAGAGTGACAAATTTGTCTTCAGCTGTTTATGGAAGTGAATTTTGGCCAAGTTAACTGTTAAGCGACGACTAACGTACACACATGGATGCGATAGTCCCTTTAATGATTTTAGTTATGCAGTTATCAAAATGGGTTTGAGAATTAATATGCAATGTCATATGAGGTGGGTTGATCTACAAGCAACGCTTGTCTTTGCGTAAAGCATTGGTTGGCCATGAAAAGGGCCGTTTGTGATGTCATATGTCAAGATGGCCAGCTGTCCGTGGTCCTCAGCCGGTGTGGACATGGCCTACTTTCCCTTCTGGAACCTACATGTAAAATCCAGAATAGAGTTAAGTCATCAGGAGCAAGCAGGTTGGGTGCAACTTGGTAGAACCAATATTTTGCGTACCGTGTTTGGTGTTGTTCCACAGCTTGCCTAAGAGTTGGCTTCTCGCCATATGTTGCTGAACGAGCTGGCCGAGTTTCTGCAGCTGCTGACTGCGTTTGGTGTTCTTGAATGCGAGTCAGAACCTCTGCAATCAGTGTTGCCGCATAATCTGTTGATGGATAAGCATAGGTTGACAATAAATGTGTTAGGTGAACTTGAAGGACTATGCTCAATACTGGGTGTTTTTATGGAAAAGCTATGGGAGCAGCACAGACATCACTTTTCCCAATTGAGTTATACTGCAAGGCGGACATCATTTGGAAGGGGGTATATGTGACCTTTGAGCAAAAGCAAGCAGAACAGGAGAAAATCCACATTGAAAGCCATTCTATCTTTTAAAAATCCTTAAAAGCATGCCGTGAAATATCTATTGCTGAATTTTGGTATGCAGATGATGAGAGACTGAAAAAGTGCTCCTCAAGAGCCATCTACGGCAACAGAAGTGGCTTATTTAGCCAGTAGATCAGCACCTACTCTGATGATTTCCATTACTTCAAATTATGTCGAGCTCTTGCATGAAGTGAGCGCTGTGCTTCCTGCATTCCCCGCCAGCGTGGTTTCAGCTCATTTTCATATCAATATTCAAGGATGGATATTTTAAGGCACATGTGTATTTTAGGATTTGTTAGACCTGAAATAGCTCTAAACAAGGATACCCTCATTCCGCTTGCTTTTGTCTGGAATCACCTAATTAAATTTTTTAAAGTAATCAGGCAAAAATGAGATCTATATATGCTGCTCTCATAGCTTTTCAATAAAAAAATGGAAAGGATAAAACACTCTATAACTAGCGCTATCTTCAAACTAGCCACAATAACTACATCCATGTATTGACACAGAACATGATGCACGCAGTGGTGAAAATATACCATAGGTAGCATTTTCTTTGAGGGGTACGGCCACCCACGTCTTTTTCAGCTTGGATGGCTTCAGTCGGAACTGCTTGGAGCCCTCTCTTTCCACTTGCACATGGTCAGCATTCTCGTTGTAATGAAGTATTGCCAACTGTGTCCTAAAACCCAGTTTTGTAATGTAGATGGTACAGGTTCTGTATGCGTGACATGATTTTATGAAGGTTTAATACCTGGCTACCATCCCCTCATCAGAAAACGAATAGGATTTCGGAACAAAGTGGTTCAGGACACTGTGGTATGACTCCAGGCCATATGTCTGTTGTTTTGCAGAAAGCATAGGGACATCCCTGAGCAGTGCGGGTGCTATCAAGGTGTCCTTGACCTTTGCGTACGTCTCACTATCTGTAATTGTAAATGATAACTTTGTTGACAGAGCTAGAATTAAGCTTAACAAAACTACTAGTCCTTCTTGAGAAAGCGTGAGCGACCGACAACAGAAAAAAAAAAAACAAAAACAAAAAACAGACACAACAAGCCACTTGTGTTGTGCTTGCTTTCCCTTGTCACTCGCTGGTCAGGCTTCCTGACATTGGAGTTCATCCACCAGCTCGACCACTTATTATGTAAAATTACCTATAAGCTCGATGCTTGGAGATGCAACCACGACATAGCACACGACTGAACTCGTGGGTGTAAGAAAGGGATAAATCAACTTGTCCACTCTTTAGTATTTTTGTTGCTATGTCTACGTACTAGTACATGCCTGCCGAAGAAAATTTAGGACCATGGTGCTATTTATTGGGCCCTCTACAGGAGGGCAAGCAATGAAAAATCCATGTGTGTCAATGGGATGAGCAGTGCAATAAGGCTCCTTTCCTACACACGCATAATAATGGTGTAGCTTAAATTTTGATACAACGCGGAAATTAACTTCAGCTTCCACTCAAAAAACCTACCTCACGTGATTGTGTCAGCAGGGCTAATAAGCACTGTATATAATTTAAAAAAATGCATTCATCAACAGGCACACTCTTGAAAATGGTGTCCTAAGATTAACTGCACAGTGTGACTTATTAAAGTCATACTGTACAGTTAATCTTAGAACACCATTTTCAAGAGTGTGCTGGTTTAATGCCACAATCAGCCTCGTCGGGTCACTTCACCCTGCCTGTCATCGCCATCGTTCAGCCACTGAGGTCTGAGTTGTGAGAACTGTATTTTTTAAGCACCAAAACCATTTACATGCAGTGCTATATTTAAGAAAGGGTTAAGCAGTTTTCCTGAATTTTGTTCAGTTCCAGCTAAATCACACTTCCCAAAACAATGATAACAGGGCATGCATGTAGAGTAGACACACGCATATGTGTCACACATTTTGCATTTGTGTTACTCCAGAAAACCCAGATGCAATTACTTTACCAAATATTCATTTAAAGTTTTCTCAGAGATTTCTTGAGTTATCGCCTGACTGCACCCATTGGTTTATTTATTTGTACTTACCTTCTTTGAGCCATTCTCGTGGTTCTGAAACTGGGGCATGATAACAAACTGGGTACAGTGGGTTGTCATGCTCATGGACATCGACAATGTGGTTCACTGCCGATACCCACTTCGCCAGACAAAGGTCACCACTTTCCCCACTGTACTTTGGACACCAGTATATGTGTCGGATAAGGCTCTCTATCCAGAACTTCACAACGTGGTGCTTTGTGGAGCGGCTTAGAGACACAAGCTTTTTCTTGATCCCTGTTCAAAGTTACCACATGAGTTTGAATACCGAAAGCAACTTCCCATGCTTGTTGAGAGTGCTCACCTTTCGCAACGTGCCACACGTCAAAACGGTGTTTGATGTGTGGACACAATTCCCTTAACACAGACTTTATTGCAGTGTGGCGGTCAGTCACTATGGTGTCCACAACCATGTCATGTGCTTCAAGGTAGGCAAGGCAGTTCTTTAGACCATGTACCTCCATGGCATTGCTGCTTGAGACTTCTGTTGACTGTTACATAAAACACCAAGATCGACGTATTACACATGTTATACCCATATACAGGGTAGTGTTGCACCCTAGAGGTATGGTCATTTGACAACAGAAACAACAGAGCTATGTTTTGATGTGCTCAATTAGGCTGTGGAACTTCAACACTTGTAGGCCTGTACAGCGTCAACACTTCTTCCACTCTCTGAATAGCAGCAATTAGTCCTGAGCTCGTAGTGTTAAGGATTTTAGTACAACATTGTGAGGAAGCTCTGCCAGTTCCGCAATGAAAAAACCACTTAATTAGAACCACATTTTTTTAGGGAGAAACTGGATTAAGGCCAAAAATTGGAAGCTTGAAAGTAAATATCGGGTATTACCCGAAAAAGTATGAATTGCATGATGCAATGTTTACGATACTGTTACAGAAAGATTTGGTATGAGATACCTTGACCAATTCAAAGTGGGGATGATCCTATTGGCAACTGTCTCAAGCAGTGTGTAAGTGCCATAGAGGGCTGTGTGGCCTGGCGAATCACATCTGCCATCTCCCGCAAGGGTCAGGGGCACTGGGCGGAGCCGGTCCAGTAGCTCAGCTTGTCTGCTCAGGAAGACCTACAACAGTTGTAGATAAGATAAGATCACATACTAAAAGGAACATTGGGTGAAAACATTCTGTGACTTTCGAGCTACCGCTAGGATATGTTACTTGTTTTCTTGAACGATAATAGGCACATTCTTTATAAATGTACTCACATCATTCACGGCAGGAAAGAGGTGCTGTTTCTGTGTTCTGAAGTACTGCGACAAAGTCAGTGTTGGCACCTGCATCGTATGGAACATGTACAAAATGCCTTGGTTACATTAACACTAGAAAAGTGCCAGTATTTGTACCTTCATCATGGCAAACATACGAAATGCCTTGGTTATGTTCACGCCGGAAAACAGAATCGCACTACAGAGCAGAATGTTTCCGAGTGGTCTGTCTTCCACCCAAGGCTGGCTGGACCATGTACGCAGTTTCCCACAGCTGCAAGCTGTTGCTGCTCTCAGCCATGTGCCCCTTGTTGTGATGTCTGTATCAGCATCGCTGCTGCCACAAGGACACTGTGACAGGAGCTCTCGCAGACTTGACTCCGCCACCAGGAAGAGACGTTCCTCTGGATTTAGCCTGAAAAGCAGTCACATATTTCTATGTCTTAAAACACAGCATACTGGAGCATGCTGTACTTACTTCGATGCACATGGGATTTAGAATGACGTCCCTCATGTTCCTTCTCATATTCGTCACTAGGAAAAAAATAGTTGCAATGTAAGAATTCCCACGGCTTTCAAGTGCAAAGCTTACTCTTCAGTCTCTGATCCCTCTGTTAATTCAGATGAGTGGACCGTCACGTCCTTCGGATCAGGCTAGCTACATCGAGAAAGAAAAGAAGTTATTCACCTTTGCGAAACGTATATGTGTAATACAATGCTGTGTGTGAAGTAGAAAGCCTTTGCTATTCAGTCTAGGAAGGCATCTATGTCTTGGAATGCACGGCCTATTCGTCAGGGCACCACACTTTGCGGTGCTGTTTCTAGGATGACTTTTTCATAAAATCCCTGTACATCCTTCCCTGTAGGTCTGTTTCACCAAGGTTAAAATGACCTGTTCCCCAGCGTGGTCACGGTGGCCTAGTTGGTTGGCCACAGCTTCCTTACCCCTTCTGTTCCCATGTATTTTGTTGTTATAACTTCTGTCATGTCTATGTTACGTGTTATATTGCTGCTATGAGCTATCCGTGTGTATGTCTGTTGTTCTTCCTAAGCTTTTTTATCTTCAAGCTTTATCCACCACCTTGACTGCTGTTGTAACGTATGCTGTTAGCATCTGTGGTATTCATTTCAAGGTGGCTCCTATCAATTGATTGGTAGCATGTCCACCTACTGACCCAATTATCATGGGTTCAGACCCGACACAGATAGTAGCAACTTCATGATAGAGTACAAGCTGTTTAGGCTCACCACCCACATGGATAGTAAAACACATCAAGAGGCAATATTAATCTGTGGGTAGACAAATATGCTGTAACTCTGTCACACTTGCCTCACAACGGTCAGAATGTAATTCATATTAACTTAAATGGACGTCATAGCTTTCCTTTTTGTAATCACTAGATCACCAGAGCTATTAACAATTTTCTGTAAATATAATACACTTGTACTACGGCATACCATGTAGATCCCAAGGTTGTATCAAGTTCTTCTCTAGCTGGGGTGGAGCAGTGGACGGGCGAAAGAGGCATGTAAAACATATCTGTTGGCATCAGTTCCTCAAATGCTGGTGCACCTATATGCTGCATGGAAGCCTGTCCTGCAGAGACCTCCACGCTTTCAATGTTGCTGTCTTCTGGACACCAAGTTGCTAGTTCAGATGATGTCAACAGAAGGGAGCTGGAAGGGGGAAGGCTCATGCCTGTCTGGCTTTCCCTATTTTGCATGTGGAGCCCAGTTTGAGTGCCTGCAAACCAAATTGGTAGTAGGCTACGTGTGTAAAAGGTCTGTTCCCTGTAAATGATATTACAATATTACCAAGCGTGGATGTCGGAATAGCTGTTTGTGTTTGCTTGTCCTGAACCCTTTCCGCTACAGATTCTGGCTTGTGCGGTACTAATGTGTAATGGAACCCATATTGGCTGACTATCTGGTAGGGCACAAATGATTCAAGGGGCAGTCCATCCAGCACTAGCACTGAAGAAATAGAGCAATACCAACATGACACATACAAAAAATGAAGAAAGGCAATTATGCAATACAGCTATGAAAAAACAATATGGGATATGATGTGATTACTGCTCTCCTGTGTTTACAAGGAGGAGCTATGAATCTCAAGAGTAATTGCCTATGCATTCATTTTAACCACCATGGATTTTATCAAGAGTGAGCATAAATGAATTGGGCATGTACCATTTTCCGGACCCGCTGATGACATGGATTGTTGTAGGCTGAAACATTCACCCGCATCGCTTGCTGATTCCATCCTTTCCACGTCTACAATACAAACACGTTATCACACCTATCACTGTAACAGGCTGGTATAGGACAAGTACGACAAAAACATCTTAAACTGGAACAGATAGGCGGGAGCATGAGTGTGCAGCAATGCCTAATAAGAGCTTTCTACGGAACGTATCACTTGCACTGGCTTCAGTGAAGCTGGTGGACTGGACCTGTAAACGAAACTATTTACTTGTGGTTCCAATTCATAAGTCAACATCTCATAAGATATGTAATAGATTGGTTTTCACAAATCTGCCTAGAAAAAACATTCCTTGTACAGATACCTCTTATGAAAATGGACTCGTATTGTTCCATACCCCACATTACCAGAAGCAATGGGGTAGAGTATCGCCCATGGCGACAAACTCCCCATTCATAATCTCAAAATAAAGTTGTCACTTGTTTTTCGAACATGCAACCTGTATTTCCAGCATGCATTAATGCAGTAGAGAAAATGAAACCTCACGCGCAAATTTGCTCGCTGAATGGGAGCCCACAAAAGGACAAAGTACCGTTCGTGTTCGTATATGACGCGCGGCTAAATGAAAACGTGCGTACGCCCCTTCATTATATATGTTCTCATAATAATCCATCCCATCGGTAAGCGACATTTCCAGCAAGCACTACGAGAATGGCAATCTCAGCTCATGGGTTTCCCTTGCAAAACCCACATTGCTTAGTTTTAGGGATCGAACTTCGCCGGCTGTGCCAATGCCGAGAAAAGCGTGTAAACTGCGTTGCAGGCACGCTTTTAGGGGCTGGATCCTATCAATTATTATGTCCTTTTGCGGGGTCCCATTTGACATATACGAGAACTGTGACCCACCTCAGCAGACCGCGGCCGAGTTGGTTCCGGAAATATTGTGGGCACGGCGTCAGCCTTAAGCCGCTTTCGTTTCGGAACTCCAAGTCGGATTTGTAGAACATCCGTTTCCATGTACGCATCCTCCGCAAAGTGTGAAGAACAAACGCGGGACACATGTATTTCTCCTTGTACGTCAGGATGTCTGCTGGCGACTACTGCCTCCCATTTTCGCTTCGTGTCACTGTCCCTCGGCTTGTGGAATGTCACTTCTGGGTTAGAGCCCGAAGTGTTCGTACACCCAGGAACGTAACACCGTGTTTCACGCGACATGGTCGCGTCAGAACTCGCAATCACAAGCGGAAGTCGGCGTATTTATCGATGACGTTTCGCGAGGTAAATGGCGACGATGGCGACTCAAACCCGAAGCTGACGAGCTCGGAGACTGTCGTCTGCGCAGCCCTCCCATTCGTGCGGCTGCGTTACGTCATCATGATGTTACCATCGCTGGGCTTCCTTAGCTTCAGAGGCGGCGGGAATATTTAAAATTCGTTTACTCAATATGTACGGCGTTCTCGAAAGAGAAATTTGGCCAAGTAGATTGTGAAATGATACCGAACATTATGGTATGGGTCTCATACACACGTTCCCGGATGCGATAGTCCCTTTAAGTACTTGATGGGAAAGTACTTGGAAAAAGATACTTTAAGTACGGTACAATGTACACGGTTTAAAATGTACTTAAGGTAAAGTACAGGTACACAGAAATGTACAAAGAACTACTTGAGTACTTGATATACATCAAGTATTGCCCATCACTGCCCTATCACATGCCATGACTTCTATTAGGCTGTCTGCATGCCCTTTATGACATGAGAACAACATTGTGAAGGTATCTTCAAGTTTGGAGACAAGCTTGAAGAGTGTTTCTGAACAGTATCGTAGGCCCCCTGTTGAATTCGTTCATGTACGACGACAGATGGTCTGCGCTCTATTCGTTTTTGCACGCTGGTTTTTCTTCACAGGGGCGTCAGACGTCTGCTAAAGGTTCACCATTCCACAGAAACAATGCACAGCCGACAATAAAGTAAAATAAAGCACTTCAAAGACGCGACAGCGTCGCTATTCCACCCTCTGATATGTCACGGACGAAAGAACTCCGCCCGGGGACTAGCCAGAGCACCTAGAAAATAGCATACATCCGTGGAGCAGCGCGCCTGGTGGCCGTCTTCCGGAAGAGTCCCGCTCCGTCGGGTAGGAGGCTGTGGGCGCTCCTCACATCAGACAATATTCATCTAGCCACCATATCGAGGCATCCTCCTACGTACGACGCGACGATCGCGCCATCTTTCGGCGAATATTGCAATTAAGCTGTGATGTGGAGCGTTTTCTTTGTTTTTGCATGGTGGTCAGGCGGGTAGTGATTAGACGTTCGTTTTTAGGTGATTTGTTGCACGTGTGGGTCAGTTATGCTAGGTGTGCAGACATATTTCATTCGCGTGAGCGTCAGTTGGTAACTGTGCTGACATAATCATCTGCCTGAGCGGTAGTTAGGCAGTTAGGTTGGTGTGTTGGCACATTTCATTTGCGCGAGTGTCGGTTAGGTTGTGTGTGTTGACATGACTGTCGTGTATTCTCGCCGCGTTTTTAGAAAACTGTGGCCTGAAGTAGTTTTTTTTTTTTTTTTTTTTGCAGTTTGTGTGCTGAGGATGTGTCTCGCCGTCAATGCTCGCCTCATCGAGTCGGAAAGACTGAGAGAGCGGTCCCAGCTATTATTATATTTTTTTACCAATATTTATAATCTTCCAAATTGAGCAAACGTGCTGAATGTATCGCCGACGTTAAAAGGCATGCCCTAGGAGCACACGGCCCAGTACGCAACTTTTTAAAAGCGCGGCTGTCACGCACGAAACGAAACAGCGCGAAAGGCGAAAGCCGAAGAAGGCAGCGGCAGTCATGAGAGAGGGGGATAGAGAATGAGAAGGCATGGAAGAAGGGGCCCGACCATAGTACGACTTGCTGCCACCGCCCCAGAGAACCAGGAACGTCTTATGAACATCCATAAGACGAGTAGCCCTGGATATTGTGCACATCTAATAGATTGAATGTTGCATGGACGTACTATCAACATGTAAAACCCATCCACACCTCTTACTAAGTACGTCTAATGGACGTAACTACTGGACGTTTGTCACATCCATTAGATGTCAGTTCAAAGCACATGGATGTCTAGAGGACATCTATTAGAATTAATACGGGCTTAAATTAATTTTTATGGGTTTCCTAAAAATCCAGCTACCGAAGTACATATGCAGTGTTATATCAGGTGCGTACTATGGCAATTTCAGGGCAATATCATAACACGGCCTGTGTTGCCAGATGCCAAATCCCGCAAAATTCGCCAGCGTCTACTGGCAACCTGGTTGCTCTCGTACCACTGATCTCGATTGTAAAAGGCTGGATCGCGGATTGGGAGCGCGAGCGTGAAGAAACCGGCCGCCATCTTACTGTACCCACAACAGTCGCCGCAGCGATCATGGCAACTTCTTGCAATTACGGTCGTACCAACCGTACTGGCAAGGTTACAGGGCCTAAATTTATACAGGTGAGTCACTCTTCACCAAGGAATAAATAGGCGTCCATTCTGTATATTTAGTTGACCATTATGAAGTGTTTTTTTGCCCAAAACGAGCACTGGATGCAGGTTGCTTGATCGCTCTTCCGACGTTCAATCGAGCACACTTGCATTTTACCCGCCGGCAAATACAGTTTGAGTGCATAATATGCTTGAAGGAACATGTTACACTACACAGGTAGTGTTGTCATCAATATATGTGCAAGCACTCGAGCGCTTTTTTGCATGCATTGCTAGCATGGTACACGGTGTTCTCTGCGGAAGCAAGTGCCACATTCATTTCTTTGAATTACCTTCGCGCACAAGTTCGGTATTACGTCATAATGAGACCAAGATTGTCACCTTTTTTGATGTATTGGTATTGTTTTGTGCCTTGGTTTGATTTGTGACAAAGAATCCTACGTAACGGTGGTGTGGCGCGACTTGAATAACGCCTTTGTGTCTGAGCTGTATCGTCAGCTTGTTACGATAGTAATAATCTGTAGCGTGTCGTGCTATTTGTAGCAGTTTTTAAGGCAAAAGTGGTCTCTCAATACAGGTTTCGTCATGAGGGCTACCCAGTGAATAATCTGTGCAGTGTGATACGGCTGGGTGTACAGGTATGTATCACGTTCCTCATCCACTGGTTTCTACTTTATAGGAAGGAACAACCTCAGTGCACGCACGGTGGTTAGCCTCTCTCAGTTTTGCATATTTTCTTACATGTTCACATCAGAAACACACCTTAAACTTTAGGCTCCTTCACCCAGCAATATAATAATTAGAGATTATAATTCTTTTTAGAAGAGTTCCCCATATTCTCTTTAGAATAGTTTTTAATCTTTTTAATTTTTAGAAGATACAGGGATTGTAAACCATGTTTTAAACTGATGTTTTAACATTTGTCCAATATTAATTTTTAACTGGTTGCACCCAAACCAATGTTCTGATGTATTATTTCCTTTGTTGTCGATGCACCATAAAAATTGGAATAATCATCATCAATGCAAGTTACTTTACAGCTGCCTCGACATACTCAAGAAATGGGTGCAGAACCTGCGTAATGCCCACAAACTTTGACTACCACAGCACCTCCAGAAAGTAAAGGCATATGTGTCACATGGGATTTTTAAAGGCATTCACAGTATATAATACCTTGTATGAACTGTTGTAGATCTAAGCAGCCTCTACAGTACACTCTCAGAAATTAAAACTTGTCAGGGAACTGTGATAATTGTTTCAGTTAATAGGCAGGCACATATACGCTATAAGAAGAAAATTATTTATCGTAAATGCACTTCTCTGGCTACTCATGTTGTTTACATCTACTGTTGATCACATTCATTTATCACATATTATATTCTTATATATTATTATTATATTATCACATATTCGATCACATTAAATTTAAAATTTAGCATATATGAGAAAATATCAGGAGGGAAGTTGCTATTCATTGCTCATTCCAACCTAAAATTGAGTGCTACAAATTTAGAGAGCGTACCTGACCATTGTCATTCCTAAAATATATATTGCCATTGTAGCAAGGTCAGAAAACAATAAATGTAGTCTTTTGCGACCTGCCTGCACGTTCATTGTATCCTAAAACGCATAAGTGCAAGAAATAAATCTTGAACTTGAATAAACTTGATATTGTATAAACTTGACATAAAATGCTGAATAATATAATGAATGATATAAAATATTGAATAAACTTGAACTCGTATATTCTCTTTACTCATCATCAGTGATCTTCATTACAAAAGCATATCGTGTTAGACTTTTTTGTTTGCGTTTCACAGACTGGGTACACGAGGGCCAAAATGACAAAATCACAACAGTTTCAAGCTCCAAATAGTCCAGTTGCAACTTGAAGACCATATGTGGAGCTGCATTTTTTGGAACATGCTCCACATAACAAGCATGACAAAGTCAGCACTGGATAGCAGGACCCCGTCCCCAAGCAGCTTTTCTCACGCTGCAGTTGTATTCAACAAAAGCATGTGAGTGCTCGAGAAGGACATTCAGTTTGGCACAACCGCGCCTGCAAATAATCAGAACAAATAAAGGAAGAAGCAAACATACATAGAACGGCTGTACTTAGTTCAAAAAGAGATAAGTCCTGTGTCTCAAGGAGGTGTTACCACTTTCTAAGTAACTTAATTGATTAAGCTTACATCACTACCTGATTAACTGTCCTAACGAGTGTGATCTAATTGCGTGAAGTAATTATTTGCGCTGCTTCGGTGTGTCCATATTTGCGAGGCAAAGAACCGCTGTCGTTTACTAAAAGGCTCTTTCTGCGGCGATGCTTGATATAAATCATACTAAACGCATGCACGGCTAAAACAACGGCTGTGATTCTACAGAACGATCTCTTTCTGCCATGCGAGTATATCTTTTCCCGGACCGTTATTTATGGAACAATTCGCAGTACGGGATATTATATACATGGTTGTTGTTAACCTCAAGTCGTTTCTTATTGAAATATTGGCTGGGAAATGTGCTGTAGTACAATCCCCAGCGCTGCACCGCGGTGACGGTCTAGTTTCGGAATGCAAAACATAACGTAATTAAGAATCGAACGGCGGGACACCTGTGAAACACTGTTAGGATACATCAGTATACTGGCACCTTACAAAATTGTGTGATGACAAACAACGATCAATGCTAGCAGCGCAATAAATACTCACAATCTCTGTTGCCTCCCATTGTTTTCTATGGGCACACACAGCACTTTAGGGCCCACCAACACGGCGGCCCGAAGGCACGCCTCTCCCCCACGAGCCCCTCTCCCATGCGCGATCCAGCCTTTATACATAGAGATCAGTGTCTCGTACGAGTAATACCCCTTCCACACACTTGGCCTTCGAGGTAGGAAAATTGGGCTCCTTAAGTGACGTCACGCATGCTGTCGTCTGCTTTGTCTGCTCACTGCGCATGCACCGTTGTGGTCACATGATCTGGAGAGGTCACGCGGGCAAGAGCGCGGTCGTCTGCTAGGAAAAGCATCCTCTAATAACGGCGGGAGAAATGAACGCGTTATCAGTTTTGACTTGTTACTTTGTTGTCATGCCAATAACCGTTGTCATGGATTCCCTGCAACTTATTATAACCCACGGACTTGTTTGCCTGTTTGTCATGCCTTTGGATGACTGGTTTTGGTAGCTTGCTGTTGCTGCATATCCACATCAGGTGATCGGACGTCAACCAGGCTGCTGAATTTGTGCAAATAATTATTTGATCAGAATTGCGCTTACGTGTTATTCACTGGTTTTTGAAGGATGGCATCACGGCAGTCGAACAAAAAGTTTTCCTGCAACAGGTGTCAATCTAGCTTCTCTCAGCTGTACCCTCTCATTCAGCATAACGTGGATGTTCACTCTTTTAAAGTCAGCTATGAGACACATCAGTTCAGTTGTGAAGCTGGTAAGTAAAGTAGGCTAGAAATACTTTATTTGACGATACAGATGCTGCATCCCGTCACGACCAAGCCAGATGAAGATTGTCTAAATGTTCTCTCCAGTTCCCTTCCGATCGCAGACGCGTTCTCCCAGTTCTCAGATTTCGGACTCTAAAATCACGGCCGGTCAAGGATGCAACTCCCTTCTTTCAGTCCCTGGCTCAGGCAGGCGCAGCATACATCTCACGTCAGAATTTCTTGTGATCCACGTTCAGCTCGTATATCAAAATGGGATATACCTGAAAAATTCGTATGTACACCAATGAAACATAATAAAATAAATAGAATAAAATTCATTTAATCACTGTGATTACACTACATATCTATAGTAGGTGGTAGTAGGGTAGAACCTGCCTTTGATCATATGTCCTTGAGCAGCCACTGATTTGCATTAAAGTCCACCGTCTACTTGAAGATACAACTTTATTTACCTAGATTTCTAGTCTACAGAGAAAGACATTTTTGTGTAGTCCCTTACGAGGCAAAACATCATACTAGTGAAGCTTGTAGTATTCTGCCCCCTTGAATCCCCCACGCAGGGTTGACTCCAACCCGTCTTTTGCCCAACCGCCACACCGGAAGACACCGACAGAAGTGGAACGAACACTCTCTCTTGATTGCTTGATAAATAATTCAACAAATAGTAAACCCAGCACTCACATCGTGTACAATCTGATGTTCTCTTGGCCCACCAGCAGTTCCGTGTTTCTCCTCCTGCGTCTCGTCGCGAAATGCTTTTTATCTTACTTTTATCGCGGTAACCCTTCCGCGGATCCGCCCCCCACACCGGTGCGGCCTGTCCGTCTCGACACTAGCGACATTCCACATTCTGACATGATAGATTTCATATGCATATCCAGTCTATGATGGCCAGCTGAAGAGTTGCTAGCAGTGGAATTGCAATCCGCACATTCAGGTGTCTAGCTCAGGGTACTATGAATATTGTTTCACTGAACCATAAACGTGGGGTATGGGGTTATATCATACCGCTGACACCTTCAGTCACACTTGCCGTGTGTGGGTAACTAACTCACCAACAACTGCACTATGTTTAGCACTTCTACATGTGGCTGTTTTAACCAATCCAGACTTGGAAAGAGGAAATGGAGAAAAACAAAGACTTGGTAAGAGGAACTGGAGAAAAACACCAAAAGCCACTTCCTTAAACGTACAGGAGTTAAGAGAATGAAAGATGGCAGCTCAAAGTGCTGCTACACCTGCAACCGATCGGGGATTTTCAAAGCTCATGAAGAAAAAGGACAAGGTCAAAAAAAGAGGGCCATGAAATTGCAAGGCTCCATTAAATGTGGCGAAACATGCCTTGCAGACATGGCAGCAACATTTCATAATGGCAAAGTTTCCGTAATCTTTCAAGCTTCACACTGCGGGCATGACTTTGAGCTGTGCCATACTTTACTGAGCAAGACAGAAAAGGATGCAATCGCAGGTAATCTTCCATAAATTTCTGTAAAGTTAGACTCTGTTAAAGACCTCAGTGACAGAAGCGATGAAAGCATCACACGCACTGCACAGAGAACCAACTGGTTATTCAGTGCAAGGGTCGCAAACTATAGCTGTAAGAAGCAATACAAATGGCCTTGCTTAAATGTTAAATAAATATTTTTTTTATTAAATTAGTAAATAAATTAGTTTATTAAATAAACTTGTAATTGTTTGTTTACTTCAGGTAAACTACGAGAGGGCGTGTCACTCAACGTTGTGCTCGATGGCATCAGGGGGATGGCACGGATCATCATGGATGGCACATTTCAGAGGATCCACCTCACAACCTGACCAAGATTTATACAACATCATGCGTGACTACAATATCATCTACAATGAAAGAATGCATGAAAATGACCACAGTAGTGTTGCCCTGTGGGTGACTTCCATGAAAGCGCAGCCAAATAACCCTGTGATTTTCTTCAAGCACCAGGGAGATAAGGACACCCCAGACACTAGACTGAACAGTGACATGTTAAGAGACTAAGATTTTTTTCTTGTCCTCATGACAGGAGTTCAGAAAGAACTACTCAGGCGCCTAGGCGCAGACAGAGTTTGTGTAGACTCTACACATGGCACAACAGGTGAGTCTTTTCTTATAGCACCAGAATAATGACACCAGGAACTAGCATGCAGAGACTATTTTGACGAAGTGGACACTTCGGACAGCAGCCTTCTGTACTAATCAATAAACAGAAATGATAGTTATCTCATACACATGGGGAGGCACCATGGATTGTCAATACTGTTGTAATGTGAGTACAGTCGGACCTCGTTTTATGAACCCTCGATATACGAATTCCCTCAACTTACGAACGGCTCCACAGGGAACCAAACTTTTTCCGTGTATTTTGACCTCGTTTTACGAACCCTCGATATCCGAACTATGAACGGATTATTAGGGAACGGACCCAAAGTAGCCAAGCCATTCTGACCTCGGTATACGAACGGGCGTTATAAACGTACAGAGGACAGGCCAATGGACCGGAGGATAATGAAAGTTCCTCAGTACATGCTGCCAAGGTCAAACATACAATGTCCCAACGTCGCTACGTTCCACAAACATGATTCACCATTTCCTGAAAGAATAATTCGGGCGTTTACAGCTGAACGGTTGTGAGTTTGGACCAGGTCTCCGAGAAACATCTTGCCGTTCCAAGAGAAGGCGTTCAGTCCTGACAGCCGGTGACAAACGTAATATTTGCTGTTGGAAACAGTCTCATCCGCGCGCGATACGGTACTTTGAGGACCGGGTAGATGAGTCAAGTGTCAGACTTCAGTCATCTCTTCTAAACAGGATAGACCCTGCAGAAAGTATGGTGCAAAGCACAATTACGCAGTATTTTCAAAAATAAAACTTATTCAAATCAATTTCCCGTGTTTTTGTGAGGTATTTGTGCACTGCACTCCTCGGACCTCGATTTACGAATACCTCGATTTACGAACGATTTCCTGAGAAACGAAGGGCGTTCGTAAAGCGAGGTTTGACTGTATACAGTGTGTCCCGGAAAACGTGTCATTGAATTATAATAAAGCTACAGCACCTAGAATCATGCGGTCAACGGCATTTGTTCTTACCAGGTTTTTGCCAACTCCTGATGTGAATGCCATGTACCGTACGTTTAATTATGTAAATATTTGCGAACTGAACTCGGAAATTTGCCAAGTCAAGGTCACTTTTTTACCCTACCAATATGAAGAGCGTGCCGAATTTACTCAAGTCAATGGTAATTTACAGTGACATTCACGAGCTATCCCATCGGAAAAAATAGCCGAACATAATTCTTTTCGTAGCACCGAACCATTACATGCGACGACTTTTTGAGCGCAATCGCTCTCGGTCTGATGAAAGGAGGTTCCAGACCGTGCCCACAGAGTGCCAGCAGAAAAAGTGACAGTTCCCGAAATTGGGAGAGGGAAAGTGCGATACCAGCCAAAGTCGGACCCGATGAGTCATACCTGTGTTACCTCTTTGTGCGTTGAAGGCGTGGGCTGGGTTTCCAACCTCCTTTCGTCAGACTGACAAGGATTGCGCTGAAAAACTTGTCGCGCGCTCGCTCCGTAGAGTATGATGTTTTGCTATTTTTTCTGATGGGATAGCCCCTGAATATCCCTGTCAATTGTCATTAATATGAGTAAATTAGACACGCTCTTCACATTGGCGGGGTAAAAAAGTGACCTTTACTTGGCAATTCAGTTCACAAAAATTTACATAATTAAACTTACGCTACACGACATTCACCTCAGGAGGTGGCAAAAACCTAGTAAGAACAAATGCCGTTGACCGCATGATTCTAGGTGGCGTAGTTTTCAGTTTTTTTTTTAAATATTGCTGCATCAGTCCATTGTTGGAAAAATGTTAAATGATGTCAATATGTTGATCTCTGAATGGTGGTGCAATGTTACAGATGCAATGCTGAGATAGCACTGCAGCAGCATTGGTGGTGCGATGTCTCATATGCTGCAATATTCACAGTGCAATATTGCTGCAACATTATTACAACAATTTGTGTTGACCTGGTACTCGACATTGTTTGTGTTGCCTGGACCATTTCACAAGTATTAAATGCGAAATGTCTGACCTATACGTCTCCGTTTGAGAATGCTAGAAAACACATAAAGGGGTGCTGAAACTGGTACTCGTACTGTGCGCAGGGTGCCTCCACTTTATATCTCTCGCATGTTTCTGTTCTATCTGTTCACTCTTTCCAATGAACTCGCCACTGCTCCCTCAGTTGCTGATGTTAAAATTGGCAAAATAAAGAAACCAAAAATATATATTGATCGGTTTCACATGTTCTAAAGACACAGTATACAGACAGAGGAACCAGGGGGAGTACACTACCTGTTGAAGGTTCCTATAAGACTATGGCAAATAAGACTGTATATTCTACAACACACTGGTACCTACAACATGTAATTAAGTTGTCAAATATCTAACATTTTACAAAATTTAAACCAACAATCAAATCTCTAAAATCATGAGGTGTATGAACACAGTAGAAATTCTCAATTAAATCATGTGTTTCAAATTGACTCTAAATTAGCACAGAAGTCATTTTCTTTCTATAAAACTGTTAAGTAGGCCAGTAAAATGCACCATGACAAGTAATTCGCCCCACAAAGTCATAACTATTGCAGAAATTGTAGTTCAAGAGGTATACGTCGAAATAAAGTGATCAACATTCCTGTTACAATATAGACTACTGTAAATAAATGTTATCTGATTCTAAAATGCACAGTGGTGCGCGGGAAATTGTCAACAGCAAACTTAGACTAACCAGGACATCAAAATGCGAACACGGAGCCTGGGCGAACCTAATATTAAACTAACAACTCCCAAGGGACAAAGAATTAAATTTTCAACTTTCAACTTATTACAGGCTTCGACTTCCAGCTCATTACAATGCTTTGCATTGATGAGTTTGGAGGAAGGGTTCCAGTTGCCTACTGGGTATCAAACAGAATTGATCATGTCGCCATGAGACTGTTCTTTCAATCCGGAAGTTGGTTGCCTCCAGACAAAGTATTCATGAGCGATGATGCTTCTGCACTTTATAACGCCTGAAGGGACATTATGGGACCCGCCGACAAAAGACTTATATGTATCTGGCACGTAGACAGGTGTTGGCGCAAAAACATACTGAAGTATGTTACCGGTAGAGAAAATCAAGCGTATGTGTACAAGGTATGTGCATGTACAGGTTAGGTTAGGTTAAGCCTGCATGACAACTAAGCTTAAGAACAAAAATTTAAAGGATTGTAAGCTGACTCTGAGTACCATCATAACTTTGTGCATGTCCGTGATCTCTGACAGATGCTTGTAGTGGTTGAAATAATTTCATTAACCAGTAAGAGTTAGGTTCAAGCCATTATTGAGATTTAGCGCAAGACTATGAAGTGGAAGAAGTAGTTTTCATGCTAAATTTCAGCTCCCTACCCGAACGGCTCGGCTAGCACCCTGTATTTGTGTCATGAATCAGTGATAAGGTCATATCAATTTCCATCAAAATGCATGCAGCAGTGTAGTCCTATTTGGGGGTAGATCCAGGCAGTACTTATCACCACTGTAACATTACTGTACAGAAAAGAAAACAACAGAACAAGGAAGAACAAGGGAAGGAAGTTGGCCGAAAAGCAGCTATAAAGCTACTTGACAAGGACACAAACCGCTAAAAGGTTTCACTCGTATGTCAACGGTACCACAAAGTGCAAATGTAAAATTACAAGGCACTCACGAAATGAACCATACATAGTAACGCTAACCGCATGTTCAAAACCCCAGAAAGAACACGAGATAGAAGCTAATTTCCGTAGTTTGTTCTTGAAGTGGAAATCTTCCGTTTCTCAGTATGTCGGGCATGTTGAATCAGGTGGTGTTCCCAATGATAATAATGACAACATGATAGTGTTATTCTGTTTCACAGCTAACAAATATGCTCTCACTAGAAATTAAGTGTAATAATTAGTAACTTTAAGGATATTGAGACTAGAAAAAAGAGCTCCAGTGAACATACAGGGAACATACAACAACAACTTTATTTTGAAATGGAAAGTGGGGAGGTTCATCGCCAGAGGCAATACTCTACCCCATTGCTGGTGGGGAGGTGGGGAATAAAATAATGAGCCCCTTCACAATAACGATCGAAGTCCGATGGTGTCCAGAAATGTCAAAAGAGCTTTGAGCGCAGATCGTTGCTGGGCTGGATTGGGCCAGGGACCAAGCAATTTCGATAGGGAGAAGGGACGAGAGTCCAGCTGACTGAGAGACTCGGAGAGTGCGGTTCGGGAAGGTTGGTAGTGGGGGCAATGAAGAAGAATGTGCTCCAGATCCTCAAGAGCACCACAGTGGCAGCAGGTGGGAGAGCCAACCTGTCTCAAGCAGTAACGCCACTGAGCTGTAAAGGCCACATCGAGTCGCATTCGGTAGATTAATGCAGCATCTTGACGAGAGGTGTTTCGTGGCATGCGGAAAGCGAGCGTTGGATCAACTCTGCTCAACATAGATAGGGGGAGAATGTCAGTTGTCCATTGGTGGGAAGCCAGGGGTGTCACGAGGCGTCGCAGAATTGAACGGCGTCTCCTCTCAGCAGAACAATACTGGTCCGTTTCCGATACGAGAGTGCTGCTTCTGCGGCGCTGTCGGCCTACTCGTTCCCCACGACACCACAATGGGCTGGAACCCACTGGAGAAGTAGCCTGTATCCTGCTGCGTAGACAGTGTTGTAAGCCATTAACACATCTGTGACTAGGGGTGCGGATGGGCCTCGTATGCCGGAATTTTCAATAGCTTGAAGTGCAGATTTGGAGTCTGTGAAGACTGCCCATTCCCGCGGGGTAAAATCTGCGATGTGTTGTAGAAAGAAAAGGATGGCACAGAGTTCCTCAGCTGTTGAGGAGGTTGGAGGTGAAAGGCGTCGCCCTTGCACTACGCCTTCGGATGGTATGACGAATGCTGAGGCGGACTTGTTGTTGCGGGATGCGCCATCTGTATATGCTGCCGTAAACGTAGAAAACTTCTCGTCTACCAGAGCATGAAAATGGGATCGGAGGACTTGAGGGGGGATCTGATCTCTTCTTTCCAGAAGGTTCGGAAGGCTTACGAAAGTCGGCGGTACCGGCAGAGACCAGGGGGTTTCCGGTGGTATAATGTCCTTAGCTATGAAGCCAGTGAGAGTCTGGCGTGTCCTCAGCGCCACTCGATAAAAGTCGCTTTCAGGGCGGTATCGAATTTTCCTGAGGAACGGGTGACGGGGGATGTGAGCACGCAAACGTAGGAAGTGCCGAGCCGTTTCACGTTCACGTAGAACCTCAACCGGGAGTTCACCAGCTTCAGCCAGTACTTGCCGTGTTTCAGCCATTCTTGGAACTCCGAGGCAGCGACGAAGGTTTCGAGCAAATAGGGATCGAAGGGTATTCAATGATGTTGTTGATATCCTGTGCAGAATAGGAAGGCTGTAAAGCACAGTCGCCCTCACCAACGCCGCGTGAACTGCGAGCAGGGAACGCTGATCACAGCCTCATCCTGAGTCAGAAAGATGTTGAATTGCGGGGAGCCATCGCTGCACTTTAGTTTCAAGGTGTTTAATTTGGCGAGCCCAGCGTAAGTCCGAGTCGATTACCACGCCAAGGAAACGGTGGAAGCGTACCGGCTCGTACTTCTTGGCATCAACCCAAAGAGGGAAACTGGTCATAGCTTTGCGCGTAAAAGGGAGCTCGACGCATTTTTCGAGTGAAAGGTCCATCCCAAGGTGCGTGAGGTACGTATGTACATTATTTAAAGCGAGCCGCAGGCGGCGCTGTATGGCTGGGGGTGATGGACCGTATGGCTGGGCGTATGGTGGGCTGTCAAAAGGGCGACGTCATCTGCATACACGGAAAACGACACTTTGAGGAAGGAAAACGAGGAATTACTTATTGGAGGCCGGTCATCACCACATTAAAAAGTGTCAGACTGAGAATATTTCCTTGGGGGACTCCTTGATGAACAGGATGCTGAGGGCTTTGGCCTTGGGACGTACGGACAGCGACAGTTCTGTCCGTAAGGAAGTCTTGGAGCCAGATGAAGGAAGAGCCGACCGGATACCCCAAACGAGCGCAAAGCGTGCAGCACAGAAATGTGCGAGACGGTATCACATGTGCGCTTGATGTCGAGGAAAACCGATAGAACGATCCGCCGATGGGCACGAGCATGTTGGACTGTAGAGAGTAAGGTCGAGAACTGGATCCATGGAGCTTCGGTGGTGACCAAATCCAGCCTTTCTTGAGGGAACGCACGTTGTTTTTCGAGCCACCAGTCGAGGCGATGCAAAACCATTCTCTCCATCAGTTTTCCCATACAGCTTGTCAGGCTCACATGGCGAAAGGAGGATAGTGCATTTGGGGGCTTGCCTGGTTTCAAGATGGGAACAACCAATGCCTCCTTCCAGGTAGGTGGTAAAGATGCTTGTTGCCAAGACGTATTATACACATGAATGAGAGCCCGCCCGTCAAGGTTTCGCAGTGCGGCATTGGTGATTTTATCGGGTCCCGGGGACGAGCCCGCGTTCACAAGCTTCAACGCTGCGTTTAGCTCGATTAGTGTGAAGTCGCGCCTCGCGGTCCATAACTTCCGGTGGACGGGGCCCGTCTTGGTGAAGTTCAGCCGTCAAACTGTGGACAAAACTGCGGTGTAGCGGTGTCGTCGAGGCAGCCGCCGGTGTCGTTAGTACCACACAAAAGTCCGTCGCTAGCGTGTTTTCGTCTACACCCTTAACGATAGCCAAGGCCGCGAGAGGATTTTTTGAGGGGGCGCCTCCTTCAGAGATCGGGTTGTCCGCCAGATCTTCGTGGCCGGGTCAAACGGTGAAAGATGGTGACAAAACTTACGCCAACGCTTCCTGTCCCATTTCTTAGGTTCTCGTGTTACTTTAGCTCTCATCCGGCGGTATTCCAAAATGTCCGTAAGTTGCCCTGTCCGACGAGCCGTTCTTTCTGCTCGGCGACGTAGTGCCCTAAGGTGGTTAATTGCTGGAGAGTGACCGACATGTCCTGTTACCCTTTTATACATGACCACCGCGTCCTGAATACCGCGGCTAACTGCTTGCGAGAGAGCCTCTGGGGACATACCGGTGTGCACAGATGTTCTGAGGCCCTCACGAAAGAGTCTCCAGTTTGTGAAAAAAAATCAGTTCAGTAGTTGCTGAGAGGGGCAGTCTGTCATGCGAAATATATAGAGGAAAATGATCGCTACCTCTAGTGTCGACGTCCGTAGCGCACGACAAGTGGCGAATTTTGTCGGTTGAGCACCACGAGAGGTCCAATACATCGAGTGACGTTGGGGATCGCATGTAAGCTGGCTCTCGATTGTTCAGCAGGCACATGTTATTATTCTCCATTGCCTCCAACAACCTCATTCCCCTACCGTCCCAGGCCGAGTGATGGGCATTGAAGTCACCCAGCACGAGCGCCGGGGCTTCCAGAGAACCAAGTAAGCCGGACCTGCAGGATCCGCCTTGGCCCCATGCTGTCAACGGTCGTCAGTATCTATATACGTCCTGCGGTACAGGTCCCATGGAGTGACCTCGAACGGGGAGCATAAGCTATCATTCTGGCTGCCCATTTTTGTACAACTAATAATTTGTTTATATTACTTTGACTTGTGGTACCCCAAACCAAGAAGCAATAACGTAGGACGGAAAACACTAGGGGTATGTATATCAGCATTTTGACATTTCTCGGCAAAGTTTGGCAGTGCCAGTTCACGAGTCCAACAGACCTGGAAATTTTAGTCTTGACATGAGATACCTGGCAGTCCCATGACAGATTTTCAGAGAAATATATTCACAAAATCTCCACGGATTTTACAATATCAATGCGATTTTGTCCAAGAAATATGTCAAAAGGCACAGGAAGGATATTTCAGAAGTTTATTCTTGGTTCCAAAAAGCACAGCTTTCGTTTCTTTTCTGTATTTATAATCAGGTGTTTTAACTCTGTCCAACTGTTTATAGCTATATTGGCTTTCTCACAGCAGGCTGAACTGTATTTCCCCAGGTGAATATTGTTGTATCTTCACCATAAATATAAAATTTTGCTATTTCACAAGTGTTAACACTGTCATTTATGTATAGGTTAAACAACAATGGGCCAAGGATGCTGCCCTCTGGGACACCCGCCGTTACTTGAAGTTTACTCGAGCTGTCCATATTAAATGAAACATACTGCTGCTGAGATTTTAAACCTGACTCAGAAAATGAAAGTGTCATGCTGCGAATACCATATTTCTCTACTTGCCCAACAGTACTGAATAGTTCAAAAAATCGAAAGCTTTAGTGAAGTCAATGTAAATTCCAAGTGTATATAACACTTTTTCAATCTTGCAGATAATGAGCTCTTTCTGATGAACCGCTATTTTTAGTGGACCGCGATTTTCGGAAAACGAATTGCATGTCTTATTAGGTGGCGCTTCTCAAAGAAATTTAAGAGCCTAATATGGGCAATACTTTCAAGCCCATTTGAAAAAAATAGAAGCAGGGATATGGGCTGGTAGTTTCCCAGTACAATTGGGTTGCCGCCTTTACTAACAATGATAAACTTTGCTGCCTTCATTTTTGAAGGGGAAACTCCAGTGGCAAAAGCAAACATTGTGGCTCATCATTCTCCTCTACGAGAGGGCGGTACATTTTTTAGAGATATATGGCAAGTATTGCGGCAAGAGTGTTTGTTAACTCTTCGAAACTACTCCACCTCTCTGTTAGGTTCTACGAACTCTTCTCTCGCAAATGGATGTCAATGTATTCAGCAAGCTACTGGATGTCTTTCTGAACGACTACAGTGGAGACCACATTCAGGAGTTCAGGAATTATTTTGTGAAAACGTATGCTGGTCGCCCAGAAACGTGGGCCCATTGTTACAGAGTTGGCACAGGGCTCAACACAAACATGTGCCTTGAAGCATTCCACTGTATGTTTAAATATTGCTATCTGGACGGCAGAAAGAACAAACGAGTGGACAAGCTCATTTTAACACTTCTGCGTCTCACACGTGACAGGACCTTTCAGCGCATAATTAAAATAACAATGAAAAAACTCTGCTCATATGCTGCAGCTATAAATAGTAGACACAAGAGTGGAGAACTGATAAAGCCAGATCATGTTCATCAAGTTGGTGGAGGACAATGGAAGGTGAAATCTCAGTCTCAGCCTAGTGTGGACTATGTTGCAACCAAGGTTGAGGCAGTCACCTGCAATGCTGCCTGCAAGGTTGCATGTTAGCTGTGTAATGCTTGCATACATAGCTACATATGTTCGTGCACTGATAACCTTGTATACAGGGTGTTCAAAATTAAGCTTTCACGAGCGCTACGCAAACACAGCGATGACAGGAAACCGGATGATAACTTTACGCTACTTGTCTAAGAAACAAGTGCTGCTAATTATGTAGCACATGTTTGGCTGTTTCTTACTCAAGGAACAGAAAAATAGCACCAGTTGTTCTTTTGTTCGCCTATTTATAAAGTGCTAGTGAAAGCTTAATTTTGAACACCCTGTATATGAACATGTACAAGCATATTCATTCAGTTATACTGCAGAAAACTGATCAAGCTAAGTCTCCAAATATCACAACATCAACAGAACCTGATGCTCAGCCATGCCCTCAAGAAGAAAGTGAGGTACCAATTTTCTTTCACATTGGATATAACTTGATCAGCTTCCTACGTTCTGTTTGTCCTAATATATCCAATTCTCACATCTACTGCCACGCTACATATAGAGGAGACTTCTTTGTATACCTACCATGTGCCTACTGCTATAGCGTGCTGGCGCTCTTACATCCACTAAAAAATAACCCCAACGATTTCGTCAGATACAGAAAATACATGGATCCTACGAATCTGCAGAGACGCGTAACGTACTGGCCGCCCTGCTTCCCAGTTACTTACGAGGACATTACCCTGTGGGAGAGCAAAAACAAAATATCTGTGTACATCTACGTGTTCGTAGAGCAAACGTCGACGGTGAGCACGGGGAGGATTCCCTATACGCTGTATACGGATAAAGTACATTTGCTCGAGGTTACGGGTCATTTCTATGGAATCAGAAAATTTAGCAGAAAATCAGAAAATTTAGAAATCAGAAAATTAGAAAAAAATAAAAATAAATATATTTTTATTGCGAGAAATGCACCAAGGGGCATCTAACGAGAGAGGCGTTGGAGCTACACGAACGCCTATGCCGGGACGTAAATGAAACGATTTTGGAAATGCCAAAAGCGGGAGAAAGCGTCTGATTCACCAAGATACAGTACATGCATCCCTACCCCTATTTCACGGTACTCGACATGGAGAGCGTTTTGGAGAAGAATGCACTCGTTAAGGACGCCGTGAGCGTACACAGGATGACCTCGTACTGCATCGTTCTAGTGAGAAGTTGCGATGGAAAAATAATGGACGCAGATGGCTATTTGGGACTCAATGTGGCAGAAAAATCGGTAGGTTGAACCGCCTCCCCTCTTCGTTGGTCATGAGTTCGGAAGACTTTGTCACCAATGCGCGACACACTGTAAATATTGTGGGGTAGAATTTAACGAAGGCGACGGAAAGTTTCGCATCACGACCACACCCGCTTCGTTGAGCCCGGTTCCTCGAATTTTGTAGCGACGCTGTGTGATACGTGTAACCTGACGTGTCGTAACACCAAAGAACTCATCGTGTGCGTGCACAACCTGCAATACGACTTGAGCTCCCTCCTCCGCAATATGCACGTTCTAAATCTGTTCTAAATCTGGGCGAACCGTGGATCTTAGCTTCGAGTTCAGAAAAGATAAGAGGGTTCAACATTCGCGATCTCCATTTCGGCGATACCACACAGTTTTTCAACCTGTCCTTGTCTAACCTGGTGGAAACTGTGCTCGCCAGCGGCGGCGAGAGCGCGTTTCACTGTACCCGTCAAATGTTTGGTGACCGTTTACGCTGTCTCCTAAGAAAGGGCGCTTACCCATACACCTTCGTCGACAGTTTCGAAGTGTACAATTTGCCCGCAATACCGCCAAAGGAGGCTTTCAAAAGTGACCTGAACGACCAAGAGATCACGGACGAGGACTATCAGTAGGCCCGTGAATATTTTGAATGTAGCAACCTTGGCGATTACACGCGTCTCCACGTTACGCTCGACACCTGTCAGCTCTGCGACGTCGTGCTGTATTTCAGGAAGATTGCGCTAGAGACGGATGGGATAGATATCTTGCGCACCGTATCCCTCGCCAGTTACGCGTGGAGCAGCGCTCTGAAGTTCACCAAAGTCAAACTCGAGCTCATGAGCGATCGTGAGATGTACGAAACGATGGAAAGGGGAATCAGGGGAGGCATTTGTAACAGCTTCCACAGATATTGTCGGGCTAATCACGAGGTATGCGACGATTACGACCCTCAACAGGAGAAACAATTTATTCAGTACTTAGATGTAAACGGTTTGTACGCTTTCGCGATGACTTTCCATCTCCCGTCAGGAGGTTTTGAGTGGGTCGATCCTACCAGCTGCGGCGATATCGATTTTCTCAAAATTCCTCACGATTCGGAAGTGTGGTACGTCTACGTGGTAGACCTGTCCTATCCCGAGGAACTGCACGCGGTCACGAGGGATTTCCCTCTGGCACCCGAACACAGAAACGTGGACGAGGGTGAACTACCTTCCTACCAAAGGAACTTGAAGGAGGCACTGGCACTGAAAGCACCACCAACGAGCAAATTGTTGCTGACGTGTTATGACAAAGAACGCTACGTCGTTCATTATGCATTGCTCGCTCTTTACATAAGGTTGGGCATGAAAATAAAACGTGTTCACAGCATCCTCTCGTTCCGACAAGACAATTTTTTATCCGCTGTCGTGCATAGAAACCTCGCATTGAGGAATGCCTCTACCACGAAATTCGAGCGGCTTCTGTACGAGACCATGACAAATAGCACGTTCGGTAAGACGATTCAAAATGTGAGACGCATGAAAAAGTATACCACAGCCTACGACAAAGAAAGCGCGCTCAGAAAAGCTAGTTCTCTTGGCTGGGACACACAAACAGATTGCGAGAGTGAAAGGATTTAAGAAAGACGTGGTGAGGAGACACTTATTACACGAAGTGTACCGAGATTCTCTGTTCAATGAAAAGACAGTCTCTCAGAAGCAGTGCAACATCCAGAGTATAAAGCAACCAATGTACACCATTTCGAGAGTCAAGAAGAGCTTGGTCACCTACGATGACAAGCGCTATCTGGTCGACGCCGTACGTTCCTTTCCTTATGGCAGCTGCTAATAGGAGGCTAAATTCCGCTATGTGTGTCTCAATGAATCGTAACAAAACACTCTTGTTTTTGTAGCGTCACAATCGATGGAGATCCTGCAGGAGAGCCCTCGAACGTCATCGGGGATCGATTGACCGTGGAACAAAGACCAAGTCTGTGCACGCGTTGTCATAACAATCGAGAGAATAATAAAATTGTAGCTCAGAAATATAGCTTCTCGCGCGCAGGAGGAGGAAGAGGTTGGTCATCGTGCTAGCACGATGGTGAAATTGACGTGTAAAAGTCTGTCTATTTCACCATCGCTCTAGCCCGGTAGTCAAGCGTAAAGTCGACGCTGTGATAAAAAGACAAAGACAGGAGGAGCACGTGTCATCGTGGCAGTGTGGTGGCAGACTGGATGTATAAAAAGTATGACCATTCCGACATCGTGCTGGTGCTGTGACCCGGGCAATGACGACGCTGCGATGAAGATTACCCGTACGTTTTTTGGCCTGCCCGATCTTCTCGTAATGTTCTGTTCGTGTGAGATGGAGCAAGTCAGGGAGATTGCGAGCATCTATCGACGTGCTCAAGGGAAGACTATATGTTTAGATTCAATAAAGATGTTTCCATGAAAAAACACCGAGTCTCGTCAAAGTTATTCACACCGTTTAATGCGTTCCATTTCGATGACTAAATGGTATTTCAACAAATCAGTGACAAAATTCACAATGTAGACTGCTTGCAGGTGATGTTGGTTCCGCAGTGAATACTTAATATGAGCAACGGCGAGCGAGGAGGTCCACGATGTCTGCAGACCCGTAGTTGAATTCGGTGTTCGTCGACTTCAAAAATTCACTCATCACTCCGAAGGGTCCATCCGGACGCTTATAGAAACGTTCCTGTAACGGGCGTATATCCGATGCACCATCTCCTGTAGGGGACCTGGGGATATCTTTCCTATATTGCCAAAAGCCACCATGTCTATGACGTAGCGAAAAGCAGTGATGACAAGCTCGTTTCGGGGACCTTGCAAAACAGTCATACTTCTCCTCTTCCCAAGAAGCGTGGATACGGGGGCAAGTTTGCAAAGCGTGGTAACTGAACATTTCCAAGTATTGGTCTGAATGATAACGCGCGGTTAGCGCTCTCTCCCTTTATACAGCACTTCCAAATCAAAAACTTAAAGAAATGGGCGTCAGAACGAAAGCGAAACCACCAGCACCACCTCCGTGCTCGAAGCGCATGCGCGAGACGTGAAGGGCGGCGAGACCGAAACGTCTGACGGCAGATGTGGTGGCGCTGCGAGCGCGCGCGCGCGTGACGTATGCTCCGCGAACAGGGCAAAGTATATCTAAACTGGTAGCGGAAACTAGCGAAAATACCAAATCAGACACATCGGCAAGGCCACCAGCAAGAGGCGCGAGCGATCCTGGGTGTTGACAGTAGAGGAACGGTTGTAAACAGAAAAACTTTGCGACATGGGCGTCGCTTGTGTGTGTACTAATAGGTTATTCATAATTTCAATGTAGAAAAAACTTTCTGTTGCCCCGCTCGTGCACATATAGAGATCATCTACCACTCAGTACATTTCCGTATCCTGCTCCTTTGCGCATGTGTCACAGTTGGGGGTGTTTATCCGTGCGACTCTGTATCCGTACCGTGTGTCCGTGCATTGTAATACGGAGTTCGTACACTCTGGGTCAAACAGGAAGCGACGTTCGCATCTCTGTGCTGTAGACCAAGATTAACACGTGTGAACAGGTGAATACAATGCATCCCCTGTTGCTGGGCCCGCGAATAAAAAGATTTCGTCATGGGACGAGCGGCCATGATAGTGTGAGTGTTAGCAGGAACCAACTGTGCACCAACGATGTCGTGTTTTGTTGCAATGGACCTATAACGGCCACTCATTGAATAAATGCAAATGTCTAATCACTAGGTGTACGTATAGCTCTGGGTGAGAAATGGGCCTTATGTGAGCCTTCCTAATTTCTGTATGGTCATCACGATGCCTTTCTATTTGGAGTTGTCAAAATCTGTGATAACCGTATGTATTTGGAATTGATATGATTCATTAAACCTGATACGCTTTATTTTTCTGTGTTCTCGTCTGGTATTGTTGACTGGGCGCGGAAAAGGGAATACAGAGCAAGCGAAGTGGGCCAATGTAAACGTGCATGGCTAATTATGCACTAATTATTATTCATACTAGTGACGTCATCTCTGACGTCATTTATTTACAATTGTAGTAGTCCGCGCAACGGATGGATGGCGCTGACCGTCTCAATCATGGCGTCATTCTGAAGACACAGGGGCCTATGGGAGTTGCGCTACCTGTTTAAATATACCTTGAACAGGGCGCCAGATTCAGTTTTCTGTTTGCCTCTCGTCGCGTGCGGACGTCTGGCGCGTCGCTCATATCGAGACTGTTGATGTGATGGTGAATGTGATGGTGACTGGTGATGGATGGCTGTTTAGCGATGTAAAGAAGATGGAGGGCGATGTGCGCATACAGATATGCTTCGATGTCGTTGAGTTGACGTTTCAATACTTCTTCTGTTGACGCGTTTACCTACCCCCTAACTGCGATTACTTGTCAGCGTGTACTGGAGTTGTGTATGTTTTGCGATTTATCTTGTTGCGATTAGCAGAAAGCCTTCCCCTTGTTCTTGTTATTCTTGTCCGTGCATGCCCAAACATGCTCGCAATTCCCTTGTTGCTATTCTCGTCGGTGCATGCCCGCACATGTTCGCAATGGTGAAAATCTTGTGTGTGCCTGTTTTCGCGCGTGTTTTCCCCTCGTTAGCACTTTTTTGTTTTGTTTTTTTTTCTGCATTCCACGGAAGTCCCCATGATGACAGCGGTGCTGCCACCTGACGTGATGCTTTCCAACCTGCCGGGTGTGACGCTTTGCAAATGGTGGCGCCCATGGGCTGATGCTGTTACCGAACCTGGACTGAAACATTAATGAATTGAATATGTATGAATTGACTTGAATTATTAAATGAGTTTAGAAAGTGTATTTATGCGTATGTGCGCTTCTTTTCATGTGTCTCATTATAGAAAAATACAACTTAATGATAATTTAATATTTTCCTCCTCTCTCTCTCGTTGGAATGAATGGTAATTGAATTTATTAATTGAAAATTATATTCTACGCTCTATTATCGCATTCTTATGCGTGTATCAGCGATTTTAGGCGAAAAATCGAAAATAAAAAAATAAAAATTGGGTGGGGGGATTTCAAAATTGGGGTGGCAGGGGGGTGAGAGAAGTGCAAAGTATCAAGTTGCTCGTTAAGTTGTATTATTCCTTTACTACTCACGTGTTCACAATTATGCAGAAGTTTAAAAGAAATGGAGCTGCAGGTGCCAACCAGGGAGGCCACATAGCTCCAGAAACTATCCAGTTATTTGAAGAAGGAGGAGGTAGTTGAAAGAAGACAAAACACGCACACACACATTTGCTGCGTGTTGCACGAGGTGCACATCCACAACTTTCGGTGCACTAGTAGCATCTGAAGGTGGTCAATGAGATAATAGTGTAGCTGCACTGCAGATGAAGTTACAAACGTCAAGGATGCCTTCCAAATTAACCGCCCACAACCAGTAAACTTTCCCCCTACAGTCCGAGCGAGCTTCCGTGCTTCGACCACTGATCTCTATAGGAATAGGCTGAATAGCGGATTGAGGGTGCAACCGTACGGTCACCGGCCGCCATCTTGCGAAGCTCAAAACGTTGCCGTCCGCGGCTCAGCTGCATATTCTACATGCGCCTTTGCGTAGCATTTTTGTGGTGTCATGCCCGCCTGCTGTGGTTCTGGGTGTACTACCCGTACTGACAGGCACCGGGGGCGACATTTCACAAGTAAGTGACTTAGTTTTACAAATAAATGTGATTTCTTAGTCTACGAGCGGGGCGACAAAACGTTGCTGTTGAAGCATCTCGCGGCACTTTGTGACTCGTATCTCAAGATCTAAACGTTAAACTCAGTATGTTATCTGGATAGAGTCATTGTGATAGTCCAGACTTCCTGCAGTTCACGGGTATGATTTCGGCACGCAGCAGGCGTTGAAGCGCGCTTGTCAGGTGTGGGATCTACGGCTCAGTTTGTTGGTCACGGTATCGACGATTGCTTGCTTGGATCAGCCTTGTCATCCCTGCAGTAACTGATGGCATAAATTGTTCAATGCAGGTTCCCTCACAGCCGCCCACAACATTTAAAAAAGTGTGTGGTGAATGTCAGCGAAAGGACTGGACGCCGTCGAGGACATTGCTGGTCTGCAGCAAACATTTTAAAGACAGGTGCTTCGACAGAACGGAGCAAACCGTTCGACTGAGGCCTGACGCTGTGCCCAACAAGTTCAACTTCCCAGAACACCTCCAGAAAGTAATAATGCATGCGTCATATGTTGAGGCCGGATTTATATGCACTAAAAGCTGGTTCAACACACACGCATGAAAAATTCATTAATCTTGCTCAAAATATGCACCTCTAGAAATTCACTTGCATGCATTTAAAACATGCAACAAATTCACTGGGGCAAAATTATCTTACTTTATGCAGTGTACAAAAAGCATGCAAAGTTGAAAGCATAGATCGAGAAGTTACCCATCAAACGGAACTCCTTACGAAGTTACCATGTGAAAAATGTAACTAAGTTAATAACGAAGTTATTCAGCCCGAGATGTAAGTCGCAGTTACGAAGTTACTTAAAAAAAAAAGAACAAGTTACTCCCAAGTTACTTCGGACAAAAAATAGCATACACAGGTGCAGCGCGCGTGAGCAGTTGAGTTTGACCCTGAGTTGCCTGCGTTGAGTTTTCGTTTATGTCCAACAATGCGAACGCTGTGCATCTTATTCCCTGTGGGCATACAATGGTTCAGCTTCATTTCAATAGCAGCGGTTCTTACTTCCTGAACAGAATACTGTCATTGACTGAACATCAAGTTTTATGACATAAAGTGCCATGGAAGAACCGGAGAGAAAGCAAGAAAACAAGTGGACGTGAGTGAAAAGCGAATTAAAAGTAACTTGGAACTCAGCTTAAGTTACTTTGGCAAAGTTACCTGAAAAAGAAAAGAGTTCCTCTGTAAGTTACCACGGCGCAAAAGTAGCGAGTTAAGTTATAAGATACAAAAAAAAAAAGGAACTTGGTTACAGTAATGAGTTGCCTCGAACTCTGGTTGAAAGTGTGTATTTGCATGAAAATCTAGCCTCTATGAATCAAGTTCCCTAGCTAAGAGTTTCAAGCGATGGTTGATGATTGGAATCAGTACTGCATGAAGGGCATCTTAAAGCTGCAACTAGTCCTATACATGAAAACACTCCTGAATAATGCATTCATGAGAGAACTGATGTTCTGAGGGTGGAACATTCATATGCAGTTAAAAGCCACTCCATATTGGATAGGACAGTACTAAGATGGGCAAAAGTATATAAAGAAAAAGGTATTGCATGAAAATTTTGCCTAACATACCAACTCGTATTAGTGGGACATACAAACACACCAGCCACATGTCTCTTTGGTGCGTTCCAGCATGTTTACTTTACTTAGAGACAATAAATAATTTTTCAACCCCCGAATATCTACTATTTATTCTCCCTGCTTAAGTTTGCGACAACATATGTTTGAATGCAGCCCAAATGAAAACAATGTCATCCGTCTGATCAAAGAAGTTTCCCAGTGCTACAGCAGTATCGGACTGTACCACCTTGCCAAGGAATATACAGAGAAGGTGACAGCCAGGCCTCATCTGCGAAATAAATTGTCAAGGTTGATAATATTCAACAACCGCTCATGCACTCTGCCCACTTACCTGGTTGACTGCTTCAAACTTGCTGTTGCAACTGGACTTGTGATACTTTCATGATGGAGCTTTCACCACAAGACCTTGCTACTTAGCCTTTTTATGACTTATTCACTCTACCTCTAGTCATTTTGAACTGTCTTTATCGCCATTTACTTCCCCAGTGCACATATTTCTAGTCGATATGTTTTTACCGTCATATAGCCTTTGTATCACATACTTAATATCATTCTAGTCATTTGGAAGTGCTTTAGTGCCGTTCGGCATTTCGTGTCATAACTAGTCATATCTAAACTTCCTGTGCAAAGCATAATGTTTATACCCAAGCATACTAAGCTGGTTACATAAACAAACGTGCTAAACATTGCTGAGTGCCGAGAGTCAATTCTGAGAATACTGCTCTCTGGCATACCACACCCCCGAGCAGAAAGGAAATGGGAGAAACACGAGAAGCAACACGGCTGCACACGCTGAGAGACGACAAAGGAAACGTAACACAACAAATACAACACCACACAAAACCAGAAATCACATAATCGAAGTTCAAAGTACAAAATTGGAACGACACGACCTCACACGAGTACAAAATAGACAGGAAATAACATGTATGTGACGGGATTTCACACCAAAAACGTAAGGAACCCAATCACGAAGGATTTCTGCAGCGATCCGTGGCAAAATTTTAGCGAAGCAGCAAGGGAAGCGCTCACAAACAGCAAAACTTGTCACAGCTTACATGCATCCCAATGGGCTGCAATGGCTCTTTTGAGCACCGCAATATGGCGGCCGGTTGGCGTACCCTTTCCCGCGATACCCTCACCCATCCGCTATCCAGCCTTTATACATAGAGATCAGTGGCTTCGACAGACAGAACAGAAGAAAAAAGCCGAACGCCGAACTCCTCTCTGACAATCTGTGCCTTCCCGCATCTCCTCTCTGGTTTACCCTCTCCTCCTCTCTTTCGACCAGCGCAGCACCACATGACATCTGCGCCACGTGACCCTCTCCTTTTGAATTTGCAAGTCCGTGCACGCTGTTTTCGCGCTGAGAGCCACCTCGTTCGCGTTGGAAAAAGTTCGCGTGATTTCAAATGTTTGTGAGCGACTCCTTCATGGTACAGGTGTTGCTGTAACTTCATACTGAAGCTCTTTCGTCTAGCTATTGTTTTTGCACTCTGTGCAACATTGTACTGCATGTACGTGAAAGCGTTTCAGGCCAGTCGCCGGCGGTTTAACCTGTTTAACCTGTCGGTTGTGGAACGTCGAAGTTCGCGGTTGTCTTGGATGCTAGTTCCAAATCTGAAGCTATTCCGGGGTCGTTTTGCAGGATTTCAGCCATTCTTCAGGTATGTAGACGCAGTGGCGTCACTACGGGGGTGCGGGCCGCACCGGGTGCAGCGCGGAGAAAGGTGCGGTCGTAGCACTGAAGGCGAACCGACGACGAGCATTGACGCTCCAGCCTTCAGGTTGCCGCCGACAACTGGCGCTCACGGGTGGCAGTTACCAGTGGCGCTCGCGGGTGCGCGCACTCGGTAACAGGGTGAAGAACGGGAACGCGCGACGTCTGTGTCAGGGAGCAGAGCGTCAAGTACCAAAAAGTCCTACACGTTAAAAAGGCTCAGGAGAAAACGACATCGGGCACCGAGAAGCGAACAAGACGGGCACGCAGAAACAAGCGTTTACGCACATAACCATGAGCGCGCCTTCAGAGTAGCATCATTTTTGCCGGGTGCACAACTTCCCCGCTAGTCAGCCACTCGAAGGTTCCAGGCGGTACGTCGGTCAAAACAGGTGGTTTTCAAGTGGAGAGGTGGCGCTCCGCATGCTGGGAGTTCAAACTTCCGGTCCGAAATTTTTGTTTTGTTGAATTGGAGCAAAGGAAAAGCCTGTGAACTCGGGCTTAAACGATAATCAAAATGAGTACGCCTGGGAACGCCTGTCCCCCAAACAGGTTACTTACGTAGATACTTTGCCGACAGTTTAGATTTCGTCGCAGTTGGTGCATGTTTCGGTTCCGTTTGGCGCGCGCTTTGAAGTCGCGATCTTTACTGACCTGAAGTGCGAAATGTTCCGCTACATTAAAACGCGATTATTTTGATATTTCAGTGGTAAGCTTCTGCAAACTTACCACTACGAAAAAAGAAATTATTAGGAATGCCAAGAGCTGTGGCCAAGTATCACATACGATAACATCTGCGATTAATGTGTAGGGAGACCCGGATTTGACGGCGAAGCAGTGAAGGCGTATAAGTCATTCAATCCGTTTTTATATGTTACGTCGGGTAAGCGACCCTGGTATTTCTTTGTCAGTTTATTGTTTTCAATGTTTCATACTTTGTGTTCACTCTACAAACAGGGAAGGTGCACAGCATACTGGTGTCTGTGCCAGAGCCAGGGTACATCATACTGAAAGGAACCGTAAGCATCTCCCAAAGGTCATCAACACCCTATGTGTGCTGGGTGGTGATTGAAACGTGTGGCAAAATAAGGGATGCCACCTGTACATACATGGCAGGGTAGGTACTTCCCTTATGTGGTCACAGCAAAGTGAACTTGTCACAACATTAAATAAGTCTGGACATCTTGTATATTGTGCAGTTACTGGGGGGCTACAACAGTTGCCTGCGTTACCCAGCTCTCGAAACGTCTCTAAAGAATGACTACGTGGCCTGGGAACATCAGACTCCCTGCAGTCATCCGTTATTATACTGTTTGTTTGTTCTCCGTAGTAAACAATATGGATAAGAATTTCTTCCCATTAGGAAAACGTAGCTATACAATATATGTAGTTTTGTATTTGTGTATTCATATTCTTTGTAACAAATTTAACAGTTGCCATGAGCACTATACAGTGACTTTATACATGGCATTTCATGAGTAGCAAACGTGAATATTAATTCAGGGCTTTACATTGCAAAAGAACTGATCAGAAGTGGGACTATACTGACTGATGGTTTCCTTTCGCCCACGTAAGGGTTTTTTGACGTGTGGGAAAACCTCAAAAATTAAATCATCACATGAATGCACATGTGCATACAGGCAGTATTTTACACAGCAATCCCGCACACTCTGAGGACCATGCACATGTAGTCGTTCCCTTTTAGTTTGAGACAAAGTAGTGACTTTAGTGATATTTTCATATTTTGAGTTTATAATGTTATCACAGCCGCGCACAATTCAACACAGTAAGTACATTGCACAGGAACTGGTAAGAAGTGCCTACACCCCGTAGCTTGATTTTGCTTGACGATGATATTTTTTCCAAAGGCTCGGAGAATGCTGCAGTCATGCAGCTGCAGTATGTTTCGTACTTGAGGCGTGGAACAAGGAGAAGGTGGAGGCACCAGTGCCTACGGACATTCCGTGTCAGTGGCTGGCACCCCGTCTGAAAAGGGTAAACCATTTAATGAACATAAATGAACTAAACATGTTTAAGTACAACTTCAAACAGGTACATCCCAAGGCTGCCAACCAACTGAACTACACACGGGACACACGTGATGGGCACAAGCAGCCTGTGCTCCACCAGTCGGTTAAGCAGACACCTGAATCAGATTCAAGCTCATTCATAGCAGCACTAAAAAAGGTCAGTGTACAAGAGTAAGCTTATCAAGATAATACTAATATCGTCACGCAACCCATGCCCTGTGTAAATTAATCATTGCAGGTAGCACCAACTGCACGATATTTTACAGCAGTGGCAACCTTATCCAAAATGCGATAGGTCACTCACTAGATACGACAAACGTGATACCCCAAACAGTTTACTGTAACAAGAATTTGAGCACCTAAAGGAAACCTTTGGCAGCCATGTTGAATTCTACATGGATGGATCAAAAACAAATACTAAGGTTTCATATGCTATGGTTACTGGAATACCCGTTCACACCGGCTAAAGAGCACCACGTCTATTTTTACTGCTGAAGTGCATGGAATAATTTTAACCCTCAACTACATCCTACAAAATCATATAAGGTCATCAGTAATATACATAGATTCTCTCAGTTCCCTGCCGGCTATTTGTAACATGCACCCCACTGAAAACCTGGTAGTTGATCGTGCAAGGAGCCTGGAAAGCACTATAGATAATCCTCTCAGTTACTCTTCTGCTGGGTACCTAGTCATATTGGGATACCTAGCAGTGAACGAGCTGATCATGCTGTTACGGCTGCATTAACAAATGGCATAACCCCTAACCCCTTTCGAAATGCCATATCAAGATCTCAAACTATGTCTAAAAAGATGCACCAATATCGACTGGCAGACATCTTGGGACACGCAAATCAATAATAAATTACATAGTATCAAGCCCTACGTTAGCACCAGTTCACCAGGTATGTCCAATCGACTACATGAAGTGCTATCCTCCCGCCTTCGTTTGGGACACACTTACCTGACTCACGGGTATCTTCTACGATGAGAAGACCCACCGGAATGTAACCACTGTGGGGAACAGCTTTCCATCATTCGCATCCTTATCACGTGTCCAGCATACCAACAACTTCGTCGGCGTCAGTTTGCTTCCTTTTATATAAACTTTTTACCACTCCACCCAATGCTTCTGCTGGGTGATGACAGTTTTGTACCTTTTAAGAACGTGTATAGGTCTTTTAACGTTACTGGGTTTTTAAAAGATCTATGGTTGTAAATATTAACATAACAGTTACTCCAGTTTTAGTCCTAAACTTGCACTTTTTAACTAGCTGGTCTTCAGTGGTATTTGCCTCATTATGGCCTTAGTAGCTGATGCGCCAATAAAACCCGAATGAAATCTAAATCCCAATGTAAATTACTGTGTGAACAGTAGCAGAGACACGATTGCATTTTAGAATACTCATGCATGCATTGTGCACGTGCATACATAGTGCATGCACTGCATATATACCGTATAGGTATATACACACTCTATACCCGACATGTACACATAATATACGTGTTTGAAATTACCCATAACATATCCTGCAATACCAGTTCGTAGCTTTTGACATAGCTTTGAGAATAGTGCGGCTCATGTGATACCGCAGAAGACATGAATTACAGCCAAGTGAATCACCGGTCATGATGTCCGCTGCACATGATCCACACTTCCAATGCGGATTTCTGGCTCTTATGTTAACCACTTGTTGCAGTGCAAGCCATATATCAGGGCTAAAATATTGCTGATTTCATCAAGCTTCACAATAGGATTGATGACTCCCTTTCCAAGAGCTCTCCCTGGAATTCAAATTGGTACGGCGCAGAATAATGTCCCTTCACCTATGGGCATCCCCGAAATCCTTTTAAGACTGAGGAGGCCTAGTGACTCTCTCGCATGGTGTTGCCTTGAAGTCTTGTCTCACCACTTTGTCACCTTGAATTGCCCTACCTGATTTTTGCAAGAGGAAAAGAAATACATATTTTGCAGTGGACTGCTTGGGCATAGCTCAAATGTTGCTCTGCTTTCTCTTGTGCACACATAACATCCTGAGCACTGAATTCACGTTACAAAAAAGCAAAGAAAAATCACCATCTCCCTATTTTATTATTGTCTTGGCGCAGAATGACCTCTGTTGTTGCATGTGTCATTAAGTGCCCAGTCAGTAAATCACTTCACAATAGGATCAAGGATTGCAGGACAAACGTTATGTGGTATGAGCTCTGCATCGCATTCCTAAACTTCATTCCTAAACTTCGCATTCATTGGCGCAGAATGACCTCCGTTGTTGCATGTGTCATTAAGTGCCCAGTCAGTAAATCACTTCACAATAGGATCAAGAATTGCAGGACAAACGTTATGTGGTATGAGCTCTGCATCGCATTCCTAAACAACATAACCACTTATCGCCTTATCTATCTTGGTCATTCCCTTGATGCTTTCTTCAGGGAAGAAGTAGGTCGCAGGGACATATTCTTTGGCAAGCCCACCACTGCCAGTCCTTTTCCTTTTGGCCTACTGTGGTGCCGCATTTGCAGGGGGATTATGATTTCTTTAAAGGTACTGTAAAGCAGCACCGATCAAATGTCATTTAGTGTGGCTATTCGATAGTCCAAGCCACCAGGACAAAAACTGCGCAAGTTTCATTCCAATCGACGGTGCAATTAATTATAAAATTACAATTAAAGATTACGGTCAACACTGTACTAGGTATTCGAAATGAATCCGTACGCCTGCCACATACGGCGGCAACCACATTGCATGCGTAGAACACTGGGCCCGACATAACAATCCACCACAAAATCCGCCCCTGCAATCCACACAACTATCCACATCTGAGGACAAGCGGATAAGCGAACTGAAATGCCGTTGAAAAAAATGTGTCAGACGTTCAAGAAGCCAGACAGCCTCCGGACTTGTTGGTTCACAGAGGTTCACAGAGAGAGATTGTTCGTTCGAAAGAGGCCGCGAACAGAGGGAACGCGCAGGCGCAGCAGAGAAGTAGGGAGAGCTTCCATCGAACAGCGGCCGGCGCTGGGTTACTTCGCAAAAAACACTGTCAACAGGGGTTTCAGAACGCATAGGTAAACAGGGAAACTAATATTATGGTTACTAAAATCACGAAGTTCCGATGTAATAGTGTGTAATACCAATTTTCAGTGTTGCCCGCTGTACAGGGGGTGTTTGACACCAGGCGTCGCACCGATCCACTACGCCGCATTTTTCATGGCAAATTAAAAATATGTATAGCGCGTTGTCGGTCGTATGGTTCCGCATATGGTATTTAGGAGCAACAAAGTCTCTAGTCACACCACCGGCATATCATGCTTGTCTACTGCTTTACAGTACCTTTAAGCTTTGTCTTGGGCACCTGCATGGTGCCATTACATATGTGCTTGACATAGAGTGGACACAAAGTACAGATATAAATGTTAATATAGAAAAGCCCCTCCCCCTCGCAACACCCCTTTGTAGAGTATGACATAGATGCATGCCATCTGGTGAAGAAACTCCTTGATGTGAAAAGCCTATGCTTAGTGACGAAAGACGGTATTACATGAGGGCAGGTTTAGGAACAAAAAGGAGACACAATGACTGCCAACTAGCAAATGAGTTTCATTAACCAAAAAGAACCAACAATGTTCCCGCGAAAGCCAACTGGCTGCAACATATGATTCGTTGTCCATTACATGTCCGTTACATTACTACTTCATTTATAGCCTGAGTCAATTTCTCATGTACGTTTATTTCTGTCATTCTGTCTTGCAGAGACAAAGTGTTTGTGCCGACCCAAGAGCATGTCACATCCCTACGCTGTGCCGATGAGAGCAAAAAAGCTCGAAACGGCCGTCCACAGCTGGGATTGTGGCACGCTTGAATTGTAGAGCGGGTACTTAAATTGCGGGTCTTAAATTACATATTAAGTTGGCTTCTATGGCTGCACGCAGAGAAACAGATACTCATGGAACGATGCGACAGCACCAGAGGACACGTGTTTCGCCGTGTCTGCGGCTCGTTGTATAGGATTGGAAGCTCGTTGATGATGCGAAATACGTCATTGGTTTTAGCGGCCGCGTAAGTAGAATTGCTGTACGTCATGATCATGTATCTCCCCGTGCACTACTAACTGCGGGAAATATCCTGGGGCGCAGCCAGAAGATATTGCGTAGCAGACGACAAGAAGAGACGCATTTCATTGCGGCATTTCAGTTGACATTCCGGCATGGTGCGAATGCTCTATGTAATGCGCAGGTTGTGCCCCGTGAGCAGTTTCTTTTGCGTTTTTTTTCCCGCTAAAATGTCCCGTGTGGATGACAGAAGACGTGAACTATATCGCACTTTGTGATATCGTGGTTGTGCAAGTGGATACAGTCCTATACGACATCATGGGTGTAGTTGTAGTAGTAGTACGAAAAATTCCCGATCCCGTCCCGGGATCCACATTTCGAAATCCCGAAATCCCGGGACTGTGAAAACGGCTCGGGATTCCGAACCCTACTGCTCAGCTTGCGTTAGATTTGGTTTGGATTTCCGGTCGGATCATTCATTGTAGGCATTAATGATATCCTTTTGAACTGCATGTATGTACATGTCCAGAGCCCTTTCACGGTTAGCCTCTGGCGTAAAGCTGGATGGCAGTTTAAAAGGGTCGGGAGCCGACTTAAGCTTATCATGAAAGTATTCTTTCAGACATAGACGGGCGAGATGATCTAAATCCAGATAAAGTTGGTATGTTATTGGGGCAGAACGGGAGGCCACGGCTAAGTAGTGAGACCTCCGAATCGGTAAGTGTGTGGGACGATATATTAATGTGTAAGATGTTGGGCGTTGATGGGAGGGCGTGGAGGCGTAGGCTTAGAACTTGAAGGTTTATTCGAGCGGCTTCTTACCGCGAACAAGTGATGAAAATGCAAGTCCGAAGGCTCACTCAGGTACATCACACGGCGGGGAAAGTTCAGAGCAGGCACCAAAGAGAATGTTGATGGATCTGGATGAAGACTCTATTGTCTCTAATTTTTGATGCTGGTGCAATAACTACGGATAGAACCACAATCGCTGCAGTGAGCCCCCAGCCATATAACCTGCTTGTCTTCGACATTGTACTTATACTCTCGAAGCCATCCTGATTAGGCTGTGTTCAAAAAAGTATGTGCTTGCTTTAGCAGAGGCCATCGTTACCTGGTGTATTACTTGAAGCACAAAGCCTGTCTTCTAATTTTGCCAGTTGAGAATTTACCTTAATGCGTCGCTTTGAGTGTTACATTTTGAAATGTTGTCAAAAATACTAAATAGCGAGCCAAAATGGGAGTTTTTGCTAAGGTGACTGGGCTTAGTATAAGGGAAAACACACACACACACACACGTACGGCACACAGCTTCCACTTTTTCGGGCGTTAGTGCGGGAAGCACTTTAGTCTTGCCTTTTGACTTCGAGTTGTTCGATGGCTCTTCTGTGAATGTATTAAGCGCGGACCCCATAACAAGCTTCAAGCGACAGCGACACGCTACAAGCGACAAAATCGACGGCGGCGCCGCCACGCGAGCGACAAAAAAGCTCTGTCGTGGCTACAGAATTTTGCATCTACTCCCCGTAAATATTTGTCGCTTGTCGCCGGAGACCGTTGCCCGGCGCGTGCCCAAATCCGCTAGATTTGGCGGTATGTAACTGAAGTGAATGATAAAGGACAGAAATGTGGGGGCCACGGCGTTGCGTGGGTGGCAGGTCAACTTTATTAAAACGAAATTTCGAGCTTGCAGGTGGGAAGCAAGCGAACTTTCGAAAGCAAAAGTGCTGGAATGAGGAAAAACAAACAAACAAACAAGAAGACGAAAACGCGGGAACCGCAGCGCCACCAAGAGCCGGCCCCGTGAAATACATGTACACATAATTTGACGCTATTAATTGATGACTTCACATTTGGTTGTGTGGTGTATATCAGTTCACGCACTATTAAGCAGTATTTTCAGTAGCATACGTTTTCTGTTTCCGTTTCATCCTCATCACACTTTGGTAATGGGCATGGCTGCCAGTATTGTTTGTTCAAATTAAGAAAGAAAGGGTGTCTCTAACAATGCCCGCATAACTTATGTCCGTCATGTTAGATGTGCATATATTTGTAAATAGCTGTTATTGTTATTATTTGATATTGAAACGTATGTACATTGCTGCCCGGGGGTCAGGCCACCGTCAAGCTGTGAGCACACAGCTTTTTGCATGTAACCCCGCTCCACTACGGTGAAATAAATAAATAAATACAAACTAAAATCACTTCACGTCGTGAGGTGTTATGTTGGGAAATGCAGATTTCTTTCCTGAAATGTTGTTTCGCAGCTCGCTTTTGTCGCCGCTCAAATGGGTCGGAAAACAGCAGCACTAGCGACAGCGACCAAATCTGTAGCATGTCGCTTGTTATGGGGTCCGCGTTTTACGGGTAAGAACGAACGTCCCCAAAAGTGCGACTGGCAGTTCATTAATGAAGCGGGACTCTTCCTCGTGCTGCCAGAGGTGGTCCCGTTTCTTCTTTATAATTTGTACTCCATGTCCAAGGTCAACCTGTAGGCAAATAAGAAGCACTTGGAGATTAAAGGATTTTTGATCGTAATGAGACTTTCGGCCGTAATAAGACGTTGCCTTCCCTGGCTTGCGATGCGGCATCGTTCCTGGACGGCCAAGGTCTTTTCCGCAGCCTCAGTAGGGATTAGAGCTATTATTCCACAGCGCTATGGATGCTTTCTCGTCTGATGGTGTATCGTTCCAGCATGGCGTCGAGTCGTGACAGCCGGTAGTGAGTTGTTGAAATATGGCGTCCAGTCGTAACACTAAAGGTCAGACGAAAAGAGATTGTAAAAGAAACAAAGACCGCCTCCTCCTCACCGCACGGGGTATCGCAGGGGGGAGCAGCCAAGAAAAGAGAAGGCAGAAAAAAAAAACACAGCTAAGAAAAGAGAAAGCACGACAGCAACCCCCCACCCGGGCAGGAAAAACTGGAAAAAAAGTAAAGAAAAAAAGTCGAAGTGTAGATACCCAACGAAACCACAGTCAACGGAGCGGGCCCGACAAACCAACGGTGTTTATTACATATAAACATCCAAAAACCAGAAACATAAATTACAAAAAACAGAGCACGCGCCCGGACTGGTGCAGCTTCGAGAACCCTCCTGGACGGACTCCCTCCTAGGGTCCCCAAGCCTTTCCATCTTCATAAACCGGAAGCACATCCAGAAGATAAGCAACGCTCGAACTCCATCGTCAGTCCACCTGCGCAAGCTCCAAAAATATAATAACAAGCAACCGCAAAAACAACACTATACAGTAAGGATAGCAAAAAAAATAAAAATAAAGAAGAACAGACAAACCACAACGTAAACAACCAAGTCACCACGGGTTGCGCATTTGAAACGGGAAAGACAAAAAAAGAAGCGCCAGGGGACCCCCGCACCCCTAAACACCATTAACGTCAAACAGGCCCTCTAAACAATATAAAAAAGAAATTTAAGTTAATTAAAGTAGTACTTTGGAGACCCTTCATAAATACTCGATAATTACCAACGCCACGGCAGAACTGGGAAACGCCGCAGTTAGAGGTAAAATCAATCGAGGGGGGGGGGGAATCCCAACCCTCCACGAAATACCCCACTCTACAGAGCACACCATGTCACCAATCCCAACCCACAACACCAGTTCAAGTATAGGCTAGGCAAATAATTGGGATACGAATTAATAGTAAACACAAAGACTGGCCCGCGGGCAAACGGCACAAGGCAGCAATAACTCGAAGACCCAAGATAGGCCGAAGTACCAACCATCAGCAAACGCCGGCGAGCCGCGTGCAGCAGCTTTCGCTTAACCACCCGCGGGACGGCAGAGCCCGAGGCCCCCACGACGTGATACCGGCTCTAAAACGCCAACAAAACCCCCCATGCACACCCATCAGATCACCAAGCCCCCGGGCACGCTCGCCCCCACAGGCTGCTGCTTGCACTAACCACCCGCGGGGCAGGCAAACCCCCAGTCCCACAGGATCCCAGACTCTAACCACACCCAGCACAGCAAGAAACCATCTCTAGCCCCGCGCAACAATGTCAGACCAATGGGATACCTGAGACACGGTGCAAGAACCTATTACCCTAGGTGGTTTCCACCCAACAAGGGGACACAAACGGGAGGGCCCACATGACCAAACCCGAGCCAGCAACTACCCTAAACATTCTCCCCACCTAGAGCACCAGCGAAGCACTGCACCCCAAAGTAACACCAAATCACACGACACAACCACGTGATCACTTCTGCCACGCGTGCAACATGCTAGCTCCAACGCGGTGACCAGAGGGCAACCCACCACATGGGAGTGTGGCAGAGCGAGGTAAGGGACTACCGAGGGTCACAAGTGCCAGACTAAGAATGATTTATTGCTCACGCACAGTGAGCGAGCTAAGCTCGCTTCCTGATGATGTCGATGCTGCTACCGAGTTCCCCCCGCTGGAGAAGACTATAGGTCTTCAAGTAACGGTCTTGCCGGAGGGCACGGTGGAGGCCGCGGCGCTCGGTCCAGAAAAGCCAAGGAGGCCCCAGGCGACACGTTCGGGTTCGGGGATGAGCTGGCTTCAGTTTATCATTTGAAACAGTCTCGTCCCTTCCGTGATCTTGGTCACGGAGGTCTTCGCGGTGCGAGACAGGACAAGGTGAGGACCTGAGTACGGCGGTTGCAGGGACTTGGGAACATCATCAGTCCGGAGGATGGAGTGAGAGGAGGTCGAGAGGTCCGGGCTGACGAAAGGAGTATGGCTGTGGAGCGTGCGTGTCGGTCAACGGCGAAGGTGGAGGAAGGCCTGATGCAACCTTGCGAGGTAGGCGGAAGGGCCTTGCGGGTCCGCCGACTGCTGGGAAACGTAGAACTCGGAGGGCAGACGAAGCGTGGTTCCAGACACCAGCTCAGCCGTCGAGCAATTCACGAATCATATTGTGTATTGTCGTCACGTGTGTATTGCTTGTATGTACTTTACTGCCGTTGTGCCGAGTATCCTCTTGGGGGTGTGCCCTCGTCAAGCAGCAGTCTTGCTGCTTTTTGGGCCATCCCTTGTACATAGCCAGTGTAAGTTACATTCCCATCTCTTGAATAAATTCAATTCAGTTCAATTCAATTCAATTCAGGAGTGCACAGCAGTGCGAAGGCCGAGGAGCACAACGGGTAGAGCGGTAAACCACTTCGAGATGTTCCCATGACACATAATGTCAGCTTTCAGGGTGCGGCAGAGACGCTCAACCAGGCCGTTCGTGTCCGGGTGGTAAGAAGTTGTCCGAAGGCGTGTGCAACCGAGGGTCTTTGTCAGGGCGTGAAACAAGGCAGATTCAAATTGGCATCCTCTGTCGGTGATAATTAACGAAATGCAAACAACTCAGGGAAAAGAGGTGCTGACGCCAGGAATCGAACCTGGGTCTTCTGATTTCCGGTCAGATATGCTAACCACTACACCCCACCAGCACGCCGTTTCCCTTTGAGCGCCTCTCAAGTACGGGGGGGGGGGGGGGGCAACCAACCGACGACCCATAATCTTCGACGGGACTCCGAAACGGCTGACCCACGCGCTGACGAAGGCCGATGCAACGGTTTGAGCTGTCATGTTGGCAAGCGGAACGGCCTCAGGCCAGCGCGTGAATCGGTCTACACAAGTTTGGATGTAACGTTTCCCTTCGGAGTGCCGCAGGGGACCAACAATGTAAACGTGGACTTGGTCGAAGCGGGCGTCGGGAGGAAGGAAACGGCATAGGGGTGGGTGATGGTATGGCGATGAATTTAGCATCGCTGACAAGCGAGACAAGCCTGTCACCAAAGCCTTGTTGATGCCGGGCCAGACGTAACGCGCGGAAATTAGCTTGACGGTACGTCTGACGCCTGGGTGAGCGATGTTATGAAGACTGTCGAAGAGCGCACGACGCAGACTTGCAGGAACGAAAGGTCGTGGCGAGCCGGAGGAAATGTCGCAAGTGACTGGCAAAGCGGAGTCTGGAAGGTGCAGGTCTTCGAGGACAAGCCCTGACGGCGCGAGTCTGAGGCTTTGGAGCTCGTCGTCAGTCTGCTGGAGCTGCGCCAGTCGGTCGATGGTGAAACTGGACGAGGATGGTATGGAAGCTGAGAACGTTCACAGGAATGTTGTCGGTGCCTCTGATGTGACGAACGTCGGTGCAGAATTCGGAGATGAACGTGAGATGACGGATTTCGCGTGGCGAGTAGCGTGAACTTGATCTTTGAAAGGCGGCCGCAAGTGGCTTATGATCCCTGAGTAGGATGAAGTTCCCACCCTCCAAAAGGTGGCAGAAGTGACGCACGGACAAGTAAGCAGCCAGCAAGCCGCGCCCCAAAGAGCTGTACTTCGCTTGGGCATCAGAAAGCTTCTTGGGAAAGAAGGCGATGGGGCGCCAATGACTGGAGATGTACTGCTGCAATGCCGCCCCGACAGCCTGGTTGGAGGCGACAATCTTGAGAGTGGTGGGGGCGTCATGAGCTGGATGAGCCAGCAGGCTTCCGTTTGCGAGACTGGATTTGGGTTGATCGAAGGCTAGCTGGCGCTCGGGGGAACCAGTCAAGAACCGTAGAAGGCTGCTGCGAGAGCTTCAGCATGTCTTCCAGCGGACGGAGGACTTTGGCGCAATGTGGGATGAAACGCCTGTAGAAGTTAATGAGCCCGAAGAATCTACGGAATTGGCGGACGGAATCAGGGCGCGCGAAGTCCAGAATGGCTTGAACCTTGGTTGGAAGGGGTCGGATGCCGCTGGAGTCGAGATGGTGACTAAGGAACTCAAGGGAGGTGCGGCCGAATTCGCACTTCTCTACGTTCGCGACGATCCCGTGTTCGGCGAGTCTGTCGAAGAGGAGGCGGAGGTGTTGCAGGTGTGCTTCCTTGGACGAGCTGGCAACCAGAATATCGTCGACATTAGCGAAAACAAATGGTAAGCCTTTGGTCACGGTGTCAATAAACCTTTGAAAGGTCTGTGCGGCATTTCTGACTGCAAAGGGCATCCTGAGGAACTCGAAGATGCCGAAAGGTGTTGTGATGGCGGTTTTCGGTACGTCCACAGGTGCCATGGGAATCTGATGGTAAGCTTTCCGAAGGTCGATCTTGGAAAAGAGAGTAACTCCGTGTATGCTCGCCGTGAAGTCGTGAATGTTAGGAACCGGCTAACGGTCTGGTCTTGACGTTTAGGGCTCGGTAGTCTCCACATGGTGTCCAGTCCCTCGTTTTCTTGGGAACCATGTGGAGCGCTGACGACCAGCTGCTGTTGGACGGCTGAGCAATACCAATTTGCCGTATGTGCTCGAATTCCTGGCGAGCGATAGCGAGCTTCTCGAGAGCAAGTCGACGGGGCTTGGCATGGACGGGATGACCTGTGGTGGTAATTCGATGCACAACATCGTGCTGCACAGGACGAGACCAGTCGGGAGGCTGGGTGAGGGTGGGGGACTCGGCAAGCAAGGCCCCGTGCTGCGACTGCGGGCTGGCGGGTTTGACGCCCTGAATACAACGGCGAGCGTACCGGCAAGCACCCAGAACGCCAGCCACGGACAGCGTCGTCATGGAGTCGACAAGACGTCGCTGGGAGGTGTCGACGATGAGACGAAAGGGATTGGAGCAAAACACCCCCAAACGCACCCCAGCCCTTCCCGGCGAACAACGCAGGCAGGCCGATCCCCACGACAGCCCTGAGCGGCATCCGTGCATCGCACAGCTGTACTCCAGTATATCATGCTTTTCAGGCCACCCAGGAGATCCACACCCCCACGCACCCCGGCAGGGGACGGGGTACCAGCGACAAAAAGAAGGCGGGTGACACCGAAAAAAACAACAATAAAAAAGAAATCAAGTGAGAAAACCATGTCCTCGCTGGAGGTGCGGTAGCTATGGGAGACCACCGGGCGAGGGAGTTGCCAATCTTCCTCTGTGAGAGACTTTGGTGGTGCCCCCGGCGAAGGGCTTGCCTGTACCCTACCGAACCGGATTCCGGAACTGATCCAGGACGAGAGAATAGTCCCCAATATTCCTGTGTTAAAAACTTTTGGATCAGCCCAGACGGGTACTGCACCTAGAGTCACTAAATAAGCTACGCTTCAGAATAGCGACACTGAGCCGCCATGTTGTTTCGGATGACCTCCAGCCCCACCTCTATTTTGGCAGTAGAAATAGATGAAGGTGAAGTTCAGCAGTGGAAGAAGACGACACTTCGAAGAGCGCTAAATGGATGGCGCTGGAGGTCATCTGAAACAACATGGCGGCACAGTGTCGCTACTCTGAAGCGTAGCTTATTTAGTGACTCTAACTGCACCATGCCCCGCAACACCCCACAGGAAAAAAAAAACAAAACAAAAAAAAAGAAAGAAAAAAGGCGCCGAAGCCAGCCTAGAGACCACAAACCCCACAGAGACCCCGAGCAAACACCGCACAGTAGGACCACACACCCAGATACAAGTAGGCTCAAAGGAGAGAAAAAAAAAAACATATCCGGCAGGAAAGCATGCAACTCACAATCACACTGCAGTGCTCCAGCATAAACACTAACCAGTACAGACCAAAAAGGAGTCATTCGTAAAGTCCAAGTTAAAACAGAAAAAAAAAACAGACAGCTAGTAGCCGGGCAACGCATAACCCACCCACGGATATGAGGCAGAGAGAGAAAAAACCGATCCAGGCCAGGGCGAGGCACATTACTCCAACGAGCGCGGCACGCGGCAGCCCACCCCGCGCAGAGCCCCCAACCGCCACCACAACCGGGCACCCGAATCGGACCCGTGGCCGCAAGGCCACCCCACACAGCCGAGAACAAAAACCAAGTCGAAGTTAATACAGCCAAAAACAGTCGCCGCAACAAGCAGAAATCATTGCCAAGTCACCTGTCCCCAGGCCGCCAAAACCGTACGGCACTTCAAACACAAAACCCACCACCAAGGCAGTAGGGCAACAGTGTGACCAAGGTGGCTCGGGCCAACAGCTAAAAGGGACATAGACCAAAGGTCACTCGAACCCTCGAACTCGCCACCACATAACCCTCCCCCTGGGGGGAAGTGGAGGGGCCGGGGCACAAACCTGGCCCGCTACGTGCAAAACACACCAAGGTGTGCTGCAACTGTGCCAAATCCCTGGCCCTCTCAGCCGAAAACCCCGCCCCACCCCCCATGGGAAAGAACCGGCTGAGGCCTCGACTCGAGCACACCAACGTCCCAAGCGAAAGAAGACAGGAGACAAAACCGGCCCAAACACGGCCTACTGTGTATTCGCAAAGCGAACCAGTTCTCTCAAGATATCCAAAGCACCCCCTTTCGACAAGAGAAAATAAAGGTTGTCGGCTGCAAGAGGCCTGCCCAATGCAGCCCCGAGCCCGGCCCGAAGCGCCCGAGTGCGCCCACAATCGAGGACATAGTGCGCAGCGTCCGCCACCAGCGCCCCACACCCACAGGACCCATCACTCCTAATCTTCCTTTCATGCAAATTCACCGGAAAGCCCCCATGACCAGAGAAAAGTTGTGTCAAATCCGGAACAACCCTCTCACCTAAGCGCACGCTTTAAATCCATCTCTTAATCCAATGACACACAGCACAGGAGGAAGTTAAAGCCGCATTTTTGAAAGAACTGTGGGAGAAGGGGAAATCAGGGCCGCCAAGCTGTGTGTTATCTTAGGAACTAGGATTTCCATCAAATGTATCATCACAACAACCCAGCCCTCGCATCTTATTTGTCGTCACCTAACTACATTTCTTACCGCGTGAATCACTTTCGGGAAGTTTACATACATCCTGACAAAACAAACTTATTTTCTGACTCCTCCATCCCCTGCACCACAAGTGATTGGAATCGTCTTCCTTATGGCATTATCACCCTTACCGACCTTGTCCACGTTCAAAGACGCCGTGCTCGTGCGGTTTTCTCGTTGCGGAACTGGCAGCGTTTACTCACAACGTCGTGCTAAAATACTTTCACTACGACCTTCGAAATAATTGCTGCTATTCAGAGAGATGGAATACCCATTGACATTACCAGCCACGCAGTTACACGGCACTGTCGAGCGGATCAACACATAGCTTGTCATCGTTATTTTTTGCTGTGAAACGTCAGCATACAATGTGTTTCATTTAAGATGAACCCCACCATAAAAGAAAAAAAGAACTGTGTCGCATCGGAATGACGCCACCTGCATTGCGTTACAAATAGCCTGAAGTATCTCACCAAGGTAGAAATTTGGGGTAGTTGGTATATAGCCATGAGTAAAATCTTGCAGCCAAAGAGAGGACGAAGACACAACGGTAGAAACACACAACAGCGGAACTGCAGACTCTCAACTAAAGGAATTTATTGACAATACGTCATTTAAAAGGCGCAAGAAAGTAGGACACAGATAGTGATAAAGGTGAGGATAAACATGTTCCAACAAAAGTTAGTCTCCTGCAAGATAATCAATCTCGACTGGTAAGAGGGACAAAGAAGTTTGACTAACACACTTATCTCCCAGTGAGGAGATTAGGGAGGCCTCCACAATCTCTCGAACATTCTTTTCTTTGAAGCGAGCACAACAGCGGCTGCAGTTCCGCTGTTGTGTGTTTCTACCGTTGTGTCTTCGTCCTCTCTTTGGCTGCAAGATTTTACTCATGAAGTATCTCAGCATATTTTTTATTTCGCAATTCATTAAGCAGCTAATTGAAATTTATTCTGTAACTTTTTAATTATAAGGAATAGAGCAGAAATGTCAATGGGGGAGTTGTAGATGGGGACGAGGGATCTTGGATTCTCTTACCCGTGATTGTGTACCTCTTATCCGTTGTTTTTTCCCCGGCTCAAAAAAAAAAAAAAAAAAGCGTGCCTATGAAGTTCCGAAATACCGCCCGACAGCACGCAGCACGCGTTGGCATAGTTCTTCATCGGAGTGGCCTCCTGCTGGCTACCAAGAAGACATCGAATGAGAAACAGGTGACCGACAATTCTTTCCACCTATCAGTATGTGTGTCCGCTTCTGTATGCTGCTAGGGTATCACTCCAATGGAGAAAGGCGACACCCCGGTGTTCCATAAACTTTTGTCCTAAGCTGTACATAATCACGGGTACGGGAATTCAAGACCGCTCGTCCCCCTCTACAACTCCCACACTGACACCTCTCCCCTGTTCCTTATAATTAAAAAAGTTTCAAAATTAATTTCAGTTAACTACTTAATTGCAAAACAAAAAATATGCTGAGATACTTCAGGCTATTTGTGACGCAATGCAGGTGGTGTCATTCTGACGCGACGCACATTTTTTTTTTTTTTTTAAGGTGGGGTTTATCTTAAATGAAACACATCGTATAGCTCCAACAGGCGAAACTTCACGGAGTATCAAGTATGTAAGTTGTAATTTTTTGAACAATGTCCATTTGTTCATCCCTCCCCGTTCCGAATGCCCGATACTCAGATGCGGCACAGGATGACATCGTCCCAATCTTCTGCAATACGAAACTTGGCAGGCGGTGGGCCTATGTACTGTCAGGGACACTTCTAACTTTCTACTCGTTTCCGTGGCCTCGCTCCGATAAGGGCCACGCTAGCGGCCAAGATCGCAAACAAAAAGTGGACTCGTCCGGGGGTGGCCGGGTGCCGACAAGGTATCGCATTGCCGCACGAAGGTGTTGGCAGGGCCTAGTAAAAGACAATAAAGGAAAACTTAACAAGGGAAACAAGGGAAAGCAGACGGTGTGAGAAAAAATTATAGGTATCACTATCTTAAACACTTAGTAAACTATCTTAATCTGTTGTCACACAGCGCGTCACTCTGTGATTGTGTACGAAACGCCGAAGTCACCCTTTGTTACCGCATTTCTCTTTCTCTTGGAAACGCAAATGATGCATAATGTTGCGGTACTATAACGACGCTGCGACGACAAGGCACCTGCATGAAAACTCGACTTATCGCGCCTTGACTGGTGACTATCAATGTTTGGCCATACAAGCACTCACTAATATGCACCGCTGAGTATGTAATATTTGAGACATTAAAAAAGTCGGCTATTTGAAATTTCTGGCGCAGTTTATTTTTGCTTTTTTGTGCCCGCGATCATTGAAAAGAAAATCAGTACTCTGTCCAGCCTCCTCCTGCTGCCACGACGGACTCCATTTGGTGTGGCATCACTGAGTACAGAGAGGTGACAACGGCCTGCTGCAGCCTCCGTGACTCCCACTTTTCTTGAATGGCCGACCACAAGGAGTCGAGTGTCCCCAATGTTAGGTGCCTTCTGGAAAGTTGTTTTCTGAGCAGTCCTCAGATGTTCTCGGTCTGGTTCATATCTGCTCCTTTTGCGGGCCATGGTAGCTGCATGATGCATCGGCTGTCTAGGTGACGTTGCACAAGGCGAGACATGTGTATTGGACTTTTGTCTTGTTGCACTGTTAAAAATTTCACCGTAAGAAAACGGGCAAATACCTGGCAGCAATGCTGCCAATTCTTGCCCGTTTTTTTTTTACGGTGGCCCGTATTCAATCTTGCCCGTTTTTTGTGACGGTATTTGCAAGTTTTTTTAAACTGTCATCTGTCGTAATATTTTACGGCAAAATACTGTTCATATTTAATCTTTACTGCAGGTTGCAAGCTGTAGTAAATATGGTGCAATGCATGCTCTGTGTCACGTACTATGAATCGTGCCGAAGCGTCATCTTGGACCTACATAGTCTGCATGTGGTCATGTTAATGCATGCTACAAGCGAGCTCGAATTAGCTAAGTGTAATACCAGAGACGTGGCGACATGTCTGTGTGCAATGTAAGTAATGAAGCAGACAGACCTACTGTGTTAAATATTTATTGAGTGCAATGATGATTATGTATGTTTTCTGGAAGCCCTGGAAAAGTCAGAGTCTGGATGTGAGATGCGCTTGCGTTCCATTAGCACAGCATAAGAGTGGCCATGTGCCCTATGTTCGTCCAGTCGCTGATGGAAGAGAAGCAACATGTATGCGTCATGATCCCTCGGGCAGGACAAGAGAAGCACGTACCGTGAAAAAACGCACCATAAGAGTGGCCATGTGCCCTATGTTCGTCCAGCCGCTGATGGAAGAGAAGCAACATGTATGCGTCATGATCCCTCGGGCAGGACAAGAGAAGCACGTACCTTCAAAAACGCAGCATAAGAGTGGCCATGTGCCCTATGTTCGCCCAGTCGCTGATGGAACAGTGGAAAAAACTGGAAGAGAAGCAGCATGTATGCGTCATGATCCCTCGAGCAGGACAAGAGAAGCACGTACCTTCAAAAACGCAGCATAAGAGTGGCCATGTGCCCTATGTTCGTCCAGCCGCTGATGGAAGAGAAGCAACATGTATGCGTCATGATCCCTCGGGCAGGACAAGAGAAGCACGTACCGTGAAAAAACGCACCATAAGAGTGGCCATGTGCCCTATGTTCGCCCAGTCGCTGATGGAACAGTGGAAAAAACTGGAAGAGAAGCAGCATGTATGCGTCATGATCCCTCGAGCAGGACAAGAGAAGCACGTACCTTCAAAAACGCAGCATAAGAGTGGCCATGTGCCCTATGTTCGTCCAGCCGCTGATGGAAGAGAAGCAACATGTATGCGTCATGATCCCTCGGGCAGGACAAGAGAAGCACGTACCTTCAAAAACGCACCATAAGAGTGGCCATGTGCCCTATGTTCGTCCAGCCGCTGATGGAAGAGAAGCAACATGTATGCGTCATGATCCCTCGGGCAGGACAAGAGAAGCACGTACCTTCAAAAACGCAGCATAAGAGTGGCCATGTGCCCTATGTTCGCCCAGTCGCTGATGGAACAGTGGAAAAAACTGGAAGAGAAGCAGCATGTATGCGTCATGATCCCTCGAGCAGGACAAGAGAAGCACGTACCTTCAAAAACGCAGCATAAGAGTGGCCATGTGCCCTATGTTCGTCCAGCCGCTGATGGAAGAGAAGCAACATGTATGCGTCATGATCCCTCGGGCAGGACAAGAGAAGCACGTACCGTGAAAAAACGCACCATAAGAGTGGCCATGTGCCCTATGTTCGCCCAGTCGCTGATGGAACAGTGGAAAAAACTGGAAGAGAAGCAGCATGTATGCGTCATGATCCCTCGAGCAGGACAAGAGAAGCACGTACCTTCAAAAACGCAGCATAAGAGTGGCCATGTGCCCTATGTTCGTCCAGCCGCTGATGGAAGAGAAGCAACATGTATGCGTCATGATCCCTCGGGCAGGACAAGAGAAGCACGTACCGTGAAAAAACGCAGCATAAGAGTGGCCATGTGCCCTATGTTCGCCCAGTCGCTGATGGAACAGTGGAAAAAACTGGAAGAGAAGCAGCATGTATGCGTCATGATCCCTCGAGCAGGACAAGAGAAGCACGTACCTTCAAAAACGCACCATAAGAGTGGCCATGTGCCCTATGTTCGTCCAGCCGCTGATGGAAGAGAAGCAACATGTATGCGTCATGATCCCTCAGGCAGGACAAGAGAAGCACGTACCTTCAAAAACGCACCATAAGAGTGGCCATGTGCCCTATGTTCGCCCAGTCGCTGATGGAACAGTGGAAAAAACTGGAAGAGAAGCAGCATGTATGCGTCATGATCCCTCGAGCAGGACAAGAGAAGCACGTACCTTCAAAAACGCACCATAAGAGTGGCCATGTGCCCTATGTTCGTCCAGCCGCTGATGGAAGAGAAGCAACATGTATGCGTCATGATCCCTCGGGCAGGACAAGAGAAGCACGTACCTTCAAAAACGCACCATAAGAGTGGCCATGTGCCCTATGTTCGCCCAGTCGCTGATGGAACAGTGGAAAAAACTGGAAGAGAAGCAGCATGTATGCGTCATGATCCCTCGAGCAGGACAAGAGAAGCACGTACCTTCAAAAACGCAGCATAAGAGTGGCCATGTGCCCTATGTTCGTCCAGCCGCTGATGGAAGAGAAGCAACATGTATGCGTCATGATCCCTCGGGCAGGACAAGAGAAGCACGTACCTTCAAAAACGCACCATAAGAGTGGCCATGTGCCCTATGTTCGCCCAGTCGCTGATGGAACAGTGGAAAAAACTGGAAGATAAGCAGCATGTATACGTCATGATCCCTCGAGCAGGACAAGAGAAGCACGTACCTTCAAAAACGCAGCATAAGAGTGGCCATGTGCCCTATGTTCGTCCAGCCGCTGATGGAAGAGAAGCAACATGTATGCGTCATGATCCCTCGGGCAGGACAAGAGAAGCACGTACCTTCAAAAACGCACCATAAGAGTGGCCATGTGCCCTATGTTCGCCCAGTCGCTGATGGAACAGTGGAAAAAACTGGAAGAGAAGCAGCATGTATGCGTCATGATCCCTCGAGCAGGACAAGAGAAGCACGTACCTTCAAAAACGCAGCATAAGAGTGGCCATGTGCCCTATGTTCGTCCAGCCGCTGATGGAAGAGAAACAACATGTATGCGTCATGATCCCTCGGGCAGGACAAGAGAAGCACGTACCTTCAAAAACGCAGCATAAGAGTGGCCATGTGCCCTATGTTCGCCCAGTCGCTGATGGAACAGTGGAAAAAACTGGAAGAGAAGCAGCATGTATGCGTCATGATCCCTCGAGCAGGACAAGAGAAGCACGTACCTTCAAAAACGCAGCATAAGAGTGGCCATGTGCCCTATGTTCGCCCAGTCGCTGATGGAACAGTGGAAAAAACTGGAAGAGAAGCAGCATGTATGCGTCATGATCCCTCGAGCAGGACAAGAGAAGCACGTACCTTCAAAAACGCAGCATAAGAGTGGCCATGTGCCCTATGTTCGCCCAGTCGCTGATGGAACAGTGGAAAAAACTGGAAGAGAAGCAGCATGTATGCGTCATGATCCCTCGGGCAGGACAAGAGAAGCACGTACCTTCAAAAACGCAGCATAAGAGTGGCCATGTGCCCTATGTTCGCCCAGTCGCTGATGGAACAGTGGAAAAAACTGGAAGAGAAGCAGCATGTATGCGTCATGATCCCTCGGGCAGGACAAGAGAAGCACGTACCTTCAAAAACGCACCATAAGAGTGGCCATGTGCCCTATGTTCGCCCAGTCGCTGATGGAACAGTGGAAAAAACTGGAAGAGAAGCAGCATGTATGCGTCATGATCCCTCGAGCAGGACAAGAGAAGCACGTACCTTCAAAAACGCAGCATAAGAGTGGCCATGTGCCCTATGTTCGCCCAGTCGCTGATGGAACAGTGGAAAAAACTGGAAGAGAAGCAGCATGTATGCGTCATGATCCCTCGGGCAGGACAAGAGAAGCACGTACCTTCAAAAACGCAGCATAAGAGTGGCCATGTGCCCTATGTTCGCCCAGTCGCTGATGGAACAGTGGAAAAAACTGGAAGAGAAGCAGCATGTATGCGTCATGATCCCTCGGGCAGGACAAGAGAAGCACGTACCTTCAAAAACGCACCATAAGAGTGGCCATGTGCCCTATGTTCGCCCAGTCGCTGATGGAACAGTGGAAAAAACTGGAAGAGAAGCAGCATGTATGCGTCATGATCCCTCGGGCAGGACAAGAGAAGCACGTACCTTCAAAAACGCACCATAAGAGTGGCCATGTGCCCTATGTTCGCCCAGTCGCTGATGGAACAGTGGAAAAAACTGGAAGAGAAGCAGCATGTATGCGTCATGATCCCTCGAGCAGGACAAGAGAAGCACGTACCTTCAAAAACGCAGCATAAGAGTGGCCATGTGCCCTATGTTCGTCCAGCCGCTGATGGAAGAGAAACAACATGTATGCGTCATGATCCCTCGGGCAGGACAAGAGAAGCACGTACCTTCAAAAACGCAGCATAAGAGTGGCCATGTGCCCTATGTTCGCCCAGTCGCTGATGGAACAGTGGAAAAAACTGGAAGAGAAGCAGCATGTATGCGTCATGATCCCTCGGGCAGGACAAGAGAGGCACGTACCTTCAAAAAACGCAGCATAAGAGTGGCCATGTGCCCTATGTTCGCCCAGTCGCCGATGGAACGGTGGAAGAAAAAAACTGGAAGAGAAGCAGCATGTATGCACCATGATCCCTTGGGCAGGACAACAGAAGCACGTACAGTGAAAAAACGCGGCATAAGAGTGGCTGTGACATTAGGTCAAATCAGCAATGCAACAGTCTTATGCAGTTGCTTGGAAAACTGAAAATAGTACTGTTTGCAAAAAGACTGGAGGAAAACAAAATAAGATGATCATCTTACCAAGTGTTAAACATGCCACTCAAAGTGCGACAGCTTGTCGACGAGTCGCAGCACCTTTTTATTGACAGGCGTGCGCTGCCTCTTCTCTGCTCTTGAACCCCGGTCAGGGTTTATCCCGAGAAATGTCCTGCGAGGACATGAAGAGCTATACAAAAACAGCATGCATGGCTGACAATGTGCACCTCTGCAGGAACTCCAGCAATGCTTGACTTTCTTGGGCATATACAAGCTTCAGCACATACTGGAGAGCAAACCAGACGCTGATTGCCGTGATAAAGTAATCGATGAGGTGTGTGACAACAACCTTGTCTACACTCAACATGAATGGGGACGGGCACCATGCAGAATCACCTGTTATATAATAATCACCAACGGCAAAAATTGAAAAACACGAGCAGGTCCGATGATACACAGTAAACCGTCGAACACCCTAAAGGGTGCAAAAAGGGGTGTGCCCGGCAATTAACACCCCAGGATTTCTCGGTAACACCCTTCCAAACACCCTTTAAGAGAGAAAAGGGTGTTAAATAAGTGTGAAGTTGAAGAACACCCAAATGGGTGTTTACATCCAGAATATTAATGGAACATGCTGGACCTCACTACTTTCATGTGAGCTAATAATGCATCATGATCCTGGGAGCAAGGTCATGAGTATTCCACAGACGGGCTCTTTGTGGTAAATGAAATGCAGACTCACACCGTTTGGAGTGTTGCAAATGAAATTAAAGTTTATTTGTATCAGTTTATTTACATACAACTTCCCAGCAATAGTCACCTTCCTACGCAATTTCATTCAAAGATCATTCCATTTAGGTTAAACGTACTTTCCGTATTCATACCTCATATAACACTCAAAGAAAGGCATGCCTTGCGTTAACTACAAACCTGCTGCCATGTTTCCTCATAAAGAGTGGTTCTGAATGAAAACAATGGCCGCACTATGCAAGCCGTCACAGTACACTGCACAACATAAACATGAAAATGGTCATCAAACTCCAATGTTTCTAGGCTCCTTGTTACCACAAAAACATTCTTGTCTGCACTGCAAATGTTGCAGATTTCTTCGAATTGAGGCATGTCATTATCGACATTCGTAGCAAGGACCATACCGCATTTGTAAGAAGTGTTGTCGTACTGCACACAGTCAAAACTTTTCATACTTGAATTTTCGAGGGCAACATCAAGCAGGTGTGATTTCAAAACTTCTCGCAAATGTTCAAAGAGAACAGTCTTTTGGCCCACTGTGTATGTTAACACAGTTTCCTGGCTTTCTACTGCTTGAAAAGCCTGCAGGTACTGATGACGGAATGAGAGAGTTTGGGTAATGTTTTTAAAATTGCGAAGCTTTCGGGCCAGATCCTTAAAGTATTGATGCTTAGCCTCAAAACGCATTGCCCACAAGTGCACCAGGGGCCCATATTTCAGGATATATGAAGGGTAATGTATGAGGTAGTGCATCTTGCAGGGCACGTCTAAATCAGGAAAGAGGTTCCCAAACTCAAGACAAAAAAACTGAATTAACCGATGCAAGTACGCAACGTGTGCAACAGATATTTCCTTGTGCATGAGCAAGTCTACAATTTCACGCAGGAGAATGTACAGCTGCCATACACTGTTGTCTTTTGGGACACAATCCCCAACATACAAGGAGAAATGGCGGAAAAAGCAGTAAACTTGAGATGCACTTCCGTTCATATTGCCCTTTCCTCGAACGTACTCTTTTGATAAGCATTCAGGCTTGTTTTTTGAGTCATCAGGAGAATATTCAAATTTTGCAATACTCTCATTCAGTGTTGAAAGGAAAAAAAAACTGTTGGATATTAAGTTATAAATGACGTGCTTCATTGTGAAAGGAATTACACCTTCTAATACGTCGTGCATTAGGTCTAGGGGGAAGCTGTCTGTGACCTGAAACCCACAGAATTTCAGTGCACATGGCTGCTTAACCCCGTAACCCCGTACAGAGCCATAGTTGGTGCTCCACTCTGCAGCATAGCAAGGTGGTGCTTGTGGCCTTCCGGAGTACCCATAACAAAGTCAGATTCCAGATGCTTGTATCTGATTTCTTTCTTGACAGCCATACAAAACCTGCACATCATGCCATGTGTAAAGTTCAGTGTTGTACGTATCGCCGTTACAGGTAACGCCGTTACAGTAATCGATACTTTTTCGGTATCGGAGTGCGTATCGGCGATACTTTTTAACATCAGTATCGGAAAAGTATTTCCGTTACGCATTTATGGTAACGCATCGTTACCGATACCGATACTTTTTAGTGCCCCACCGACCATATTTCTTACTCTTATTCATTGTCAATGGTCCGCCTAGCCCTCGACAAGAAGATTGCGGACACGCCTACGTGCTCCGTAACCGGAATTATGAAATTATACCAAACACGTGTTCACCGTTTTTCTTTGAAACTGAAGGAAATAACCACGCTGTGTTCAACAAAAGAGTTGAGGTCAACGAACAGAGGTCAAGTTCTTTAACAGTGCGCTCTAAATTCCACTGCTAAGCTGCCCTGTCGCACTGAGTCACACTCACATATACTGTGGCATTGTAAACTTCAGATAGGATTCCTGGGTCATTGGACTTCATGGTATGTGTGGGCCTGAGACTAACGTAATTGTCACACTGGCCTCTGTCAGCTGCCGGAGACACCACAGCTTGCAAGGATGACAGAAGACGATTTCAAGAACCAGCTATTGCTAAAAGTCGAGCATAACGTTTCCGAGCTACATATGAAATATGCTGTCTTTTCACTGCAGAACTGTTCACGTAAGCGATATTTCCATGTTGCACCATCTCCGTATTTCAAACAAAAGTATCGCCCAAAGTATCGCGTTACTTTTTTTAGTAACGGTAGCGGTACTTCGTTACTTTACAAAAGAAGTATCGATATCGGTATTTCGATACTTTTTACTCAAGTAACGAGTATCGGTATCGCGATACCATATTTCGGTAACGTGTACAACACTAGTAAAGTTACACTTAAACCCTGCAATGCGGTGACTCGATAGGTTGTCGCATGTCACAATTAAAACAGAGCCCTTGATATTGACATCATTTATAACGATACCATCGCATTCCAGGGTTGCAACGTCTTGTTTCAGTGGTGCAAAGATTGTATCCAGACCATAGTGTGAGGCTAACTTATCGTTAGCTAAAAGTACGAGGTGGATTTCCCTTAGCCTTGATCTTGACTTGCGGGAAACATTTAACACTGAAAAGTATACAGCTAACAATTTGTGTTTACCTCTTTTGCTACCAAGAGGATCGCAGACCTCAAACTCATCAGCATAGACCTGGATGCAGACCTTACGTGAATCGCCATGAAAAAAAGGATGGGCATGGAAGAGGGTACCATCAAATACACTGCGCAGAATGTCACCGATACTGTTCTCAGTGAACTCACATTCCCGCAGCACGTTCCCTAAAACTTCACAAATCGGCACATAATGAAACTTGTCTTTCTTTCCATTTTCGTCCGTCCCAAGTACAACCTCTCTTGGCTCAACAAATGGCAGGAACGTCCTCCAATATGCTTCACGTGCCTTCTGTGTCTGCAGTTGCTGCACATCTCTGTCGAACTGGGTTTTCAAGTCTTTGAAACGATCTATTGGCATTTCCAGCCACTGTTCTGTTAGTCCCTGAATGTAAAATATTGCATCATTCACCACGTCATTCAGCGTCGACTCCGGGATGCGTCTTCTTTCCATCCACTTAAGCACCATAATCGCTAGTTGCCTGATGAAGTCGGGATCCTCTTCTTCACAATCCGAGCTTCCACTAATGCCTGTGTCTTCTGCAATTCGCACCTCTCCATTTTGGTCATCACTGACGGAGGGAAGATTTTCATTGTCTGTGAGGCCTGCAGAGCTTGCTGAAGCAGAAAGTTGACTTGAAGCTGAAGACTCAAATGCACCAGAGTGTTTCACCCTTGCATGCTTCCGGTACGAATTATACAGGTGAAATGTTTGCAGGCACCCTTGAAGACCACAGGTCCAATTTCCCTTGTGGCTATGCCTTACGGAGAGATGCCGAAACAGCTCCTTGAGAGAGAATGATTTCCAGTCACATCTTGGGCAGCAAAAGCAAAGCAGTCTAGGCATCTGCACATGAAATGAAAAGCCACACCAAAATATATTTTGCTTCAATAAACAGCCTGAGCACAACACATCGACAGCTATATTCTTACCGCAGACTATACACTGAAAAAATACAAAAGCCCTGTCGGTGACAACATTCATGGTAACGCTTCAAAAGTGCAAACCATGTGCATGCTTCTTTGGCCTCGAAGTAAAACAGAATTTAAAAAAAATGGTTAATATGTCACTGTCGCCACTCTTTTGCCCGAAAATACTTTTTCCTTAGAGTGTAGATGTGGGGGGGGGGGGGGAGCATGTGAACGAAATCCACATTTAGAAGGATGTGTTGCCGTCGTCACTCTGTTGGTTCTTCAAGCCCAGGTGTACGTTTTGTTATGGATCTACTATGGCAGCTTTCTCGCGTTTATGCCGTTTTACCTGCGACATAGACAGAGGCCTGTTTTTCGTACTATTCCGAAAGCCTGGAAAATATTAGCCAGGTTAACTTGAAAGGGCTGTCTGGGCCAGCTAGCAGTCGAAAATGATTCTCAAATACAACATAGGAAACAGTAACGGCAAACGGACTGTACATTGAACCCGCCGGCCGAGGTACATTTCGCCTGGAAAATGAGTGCTCAACGTGACAACCAACACGCCTGTTTTGTAGAAGTAACACTTAAACATCAACAACAACTTGCATTGACTCCCTACTGTGCCTTACCTTGATCAGCGTAGTTCCGTTTTCGCGGCTTTCACTGTGTTCTTTCACATTTCATGGTGACATCACCAGCCACTGGTTGTTCACTCTTCGCACAGCGAATTCTTCATCACAATGTTTATGTTACATGTACGTCATGGTTCAGCCGTGAGAAATTAAAAAGAAACCAACAACGAAAGCTTCGCAAAGCAAAACAACACACTGCCCGCAAACCTGAAACGACAACAAAACAGCACACACACAATAAGAACATTTTAAGAATACACTGCATCAAAATATCTCTGAATGCTAGCTGAAGCACGGTAGTAAAAAATGTTCGACGTCGATGTGAAATTAAAACGCTCCGTATTTGTATGGAGCTCTGCTACGTGTTCAGTGTTCCGTTTATGTACGTTTCGCCTTTTCCTTGCTCGGCCCTGCTTGCTCCTCTTTCTCCTGTCGGAGGCGGATGGACAGCTCTTTTCTCCCGCCGTTTTCAAGGCGCCTATTTTCAAAGAAGTCAAACTGCGTTCTAGTTTAGCTTTGTTGACATGGAAGAATCCACGTGTCTGGTGCACGTCTTGCACGCAGACGTTAACAAAAAGTTTGCACTTCAAAAGCTGGACCTGCAAAGCTTAAAAGTGGCTATTGCGTCTTCAAGTAGAGTGGGACGTCATGTCAACTGCAATGAAGACAGGTTTCAGGTAAGCGCTTGATCCTAATCGTCTTTAGCATGTGGTTGATTCAGAACTTGAGTTGCAGGTATTTGATGAGTCGTTTCAAGCGTACGTGGATTTGGATGACGGATATGAAATCCCGGATATGGGAAGAGTCCGTGTCGTGCGTAACGAACAAAGCGCACCGGGACCGATGGTCGTAAGCGTCTACTGCTCTGAATCAGACTTGACTTCGTTGGTAATAACCGCTTAATTTTACTCGAACCAGGAACCTGATGCAACTCTGCTGCAACCTCAACCAGAACTTAACCCAAATGAAATGGAGCCAGGCCCTCCTATTCCATGTGACAATTGTGGAAGTCAGGATGTTTATTGATTAATAAACGAGCTACACGTAAAACAAGAGTGGGCGTCTCAATCTCCTTGTGGTCTCGTCTTGGCTATCGCCTGGCTACCTTGATGTCGATAGCGATAGGGCGGTATGTCTTTCTTGACATCCCCCCCTTTTTTTTACAAGTCCAGCTTTACAATGGGCTTTACAGCACGACCCGATTTGGTCACTTTGGTCGGGGATGATTTGTCGTTCAGTGCGCTGGTGGTGCTCGCCGCTGTGTTTGCCGTTTCTTCGTAGGCGGCGGAGCTGGGAGTTCTCCAGAAGTCTTGGTCATTACGCAGTTTTGCTTTGGTTGGTCTTACATGACAGCTGTTACGCCTTTAGCAACCTTTCGATGTTTGCACTATGATTGAACGTGGTTGCGGTGCATGGGGGGGGGGGGTTGGACAACTGTTCCTGGCACCCATTTCCGGTCTCTATCCCATACCTTCACTTGGTCTCCGCTGCTCAGGGGAGGGGCCAACTTAGTGTGTTGGTCACCATAAGTCTTTTGACGGATCGCTCTGCACGTAGTTTTCCAGCGACATTGTTTATGACTTCTGGTTGGAGCAGTTTCTCATGCGTTGGCATTTGCGTTCTCGTCCTTCGGCTATACAGTCTCTGAGCTGGTGAACCTAGCTCTGCGTTTCTTGGGGTGTTTCTCAGGTTCAGTAGAGCCATTTGTACATCTGTCCCGTCGAGGGTGCATTTCCTTAGTATTGCCTTTGCAGTTTGGACTGCTCTTTCAGCAAGTCCGTTGGATTGTGGATACCTCGGACTTGAGGTTATGTGCTCGAATCCCCAATCTTTGCTGAACGTCTTGAACTCTTGTGCAGCATAGCATGGCCCATTGTCAGTCTCTACTATTCTCGGTATACCATTTGTCACCATCCATTCTTTCATGATGGTGATGACTTCCTTCGATGTTTCTCCTCGACCCAAGCAGCACGCCAATATTGGTCCAATATTGGACCCATATGGGCTGCCAAGATTGCCAATATTGGTCCAATATGGGCTGCCAATATTGGACCAATATGGGGAGCGCAACCAGGCTCCATATTGGACCAATATGGGCTGCCCATATTGGCAAGCCCATTTTGTGCCAATATTGCCAATATTTCTGTGATAACACCAACGGGGAGTCCGTGTAATAATAAAGCATTATGCTGTAAATATTCACCACTGATATTACTTTTGTCTGATTTTTGTTTTTTATTTCTGCAGATCTAATTGATCCACGTTCACATCACTGAAAAAAAAAAAGGAAAGAAACACGGCATTGCACAAACAAATAAACAAAAAAAAACGAAGAACAGGTGCTACGCCCGCCTTGCTGAAGGACACAAGCAGTCCCACAGAACTGCCAATGCCAATGCCAAAGATCCCTCTGAAGCCTTCATTGGGATTGCAATATTCTGTGGACTAACAATTTCCAACCCGCTCCGAGAATACAAAGCAGCGAAACACTTTCGTGGCGGTGACGGACACACGCCAGAGCAATTTACACTGCTTGCAGCAACTTGAAGTCACCTAACTTTACAGAATAGCCATCCCTTCCTATCAAACATTGTGTTTTTTTACTTGACCTGCCGCAATTTCGTTATCATTACAGCACCCAGCGACATTTTAGCCCTATGAAACGTCCGTTCGGGCTGTCGCGCATGCGCATTAGTTGTAGGACGCGTGATTACGCTCAAACAACTCGCTTGCTCTCAGTCGGCTCGACCGATTGGCATTGGCATCGCGAAGGAAGATGGCGGCGACTTTCAAGACGTGGAATGTTGAGGTGTCGAATTCTAGCGAACTTTACGTTGGGAATGCCAAGTACGTTGACTGTTTCGAACAATGTGTATCATCTGCGGGAAGTTCTTGAATGTAACGATGTAGTGAATTGGGTATTTCACACGCTTCAACGTTCAATCTTGCCGTGCTGCTTGGGCATTTGTGCAATACGGCTACGTACCCTGTTCAGTCAACATAGGGTGTAAGCGTGCAATATGGGGCCAATATTCCCAAGATTTTCCCAATATCGGCTCAAAGTGGGCAATATGGTGCCCATATTGCCAGGATTTTCTCCATATTGGCTGAAACTGGGCAATATGGGGCCCGTATTGCCCATTTTCAGCCAATATGGGGAAAATCTTGGCGAAACGGAAAACCAATCGCATACGCCTCGGCCTCGATGACAGAATCTCAGCCGTAGTACCCCCAAATCGAAAAAGAGGCATTGGCGATCAGATATGGGTGTAAAAAGTTCCTCCAGTATGTATATGGCAGGCCTCTGACCATAGAAACAGACCACAAACCGACTGAGAGCATTGCTAGGAAACCACTAAGCAAGGCACCACCAAGACTACAGAGGTTGCTACTAGACGTGCAGCAGTACGCACTGACAATTACGTACAAGAAGGGCACCGAGTTGGTGACAGCAGACCTACTGAGCAGAGACTGCGTAAATGTCGAAACAACAGAAGAGTGCACATCAGACTTGCAAGTCATGGCAATAGTGCTGATGGCACAAGAGACATGGGAGGAGCTCAAAAGAAACTTCGCCAGAGACGAGGACTTTCAAGCAGTTGTGAAACTAGTCACAGAAGGATGGCCTAACAACACTCATGAACTAACCGAACCAACGAAGCTCTACTGGTCATTCCGAGATGAGCTTTCTGTCTATGAAGGCGTCCTGTTCAGAGGAGACCGACTAGTCATACCTAAGTCATGGAGAGGCCGGCTGCTCAAACAGATCCACATGGGACATAGTGGCATAAACAGTTGCCTCAAGAGAGCCAGAGAAACAGTTTACTGGCCAGGCATGTCTTCAAACATAAAGGACCATGTTGAACGGTGCTCCTCGTGCCAAGAGACAGAGAGGATGCCACAACGTGAGCCACTGCACATGAAGGAAGTACCAAGTCTCCCATGGGAAAGAGTTGCAACAGACCTCTGCAGTTTTGAAGGCCAAACCTACATTGTCATAGTCGATAGTTACTCTGGATACCTGGACTTTAAAGCACTTCCCCAAGCAGCACACAATATTGGACCCATATTGGCTGGTCATTGGCGAAACGGGTCCCATATTGGACCCGTATGACCAGTAGAGCTTCGTTGGTTCGGTTAGTTCATGAGTGTTGTTAGGCCATCCTTCTGTGACTAGTTTCACAACTGCTTGAAAGTCCTCGTCTCTGGCGAAGTTTCTTTTGAGCTCCTCCCATGTCTCTTGTGCCATCAGCACTATTGCCATGACTTGCAAGTCTGATGTGCACTCTTCTGTTGTTTCGACATTTACGCAGTCTCTGCTCAGTAGGTCTGCTGTCACCAACTCGGTGCCCTTCTTGTACGTAATTGTCAGTGCGTACTGCTGCACGTCTAGTAGCAACCTCTGTAGTCTTGGTGGTGCCTTGCTTAGTGGTTTCCTAGCAATGCTCTCAGTCGGTTTGTGGTCTGTTTCTATGGTCAGAGGCCTGCCATATACATACTGGAGGAACTTTTTACACCCATATCTGATCGCCAATGCCTCTTTTTCGATTTGGGGGTACTACGGCTGAGATTCTGTCATCGAGGCCGAGGCGTATGCGATTGGTTTTCCTTTTTGCATTAGGACAGCTCCTAGTGCCTTGGAACTGGCGTCGACTGAGAGTGTCATTGCGCCATTGACATCGTAGTAAGTCAGTGTCGGTGCATTTTTCAAGGCTTGTTTGATGTCTGCTAGCGCCATGGCTTGCTCATGTGTCCACAGGTACTCCGTGTCCATGTTTATCAGTTGTCTTAGGGGTGCTGTCTTTTCCGCCAGGTATGGTATAAATTTCTGGTGGTACCGGATCATGCCGAGTACCCGTTGCAGCTCTTTTTTGTTGCTTGGCTCTCCTAGTCTGTCGATTGCAGCAACTTTCTCGGGGTCAATCTTGAGTCCTTCGGACGTTATCTCGAGTAGTATAGAGCCGTTACGCACAACAGCCACTTTTTTCTAATCCAGTTCTAGGAATTTCTAACCCACCACCCATTTCTAATCCAGGTGAAGCCAGGTCTAATCCAGGCTCCACCACTTTATGGTGATCCATCCAATTTCTATGAGATTGGCTACCCTTCATTGCCGCATTTGTTCATTCGCTCATAGACACCAAAATTATCTATTCTATTCAATTCTAAGTGGGCTCATAGGCTTCCAAATCGCTCTTTTTTCTAATCCATTTCTAGGAATTTCTAATCCACCAGCTAATTCTAATCCAGGTCAAGCCACTTCTAAGTCCTCTGGTTGGTTGGTCACAGCTCCACCCCCTTCATCCATCAAATTTCTATGTGATTGGCTACCATTAATTGCCACAACATCTGCTCACTCGCTCGTAGACACCAAAATGATCTCTTCTATTCAATTCTAAGTCGGCTCGTAGGTTTCCAAATCGCTCACCTGTCTATTGGTCTGGGGGTGGTCACTTTCATTCATTTCTAAAACCCAGTGATTGACTCAGGATCCTATTGGCTACCTCCGATACATGTTCAATAGACTCATTGGTCATTCCTACTCACAGGTTACTCGGTCACACGCTTTCAACTGCATATTGCTTCATAATTCCAGCTGCATAATAGACAACCACTCATTGATCAATCCCATTCATTTCTAGGCCAGCTCACAGTTCCCCCAAATTGCTTATTGATCCGGGAGGCCTTCTTTTTTAGCCTGAGCGACTCTCGGCAGTGGTTGGGACACAAAAACATGGTAAATAGTTTTCAATGTTTATTGAGTACATCATGGCAGTCTCGGAGATATTGTAGTTCTCCATGGGGACACATCCATGCACGCCGTACACCTCCGCTCGCATTGCGTTTTTCGCATAAGAACCATGTGGATCACCCAGGCACTCGTCCTTCTCTGTCCATGACCCAGAGGCAAACCGCAGGAGAGAGAACAGCATGTGACAGAAGCATTAATTCTCTTCCTGCACATCTTCTGACGCAAAAAGAATATTATGAGCTTCACTAGTTATATCACCCACTTAAACTTACCATATTCATAGCTTCCATAAGGATAGGAGTCGATGTCATTGCACAGGTATCTCTTGTCGTCGTATGCCATCAGACTTCTTTTGACATTTCTGATGGTGTACATACACTGCTTCTTTCCAACGATTGATACTTGTTCGTTCGATACGCTCGTGTGATTGAACAGGGTATTGTAGTATGTCTCATGGAGGAGGTGCTTGCGTACAATATTCTTTTTGACCCCTTTAGCTCATGCAATTTGCTTTCCTCCAGCTAATTTGACGGAATACATTTTAGCTTTCAAACATACTACTTCCTCAATAGGTACACTACCAGTTTCACTTTTGAATGCCCCAAGTCTTCCACGATTCTTTTCACTGTACAGTGGATGATCCCGATCGAAGGAAGACAGATCTAAGTGGTCGTCGGCAATCGCTCGTAACTGATCTTCGTAGTCCTTGCAGAACAGGCCGAGGATCAGAGAATCCGTGTCAAAGTAACAGGTAATCACCGGACAAGTGAGCTTACTCAGCAAGGTTTCATAGTAGAATGAGTACATGGTTAATTTACTCAGTTCCAAAATCGTAAACCCAATCTGGAGCGGGAAATCGCATCGCACTTTTCTTTTGCGCATTTCGTACATGACACAATCCGGGGACAAAATTTCCATCCTCACGCATTCCGCCCGACTCCCGAGGCGACTCGCCGTCTCCTCATCGAAGGCTACTCGAATATCACGCATGTTAAATTTATTTAGAAGTGTTCTCCCAAAGACTGCATTATTTGAGAGTTTGTAGAAGTTTTTTTCGAAAGTCGTACACGAGGCAACGCGTCTGGCAACATTGTCCTCGATGTAGGGACGCAGGAATGGTGCTTGACGAAATTTTAGAATTCTGTGAATTTTTGTCACCCTCATGCCCAATCTACAATAGAGTGCGAGCAACGCGTAATGAACGACGTACTCGACCTTGTCCTTGCACGTGAGCAACAGCTTTTTGCTGTTAGCAGGCTGATACATTAATTCTTCGAGAAGCCCTCGCTGGAATGGCGAGAGCTATTCCTTTGGGACTACTGCCTTCTCGGGAGCCAGGGGGAAGTACCTCGTTAGAGCGTGAATAGATTTTGGATACTCCAAGTCACATACGTACACATACCCCACCTCCGAATCCGTGGGGTGACGCATAAAATCCACGGAGCTAAAATCCTCGACCCATTCGAAATCACCGACAGGGAGGTGCTTTATCATACTAAATCCGTACAGATTGTTGCAATCTATGTATGATATGTACACCTCCTCTTTATCAGGATCATAGCCGCTACACAGAGGGTTATTGGCACGCAAATGACGCCTGCTCGCCTGACAGAGCCCGCCTCTAACACCCGATTCGATGGTTCTGTACATTTCCTCATCGGTAATCAATTCCAATTTTGCATTCGTATAATTTAACGCGCATTGCCACGAATAGGATGCCAGAGAAACGCAATGAAGCAATTCCAATCCGCGTGCGCTGTAGCACAGGCGTCGGAAGTGCTGCATTATGTCTGCATGTAAGAGGGCATCCGTTTTCAGGTACAATGTGTTATAATCCCGTAAACTCGAGCACCCAAAATGTTCAAATACATGCACAGCGTACTGGTAGTCCTCATCGCTTACATCTTCCCCAGATAGATCATTTCGAAAAGCGGATTTTTCTGGGAGACTCAACTCGTCGTACACTGCAAAAGAACTAAGGTAACTGTAAGGGAACACACCTTTACGAAGCAAAATTTTGTAGTCGTCTCCAGATACCTGCTTCAAGCATTGGAACGCCTCTGCACCCCCCATGGATTTCACGGTTTCCACAAGCTCCCCAAGTGATGAATTTATGTACTGCATGGTATCTCTGAAGAGGAAGGTACCAATTTCGAACGAACGAATTTTTTCCATGGAGCTGGCCACAATGAAGGGAGGTCGCTTCCACCCGAGAACGTGAAATTCCCGTAACAGTCCAGCCAAATCATAAGACAAATTGTGGACCATGATCGGCAATTTTTCTCTGGTAGTGCACGCGACGTTACAGGGGTTGCACAGTGTCGCGATATAATTTGTCTCACCCGCAGTACAATGCTTCGAATGATCATGATGCCGGACACGAGGTAGGTCTTTCGCGAATTCCCGTTTACAGTATGCACAGTGGGTGGCAGCTCTGTGCTTGGCTTGTTGTTCATCGCTCAGCACCATTGCAGCGGGGCAGGCGTTCAAGGCAATCATTTCATCACGCATTTCCATGAGCGCCTTCACACACTGCTTTGCCGCATCTTCCCCGTGGTGTGTCCTAATACGCATCACCTTTGAGTCGTGGGTACGCACGAGCACAGCACAGAAGCTAGAGGTAATGTGACGTTGCATGCCAACACCACTGGGTGCGAGTACGCTCTCAGTGTCCAACGCAACGACGTAGTTGTACTGCTGCATGTACTGTATTTTAGTAAACTCTACAAAATTTTTTCCCGGCTCGCAAAATTCCAACAGGATTTCGTTCACGTCCGTGCAAAGGCGTCGATGTTTCGCCATGCTCTCTTCCTTCACGAAAGAGCGTGTACAGCGTTCGCATACGAAATGGTTACTTCTTGTTGTCAACAAGCGTTCGAGGGACTTAATTCCAAAAAAATGCTCATCTACTTCCAACAAGTGAATTTTCTTTTCCCATTCTAGTTTTGGGGGTCGCGACACATGTACTCCCTGAACGACATACGCGTACACGTAGACGGAAATCTTGTTTTGGTTTTCGAATTCGTCAAGATCAGAGAAGGATACAGGGAAGTGACTAGGCCACCAGTACTCTGTTGCATAATTTTCATATTTTTTCCATTGGTTCCTTTCCTGCGGGTGCAAGAGGGCAAGTGTATTGTATTTAAAGCACTCGCCCTCCTTACGCTCTGGTAAAGGGACATTCGTTAACACGTTTCTGCATTTAGCCAGATTCGTGGGAAGTACCCCATTGCACCCGAATTTTTTAGTTTTCACAGCGGAAATACACAGTTGAACTTTTTGGACGTCAGTGGATACAAACCCACTACCCTCGCGCTGGTAATTTTCAATGCGCCTGGTGGACTCCTGAATCGCATCCATCAAAGTATTTGCGATAGCTCCGTCGCTGTGTACTTCGCGAGCAAGCGCCATAAAATGAGCTATGTGTGCGGTTACATCCCCTCGATTTTCTTTCATCATTAGAACGTCAGAACAAATGCAAAACCTAAAGGGTATTCTTTGTGCTCGCAAAATAGCAATTATGTTGTGGAGGTGGTTCATTAAATATTGTCGCAAGTCCTCTACTCCCTGATCGTGAACAGATGCCAATAGCACAAACGCTTTGACGATACCTCGAAATGCGCTATCAGTTTGAAAGAAAGGCAGGAAGGAAATGTCCACATAGGGATGTGATCGCTCGACGTGAGCATGCAATGTGGCAGGTGAAATGTCTGGAGAAGATGGTGAATTCTCTTCCAATGGCTCATCATCCATGATATCATGAGGATCAAAAAACCAGAACACGCATCTAGGCACTGAAAAAAAAAAAGAAGAAGAAACACTAAGAAAACGTGCACCACAGAGCGTGGATGAAAAATACTTACTTTTGAAGCGAGCTCCGCACACTCCCGAAGCGATGCGAAGACTGCTGCCTCTTTACACATCCTCCCCACTTATATAGCGGCGACCTCGCTGCATGCCCCAACATGCACGGGTGCGAGGAGTTGTCATAGCCTAAAAATAAACTTGCTCTGCATGTTCAAGGTCGCAGCTTGCCCTTGGCTTCACGTAATGCTCCGTCCGCCTACACCATTGCCGCACCTGAGCGCAAAGTTCGCGCTCTCATCACACGTCATTCCGACATGCAAATCGCTTCCATGAGCATGCACACAACCATCCCTTTTTGTTCACAGTGGCTATGGAGTTTCAATAATATTACTTAAATGAAACAAATTACAGTGAAATGCAGATTCATCTCAGACAGGAATTTCTACCCTCAGCGTTAAACCCTCAGATACCAGCATTTCTGCTCGAATAGCAAAATAGCTATGACTTCAAAAATTAAAGCTAACAAACTACCATCAACTGACAAAACACCCATTTCTCCTATCAGATAATTATTGCATAATGCTACATACAGTCGCATTGCCACTGCGTAAAGAAACCACAGGACAAGGGTACACAAATTCACTTAAGCGATGAGGGAAAAGGCTTAAGACCTCAGGCATAATCGCAGAGTCACCACACATCGCTAGGCGGCTAGCACAAGATAACAACAAGATACTAGCGGCGGGTAAAATCGTATCACTGCTAAACAAGTCCCAACATGCCATGATGACGTCACAAACCAAGAAAAAAGCACACACGCGCGCGCACACAGCAGCTCAGGAATGCACAAGGAGAGGTGCTTTATTGGAATTTCTACTCCTGGCTCAGACACCAACATTTCTGCTCAAATACCCATAACTGCAAGATTAAGTACTGCTTACTTCATCGAGCACCCAACAAAATCAAACAAACAAACAAACAAACCCACTTTCCGTGATAGAACACTATTCAGCTTTACCAAGTGATTTTCTTCTGCTTTAGCAGTGAAAGAAAAAAAGAGCCATGAAAAATTAACACGTACTTTTGCTTGAATAGCTATAACTGCAAAAAAAAAAAAAAAAAAAACCGAAGCACATGCTAATAAACGGCACCCCAAAGAAAAAGGCACCCATTTCTGCTATCAGATAATCAGGTCCACAATTTGTCTTATGATTTGGCTGGACTGTTACGGGAATTTCACGTTCTCGGGTGGAAGCGACCTCCCTTCATTGTGGCCAGCTCCATGGAAAAAATTCGTTCGTTCGAAATTGGTACCTTCCTCTTCAGAGATACCATGCAGTACCTAAATTCATCACTTGGGGAGCTTGTGGAAACCGTGAAATCCATGGGGGGTGCAGAGGTGTTCCAATGCTTGAAGCAGGTATTTGGAGACGACTACAAAATTTTGCTTCGTAAAGGTGTGTTCCCTTACAGTTACCTTAGTTCTTTTGCAGTGTACGACGAGTTGAGTCTCCCAGAAAAATCCGCTTTTCGAAATGATCTAACTGGGGAAGATGTAAGCGATGAGGACTACCAGTACGCTGTGCATGTATTTGAACATTTTGGGTGCTCGAGTTTACGGGATTATAACACATTGTACCTGAAAACGGATGCCCTCTTACATGCAGACATAATGCAGCACTTCCGACGCCTGTGCTACAGCGCACGCGGATTGGAATTGCTTCATTGCGTTTCTCTGGCATCCTATTCGTGGCAATGCGCGTTAAATTATACGAATGCAAAATTGGAATTGATTACCGATGAGGAAATGTACAGAACCATCGAATCGGGCGTTAGAGGCGGGCTCTGTCAGGCGAGCAGGCGTCATTTGCGTGCCAATAACCCTCTGTGTAGCGGCTATGATCCTGATAAAGAGGAGGTGTACATATCATACATAGATTGCAACAATCTTGACGGATTTAGTATGATAAAGCACCTCCCTGTCGGTGATTTTGAATGGGTCGAGGATTTTAGCTCCTTGGATTTTATGCGTCACCCCACGGATTCGGAGGTGGGGTATGTGTACGTATGTGACTTGGAGTATCCAAAATCTATTCACGCTCTAACGAGGTACTTCCCCCTGGCTCCCGAGAAGGCAGTAGTCCCAAAGGGTTGGCTCTCGCCATTCCAGCGAGGGCTTCTCGAAGAATTAATGTATCAGCCTGCTAACAGCAAAAAGCTGTTGCTCACGTGCAAGGACAAGGTCGAGTACGTCGTTCATTACGCGTTGCTCGCACTCTATTGTAGATTGGGCATGAGGGTGACAAAAATTCACCGAATTCTAAAATTTCGTCAAGCACCATTCCTGCGTCCCTACATCGAGGACAATGTTGCCAGACGCGTTGCCTCGTGTACGACTTTCGAAAAAAACTTCTACAAACTCTCAAATAATGCAGTCTTTGGGAGAACACTTCGAAATAAATTTAACATGCGTGATATTCGAGTAGCCTTTGATGAGGAGACGGCGAGTCGCCTCGGGAGTCGGGCGGAATGCGTGAGGATGGAAATTTTGTCCCCGGATTGTGTCATGTACGAAATGCGCAAAAGAAAAGTGCGATGCGATTTCCCGCTCCAGATTGGGTTTACGATTTTGGAACTGAGTAAATTAACCATGTACTCATTCTACTATGAAACCTTGCTGAGTAAGCTCACTTGTCCGGTGATTACCTGTTACTTTGACACGGATTCTCTGATCCTCGGCCTGTTCTGCAAGGACTACGAAGATCAGTTACGAGCGATTGCCGACGACCACTTAGATCTGTCTTCCTTCGATCGGGATCATCCACTGTACAGTGAAAAGAATCGTGGAAGACTTGGGGCATTCAAAAGTGAAACTGGTAGTGTACCTATTGAGGAAGTAGTATGTTTGAAAGCTAAAATGTATTCCGTCAAATTAGCTGGAGGAAAGCAAATTGCAAGAGCTAAAGGGGTCAAAAAGAATATTGTACGCAAGCACCTCCTCCATGAGACATACTACAATACCTTGTTCAATCACACGAGCGTATCGAACGAACAAGTATCAATCGTTGGAAAGAAGCAGTGTATGTACACCATCAGAAATGTCAAAAGAAGTCTGATGGCATACGACGACAAGAGATACCTGTGCAATGACATCGACTCCTATCCTTATGGAAGCTATGAATATGGTAAGTTTAAGTGGGTGATATAACTAGTGAAGCTCATAATATTCTTTTTGCGTCAGAAGATGTGCAGGAAGAGAATTAATGCTTCTGTCACATGCTGTTCTCTCTCCTGCGGTTTGCCTCTGGGTCATGGACAGAGAAGGACGAGTGCCTGGGTGATCCACATGGTTCTTATGCGAAAAACGCAATGCGAGCGGAGGTGTACGGCGTGCATGGATGTGTCCCCATGGAGAACTACAATATCTCCGAGACTGCCATGATGTACTCAATAAACATTGAAAACTATTTACCATGTTTTTGTGTCCCAACCACTGCCGAGAGTCGCTCAGGCTAAAAAAGAAGGCCTCCCGGATCAATAAGCAATTTGGGGGAACTGTGAGCTGGCCTAGAAATGAATGGGATTGATCAATGAGTGGTTGTCTATTATGCAGCTGGAATTATGAAGCAATATGCAGTTGAAAGCGTGTGACCGAGTAACCTGTGAGTAGGAATGACCAATGAGTCTATTGAACATGTATGGGAGGTAGCCAATAGGATCCTGAGTCAATCACTGGGTTTTAGAAATGAATGAAAGTGACCACCCCCAGACCAATAGACAGGTGAGCGATTTGGAAACCTACGAGCCGACTTAGAATTGAATAGAAGAGATCATTTTGGTGTCTACGAGCGAGTGAGCAGATGTTGTGGCAATTAATGGTAGCCAATCACATAGAAATTTGATGGATGAAGGGGTGGAGCTGTGACCAACCAACCAGAGGACTTAGAAGTGGCTTGACCTGGATTAGAATTAGCTGGTGGATTAGAAATTCCTAGAAATGGATTAGAAAAAAGAGCGATTTGGAAGCCTATGAGCCGACTTAGAATTGAATAGAATAGATAATTTTGGTGTCTATGAGCGAATGAACAAATGCGGCAATGAAGGGTAGCCAATCTCATAGAAATTGGATGGATCACCATAAAGTGGTGGAGCCTGGATTAGACCTGGCTTCACCTGGATTAGAAATGGGTGGTGGATTAGAAATTCCTAGAACTGGATTAGAAAAAAGTGGCTGTTGTGCGTAACGGCTCTATACTACTATCTCGTAGCCAGGAAACGGCTGCTGGCTTGTCGAAGACGCATTTTGCTTTGTTCAGTTTTGCTCCTGATTTGCTCAGGGCATCCATGACCTTCTTGGTGTACTCTACAAGCTGCTCACTTGTCTCTGCATACACCAGGATGTCGTCCATGGAGTTGACGGCGTTGGGTGTACCTTCGATGATTCTGTAGACAACCTGTTGGAACACTTCTGGGGCAGTGGCAATCCCAAATGGCACTCTCTTGAAACAATATCTTCCCATGGAGTGCTGAAGGCTAGGTATTTCTTGGTGCGCTCTGACACCTTCATTTGCCAAAACCCCTTCTTCGGGTCTAGTAGGGTAGACCGCTTAGCTCCCCTGATGTTGGCGACGATTTCCTCCAGTGTCTTGAGTGGATAGTGTCTTCTAAGCAGCACCTTGTTCAGTTCTACTGGGTCGATTCCTCAGCTTTCCTCGCTGCTTTATCACAATCATTTCGCTGCAGAATGGTGTTGGCCCTGTTACTTTCTCTATTATTCCTTTTTGCTCCATGCTTGTTAACTCTTGTTTCACTTCATCCATGATTGCAAATGGGACTTTTCTTGGGGGCTTGTTTTCGAGACTCTTGCTTTCTTCATCCTTGATGTCTACATCGTACTCGAAGTTTTTTATGCATCCGATCCCTGGAAAGATATCATCTGTGCTCGCATCTGTGGCAAGTACTGTCTTTACTAGGTTAAGTGCTTCGCAGGCATTCTGCCCTAGCACCAGTGTGACATCTGCATCCACGACTAGGAACTTCAACTTTGCGGGGTGTCCTCTTACAGTACACGACCTTCGACTTCACCCATTACTTCAATCTTGTGGTTGCTGTATGTAGATATGCTCCTGACAGATGACTGATGCATCTGGGCCCCAGTGTCCAGTTTCATTACTACGGTGGCACAGCAGCTGAATTGGATTTCTTCTTGCCACGCTTTCTCGCTTGGGGTTGTTTTTAGCTCAGTCACATAGAGTTCATCTTGTTGATCATAGATCAGGTCTTGTTGATCGTCAATCAGATCTACTTGTTGTCCTTTGCTTTTGCCTGTTTGGCATACTGCTGATAAGTGTCCTATTTTCTGGCACTTGAGGCACTGTTTGCCATACGCAGGGCATTCTCTGGGCTTGTGAAACTTTCCACAGAAGCTGCATGGATTTCTGGGTTGTCCCTGCTTGTTTGCGGTAGATGGCTTATGCGCTGTCTTTGTCTCGTAACTTGTCTTTTTGACGGGAGGTTTCCTCTTGATCGCATCGACCTTCACTGTATCTTTGTTGACTTCTTTGTTGACTATCTCCCTCTGCTGCCTAGTAGCCTGCTCACTCGCTTTGCACCTTTTTATCGCCTTTTGGAGGCCAACTGCGGTTTCACTAAGCAGTTTCTCGCGCACGTCATCATTTGTGATGCCGACGATTATGCGATCTCTTAGTAGCTCGTCATTAAGGTCTCCGAACTTGCACTTCTTTGCTTGCAGTGTCACTGCCGTCAAGAATTCTGTGAAGCTTTCCCCTTCTTTTTGTTTCATCTGGTTAAACCTGTAGCGTTCATACGCGTGGTTTATCTTAGGGATGAAGTGCTATTTCAATCTTTCCATGACGGTCTCCAAGTTTTTCTTGTCTTCTGCACTCAATGAGAGTGTGCGGAACGCGTTCTGTGCGTCCGGTCCGACGACTGTCATGAAGTTTGCAACTTGCACTTCGGGTGGTTTCTTCTGAAGTTGCATTGCTGTTGCGTACCATTCGTAACTTTCTAGCCAGTCATCCCAAGTGTTGGGTGACATCGCTGACATGTCAAGCGGCTTTGGGGCTCTCAGGCCGCCTTCTGTCATTGTCTTCGGAGATCAGTGACGGCGTGCCTACTTTTCTTGTCTTTCTTTCTGGTGCCTCCGTTGACAGCTTCTTCTTCTTTTTGTTGCCGTGGCTTCTTTTAGTCTTCCTCTTCTAGTTCTTGCATGATCCCGGTTCTGACACCATGTGGAAGTCAGGATGTTTATTGATTAATAAACGAGCTACACGTAAAACAAGAGTGGGCGTCTCAATCTCCTTGTGGTCTCGTCTTGGCTATCGTCTGGCTACCTTGATGTCGGTAGCGATAGCGCGGTATGTCTTTCTTGAGAACAATGTCTACTGCACAGAAAGGTCGGCAAGTATATACCGTTTTAGTCGTGCACTCATAGTTTCATACCCCTAAAAAAATGGCAAATGGTGAGAGCAAGAAAACTCACATGCAAGCGGTCGTGTGTGAGAAACAGCAAAATCTAGTCTGTCACTTTACTCTAGAACTAATCGAGGTTTGTCATCATTATTTGTAGCCTGAGTTGGAAGGGAACTTTAAAGGTTGCAGCAGCTCTCATTCTGTCACTGTGTCTTGTTTTACAGCGGGGAACCATTCTGTCCCGTTGCAAATAAGATAGTCATTTCTTTAACAAAATATAGAATTGCAGTACTTCAAAGAATGCAATTTAATTTTTAAATCATACGTTACAATATTTTATGTATGCCACCATAAGTGATTAAATTATTCTTGAAAAAAGAGTGCCTGAGTCACAAACAGTATGGGTGATTTCATTCAGATTCAGGCAGGGCCCTAACCTTTGGGTCTCCGATTTTTTCCGTTATTTTTTATGAGATAGCCCCACCTGTGGCATGAACACTGGTATTGTTCCTAGGTTCGAAGACGACGTGGTAGGCGAGATATAAAATCAAGAGCGTAAGGGGTGAAAACAACGGCTTCGCTCCGAAGCGATTTCTGCCCACTTTGAAGCGCTCTATTCCGGCGTCTGTAACAACCACAACCTCCAGTCTTCCGCTACGCATTCACCATGCCATAGGCTCTGGGGCTGATTAATAATTATTGTCTCCGATGAGCGAAAAATTTTATATAAAATCCGCGAAAAGACATCCCTACTGAATTTTACACACTTTTTGCACCCATATGGCTGCCGTCGTGATTTTAGCAAAACAATGAGCTACAAGTTGAACGGAAGCCTAATTTTCGCTCTGTTCAACGATGTGCAATTCTCTATCCTGCTTCTTTTCGATAAAATTTGCGCCGCAGCTGTCACAGGTACGAACATTTTGTCAAAGTTCGCAAGGCGCGTGCATAAAAAAGCCATGATAGTTTTGTAAAAAAAAAAAAATAGGTTCACGACGAATGCCTTAGCTTTCTTTTGACATACAATTCATGGTTGCTAAAAGCCTCGTGACTGAGTTACAGCGCTCACAAACTGCCATACTTCGCCACGCCCGACGGACTGGCGTACTTCGCCGTCACTTGCTGTTTTCAAGCATGTGCATTCACCAGAAGTTTATAAAAGCTGGTGCATGAGCCACAATACAGGTACCAGTTCATAACGAATATATATTCACTTAAGAAAGATTCCACTTTGCAGAAAAGTGAAGGAAAAGCGGTAAAGAGAGGAACAAGGAATGACAATGAAATCAACAGCGCGTAACTTCCCACCTTTTATTCAAAGAGAACAGTGCCTTAAAAATGCATTAACGCATGGTCGTCACTTCATGCATAGTTCTCGCAAGGAAAACATCCTCGTGTGCACTTCTGTCAGCTTTGTACCAAACGTGACATGAACAAAGGCGAGGTACTGGCCGCATCGACGACCATTCGGTCTGTTTCGATTCCCTGAATGCTGTTACTTCATCTGAAGGGAAGTGCAAGATATGCATTTGCGTGTCCTCGTTCTGTCAGCACCTAAAGCGGAACTGCACCGAGGAACGATCATTGAATTTTTCCGACATAGGTTCTCCAGAGCCATGGTTTGCAAAATTCCCGATTATCCACTCAGATATTGAAGCAAAACCATTGTCTAAAGTATCTCCGTTTATAGTGGCAACGTCACTTGAACAGGTGATCGGAAAGTCCTTTCAGGCAAAGAAGTTGAGTACAGGGGATATTCAGGTCGAAGTAAATAACAAGACACAAAGTACGGCACTCCAGTCATTAAAGAACATCGGAACGATACCAGTGTCCATCACAGCACACCGTACACTTAACACTGTCAAAGGAGTCAACTCAGAAGATGAGCTTATCGATTGTACAGAATCGGAGGTTGAGGAGGGTTTGAAAGACCAAGGCGTCGTCTCCGCAAAGCGAATAGTTATGCGTAGAGATGGCAAGGAAATACCCACAAAGCATATCGTCCTTTCCTTTAAATTGCACAAACTTCCTTCGAGCATCAAAGCTGGGTATGTGAACTGTCATGTGAGACCATTTATCCCAAATCCTCGGCGTTGTTTCAAGTGCCAGCGTTTTGGCCACAGTTCTCAAGTGTGTCGAGGACACCTGGTGTGTCCCAAATGTGCAGGAAAACAACACGCTCCTGAGTCATGCACTAATGACTTCCATTGCGCAAACTGTGACGGTGGCCACCCAGTATATTCTCGGTCCTGTCCGCGTTGGAAAGAGGAAAAACAGATATTGAAAATCAAGACAGAACAGAACATGTCTTACAAAGCAGCAAGAGCACAGCTCGACTTTAACAAAAAAGGCAGCTTTTCCGACGTGGTGCGCAGGGGAGGCAGGGGGTGGCGCCACTGAGGAAGTCCGTTGAGACGCAGACCTGTTTTCTAGGTCCTGAGCCTCCACTCGACACTCCCCAACAGGAAGCTGGAGACACTCAGGTGTCCCCTGCGGAGGTCAGCCGTCCAACTGGCCACAAAGAAGCGCCCACGGCCTGCTCAAAGGTCGATGGCGCACAGTCAATTTGGGACGGGGGCGTTAAAGCCACCTCCCAAATGGGCTTACAAAGTATGGAGGTAGATGATGACGACAAAATGTCACAAAAGTCATCATCAAGCCTCCTTGGTACACAAGGTAAAGAAAAACGGGAAAAAGGCAGAGGAAGAGGTTCAAAGACTGGCGAACTGCAGAAGCAACCCCTGCGAAGGGTCCAACCTCCCAAAATGGAACAGGTGTTTCTTAGTCGGCGTAACCAAGTGCTGCGCGTTCTCTTTGGAGTAGTCATTATTATGAACCACTTCCTCCAGTGGAATTGCCGTGGTTTGTTTTCAAAACTGGATGATGTTCATGATCTTTTCGATACTTACAATGCAGCATGCTTTTGTCTCCAGGAAACTTACTTGAATAGAAGCGCTCCAACTCCTTTACGCAGACACAACATATTTCGAAAGGATCGAAATGATACAAATCGCGCATCCGGTGGTGTGGCGATTGTCACACGAGCATCTATTCCAGCCAATGCAGTTAATCTTGCTACAGATTTGGAGGCTGTCGCGGTGCAGGTGTGCCTCGACAGAATAGTCACCATTTGCTCCATTTATCTGCCGCCAACAGCAGGCATTACAGAAAAGGACATACAAGATTTATGCAGCCAAGTACCAACCCCTTTCATTCTCTTAGGCGATTTTAACGCGCACAATCCCCTCTGGGGTAGTACAAGGATTGATTGTCGGGGCAAGATGTTAGGGAAATTTTTGCTCTCATCATCCATCTGGTCTTTTGAATACAGGGGCACCTACATATGTACATTCCGCTACACAGTCCTTCTCACCATTAGATTTATCCCTGTGTAGCCCATCTCCTTTCGGGGTTCTAGAGTGGTCAGTAAAAGAGAATCCATTGGGAAGTGATCACTTTCCAGTGGTATTGAAATATCTGCCTCAAGTAGGTATCTTGACAACGTGTCCCCCTAGGTGGAAACTGGAGCAAGCCGACTGGACCACTTTTTCTCAAAAATGCGACCTATCTTTAATCCCTGTTGATAGGATGACAACTGACGAAGCAAACCATGTCATTACCAATGTCATCCTTGACGCAGCAACACAATGTATTCCCGTAACTTCCGGTCGTTTGCCAAAGCGACCGAAACCTTGGTGGAACAAGGAGTGTGAGGAAACACAAAAAGCCCAAAATCGTGCGTGGGGTAGATTTCGAAGATACCCCACGAGTGAAAACCTTCTTCTCTTTAAAAAGGCGAGATCCAAGGCCAGGTGGACGCGGAAGCAAGCAAAGCGGTCCTCTTGGCGCAGTTTTGTGTCTTCCCTTCTTCTTCTAACACACCTTCTAAACTTATTTGGAATCGCCTTCATAAGATCAGAGGTGTACACATGAGCCGCGCTACCCCTCTTTTAGTAGTGAATGGTCAGCCATGTGAAAGCCTACAGGAACAAGCCAACGTTCTCGGCGAGCATTTTGAAAGCGTTTCCTCTTCCTGCAACTACAGCAGTGAGTTCCTTAATTTAAAGAGTAGTGCAGAGAAGAGGAAAATTCCAGTGCATTCTGGAGACAATCTTATGTATAATCAACCTTTCACGAAAATAGAGCTTCATCATTCCTTAAAGTGTACAAAAGCAACTTCACCTGGCCCAGACAGGGTGATGTATTCTATGCTGAGTCATCTGCCTGAGGCATCCAAAGAGGTTTTACTCAAATGTTTTAACCAAGTTTGGACCCAGTGTGCATTACCCTCAGCCTGGAAAATTTCAACTGTAAAGGGTGAACCGCATGGCCCGAAAAACTCGCCGAAAACGGGCCGAACCGAATTCGGAGCCGAACTTTTTTCGTGCCCCACCCAGATGGAGGCGAAGTGCACACCGAAACTCGGCCGAAAACTGTCATGGTTGCTAAGTTCATGTGCAGTATCTGTCTCATTACATATATTGTGTATGCCCTTACTTCGACAGTGTTTTTGCGTATTCCTCCTTAAATGAGTTTTTATGCTGTGTTAAATTTCCTGCATCGCCGTACTACGCTTGGTAAGCTCGAAAATATGAATAGAACTTTCCAGATGCGAAACTGTGGCGCGACCAGTTGCCCTCTTCATCGTTCTCGATTACTGCGTTCGCGTTTACCTAACTTTGCATGGCGAATTTGCGATTACTCTTCCAAATACCGATTTCTCGCTTCGTGTTGTTCGACGACCATGGAGAGAAGACGACGGTTGCTGCTGCTGAGGGAAATCTTGCTTCTAAGGAAACGGCAGCGCATGTACCGCTCTTCGTGGGTCCGCCCTGTATGGGGAAACTGGAAAGACGAAAGCGAGTACTTCACTGCGGTACGTTGTCTTGTTTGTTGTGCTCATGACAGAGATAAAATCCTCCCTCTACGCTTTACAGATGAAAACCATGAGAGAGACAAACCCGGAGCTTTTCTTTAAGTTCTACAGGATGACTCCCGAGCTGTTTGACCAGCTCCACGAGATGGTCAGGGCACAGCTCACCAAGCAGCATTGCGTGAGGGAGCCAGTTTCTTCCGGCGAGCGCCTCGCCATGATACTAAGGTAATGTGAAATGGAGATACTGGCTTCAGTGTCAAAATGCTGCATTTCAACGCAATAAAAACAAATGATGTACATGAAAACATGAAAGTACCTCTCCTCTGGCGACCCAATACAGGATATTGCTCTCAGCTTCAGGGTTGGGGTGGAAACAGCTCGTGAGGCGATGCATCTCACGTGCCAGGTGATTTGGGATACCCTCTCACCATTATACATGAAATTAACACGCAAATCAACAATTCCTCGAAGACAAGTGAAGATGCTTGTTTATGCATGCAGTCGTCTGGATAGTTGTTTATGTTACTGTACTTTCATGGCTTGGCATCTAATCTCATATGTATGGTATTGGTTTTCCAGCCCCCCACCGAAGACGAATGGAGGAAAATAGCGGATGACTACTGGCAACGTTGGCAGTTTCCAGCATATGTAGTTCCGTCGATGGCAAGCACATACAGATAGAATGCCCAAAGAAGAGCGGGAGTTTGTTTTTAACTACAAGGTACTTACACACAGCTTGTAGCTTTTTGTGGACACATAAGAGCATACTTTTCCACTTATTTACACTGTTTGCATATTTTGCACATTTTTGTCCACATTGGTGTTGATACACTCTTTAAAAAAGGGGGACTTTTTGGGGAGTGCACCCTTGCCACATATAGTATTAGTCGCTTTGGGGTGTTCGATTACTCACCAGTAGGGAGGTAAAGGGTTGTAAGGAACAATAGGAAAATGCTGTTGTGCTAAAGTTGCAGAAGTTATTGCGGTGTATCCTTAAGGCCAGTTCCCACATATAGCGCTTTGCTTCATTCAACCGTGACGTCGCGGAAGCTGAGCTTTCGATCACTGCTTCCGATCACTCTAAGCAGCAAGACAGGAAGGCGACGATGACGACGTGAAAATGGCCACGAGTTTCATCTGCCTGTGCATGGGTGTTTGGTTATATAGTTTGGTATCGCGATCACATCATCAAAAGTGTCATCCCCAGTGACCTCCAGTTGCTTCAGGCACGAAGCAAGATGTCGTTTCTATATAAGTATGCATGTAGCTCTAGCCAAATAATACCCGTAGCTGTCTTATGATTACTTCACGTAGCGCACATGTTCAGTGCTATACTTTACCAGCCAGTCTTCATTTCCACGAGGGTAATAAAAAATGCTGTTGCTTATTAATTGCTGTCTTGTATTGTATTATAATGCTATTGTTTATTAATGCTCTCACATTAATAAACTTCAGCAATAGTAACATGTTAATATATTCTGCAACGTGTTATGTATATATGTTATGTTATAATATCTCGTCCCACGTCTATTTCAGAAAACGTTCTCTGTAGTCCTGATGGCAGTTGCCGACAGCCGATACAAGTTTGTCTTCATAGATGTAGGTGCATCGGGACGCACAAGTGATGGGGGTGTCCTCAAAAATTCTGCTTTTGGAGAGCGGTTGGACACCAACACTCTTGGTTTGCCTAGGCCAACTTTCCTGCCCGGCACAACAACATTAACAGAACACGTCTTCGTTGGGGACGAAGCCTCTCAATTGCGGAAAGACTTTATGAGGCCTTCCCCAGGAAATCCAGTAGTGATGTCACGACCATCTTCAACTACAGGTTGAGTCGAGCAAGGTACACCCAGTATATTTTTGGCCTTGTTGCTTTCATATTATTGAAACCAGAATCATCGTCATTACAGCCAAAAATAATGCAACATTATAAGCATATATCAAAATACCATACCTTTTCGCCCTTTACAGACGTTGTGTGGAGAATGCATTCGGGATACTCGTGGCACGGTGGAGGATATTTAGATCACCTCTCAAACTGGACCCGAGCAACGTTGACAATGTTGTGAAAGCTGCTTGTGTGCTGCACAACTTTTTGAGCACACACATTGGATCTGAGACTTTGTACTGCCCTCCTGACCTGATGGACAGTGAAGACAGAGCGGGGAACTTCTGTGAAGGCAGGTGGCGCCAAGAAATGCAGCAGAGCTGCGGTTGCCCTCCGAAACACTATAGCCGCGTACCTAATGACTGAGGAAGGCTCTGTGCCATGGCAGTGGAAAATACCCGGTGTACGAAATGGACCCCAGCATTAAAGCTGTTTTTGAATGTGGCAATTTGAGCATGGTTTCTCAAGCAGCACCTAGTAGAAGGAATCCCCGAAAGGGGCTCATGAAACCTAGGGCTCTTCGGGTGGAGGAGCTGCACTTTCCTCCACTCGTTTGAGCCTAGGCTTATTCATGAACTCGGCTGTATGACTAAAATGGAAATTGAAAATGCAGAGAGAGTGGCTTTTAAAATTTTATAATTTATTGCTACACAATAAATTCACTGGGTTAGCTGTTTTGCTGGCTTGAATATGACACCGCTAATCTCAGGAGGTCGACCTGCATTCGCCCTCTGAGATGTGCTGGACACTTTCTTAAATGGTCAGCCATCACGTGCCCAAAATACTCCTCCACATCCGGCTTATGCGTCAAAAGCATATCAAGGCGTTCAATTTCCCTGTCATATGGCTTGCGACGCTTTTTTGTCACTGGTGTACGAGATGCACAGGTTACAAGCGAAGACTCGGTTGTGATGTGTGGTTCATTCCGTCCTTGTGACTGCATCCCCACTAATTCATCAGTGTCATCGTCGTCTTGGCTTTCATTATACGAATACATATCCCTGAATATTGTCTCAGCAGCAGACACAGAAGAGCTGGGATCGGGGGTCATCTGTGGCTGTGTGAAGTCCAGCTGCAGTGTCTGTGCTTCTGGGGCTGGACAATTTCCGCTGCCTCTGAAACGTAAAATTACTGAGATGCATAACATTTTAGTTAGTAGTGCAATGGCCGTGCGGTGAGCAATAGTATTCAGAGTTCCCGCTGTTGTTTACTTTCTGCAAAAACTATTTTTCTGCTTTTTCACAGCACACGATAAAACTAGCTCAGAACAAAGGCAATTCATAATGCACATCAAAAACTGGATGGAATGCAGCAGAAATATGTGTAATATGTACTAAAAATCTTGTTCGTTGAACACTGCCACTGTTCAAATATTGGCTGCCACCAAAGTGAGTGACAGGTGAGCTACTAACCTTCGGAGTTCTACAGAATCTTTCAAAAATAACAAGGTTTTGAAAAATGGCCATGTGATGGCCACTGCATCGTCGGCACCGTCTCCACTGCGCCCGCTCGTTTTGAACGTCTTAAAATGACGCTTGAAGGTATCGCGGAGGCCCTCCCACCGTTTGCGACAGTCATCAACTGAAAAATAAAATGAATTTTTTGTGCGGAAAATGGTATCGAATCGTAACAAAGGCAAAACATGCATAACACCAGCAGCACTTACCGGGGACCTCCAGCAACGCGGCTACCTCATTCCAGAGGTGATGCTTTAACGTTGCGTTTTTATACTGCGCCGAACACACTTCCCACAGTGGCTTCCGCTTTTCCACCTCGTGAATAAGTTTTTCGTTGAATTCGAGTTTCGCAGATCCGCGAACAGGAGCCATGCTGTGGTCTGTCAACGTCAATGCATGGCCGGCACATGTGCGCTTGTTTATAAGCCGCCGCCGTTGCTATGGCTGCCATGATTCCCTTTCCGGTTGACCAATCATTGGCTGCCTGTAGGTTTTTCGGTTGACGTCACTTCCCATTTCGGAGGAGAAATCTGGCGTGGCCAGATCGGGCCGAATTCGGTCCGGAATTCTGTCTTCCGAAAAAAGTTCGGTCCCGAATTCGGTTCGGAAAGAATTCGGACACTTTTCAGCCATGCGGTTCACGCTTAATTCCTCTGTTAAAACCCGGAAAGGAACCTTCAAGCCCGGCCAGTTATCGACCAATCGCTCTCACGAGCTGCATCGGCATAACGTTTGAGCGTATGGTCAATGCTCGGCTTGCCCATTTCCAAGAGGAGGACAAATGTCTTTCTCAACTGCAGTGTGGTTTTCGCGCGGGTTGTTCCACAGCTGACCACCTCGTACGAGCAGAAACAATGATCCGTAAAGCCTTCGTCCGTAGACAGCACTGCCTGTCGGTGTTCTTCGATCTTGAAAAGGCGTATGACACCGCTTGGCGGTATGGCATCCTACAAGACATGTACTCTTTTGGGATTAGGGGACGCCTTCTTAGGTGTATAACAAACTTCCTCCAAAACAGGACATTTCGAGTACGGCTTGGAACAACACTATCCCGTCCCTTCATCCAAGAGAACGGGGTGCCGCAGGGATGCGTCCTTAGCGTCACCCTGTTCCTCGTGAAAATCAATTCAGTAACTAGCATAATCCCACCCACCATGTCTTATTCATTGTACGTGGATGGCATTCAGGTTTCTTTCTCTTCCACGAATCTAGCAACATGTGAGCGACAGGTGCAACTAACTTTAAATAAGCTTACAAAATGGTCCCATGAGAATGGATTCAAGTTCTCACATGAGAAAACGGTATGCGTTCACTTCTCGAGGGTCAGAGGACTGTTTCCTCCACCTACTCTTAAGTTGAACGGACAGAACCTCACTATTAAAAGCGAACACAAATTTCTTGGGGTCATCCTTGATAGCAAACTGACATTCTTATCACACATCAAGAACCTTAAAACTAAATGCATTAAGTCCCTAAACCTTTTGAAGGTGCTGTCCCACAAATCTTGGGGGGCCGATCATGACACTCTACATAGGATCTATGTGTCCACAGTGCTGTCTAGACTGGACTATGGATGGGTCTGCTCGGAAATCTGTCCTGAAGATATTAGACCTGGTGCATCACCAGGGATTGCGTCTGATAACTGGTGCTTTCCGCACGTCGCCAGTGGAAAGCCTATATGTTGAGAGCAATGAATGGTCGCTGGAAAGAAGAAGATTTTACTTATCTGTATCATATTCCTTGAGGGTAAAAGGGTATCCCAATAACCCAGCCATTTCCTCTGTTGAAGGCACACGTTTCAAGCAGCTCTTTCTTAATAAGCCCAGCGTTGTTCCCCCATTTAGCATGCGTGTTCTTCAGGGATGCGAGGATTACAATTTCCCACATAATGATTTCACCGTAGTACAGGCTAGTCCACGGGTCCCGCCTTGGCAATCTCCTCCATGTTTTAATCGTTCCCTGTCTATGTTCAAGAAACATGACACACCACCTGTTGTGCTCCAGCAGGAGTTAGAGTCCCTTAAAGAAAGTCTTGGGCAACACAGAGCTTTTTACACCGACGGTTCCAAAACACGCACCTCAGTCTCATGCGAAATGGTAACCGATGGACGCACACAGTCATATCATCTACCTCACATGCTCTCAGTTTTTAATGCCGAAGTATACGGAATAATCCTCGCACTGAACTACATCTTAGAAAGCCACACCAAGTCGTCAGTCATTTACAGAGATTCTCTGAGCTCTTTTCAAGCAATAGGCAACATAGTGATGTCCATAAAACCTCCTTGTGCAGAAGGCACAGTGCCTTGCTGCTAAGGTAATAAAAAAGGGCTTATCTTTGACATTCTGCTGGGTACCCAGTCATGTGGCTATAGCCGGGAATGAACTCGCTGATGCAGCTGCTACAGCTGCTCTTTCATCTGAGGTCAGTCGTTTTGATGTACCCTTTCAAGATCTCCGACCTACACTTATGAGGGCCATAAGTAACAAATGGCAACAGCACTGGAATACACTGCGCAGCAACAAACTTCATCTAGTAAAGCCCACCATTGTAAAACGGACAGAAATTTTTAACAGTCGTCTTCATGAAGTTGTTTCTGCCAGGCTGAGGATTGGGCACAAGCATTTGACCCACAGCCACCTCCTCCGCAATGAAGAGGCTCCGCATTGCATCCAATGCAACGAGACGAAATCTGTCCTTCACATGCTGATCACATGTCCATCATACGATACACACAGACGTCACCATTTTCACGAGCTGTACACCTATCATACACCTCTACATCCCTCCCTTTTGCTGGGGGATGAGGCTCTTTTACCATTTGAACGGGTTTTTAACTTCTTTCAAGACATTGGCATTTGAACTGCATTGTAGTTTTATTATTTGATTTTTATGTCATTTGATACTGTAACTGTAAAGTCTTGTTTTAACTAAATCACTATACTTTTAACTTGTACTTTTACTACCATTGTCTTGGCGCATTATGGCCTTCGTCGCTTATGCGCCAGGAAAACCTGAATCATCATCGTCATTTTAATTTTGCAAGAACTGTGGAGACTTCTTGATCCGAAAGTGCTGGCAGGGCAGTAGAGACCTCAAGGTCAACAATGTCCATCTGCATAAGGTACAAAATTGTACAATTATGAAAATTAGCAATTCCAGCAAATTGAAGCTCAATCTTTGAAAAGAGGACTTAGCAATGCAAATTGGCAATCGTAGGTCGAAATAAAGCCGCACGGTTACTTTAACACAAGATTCACATTTTACCAATGGCAGAAATAATATTGAACGTGCGACATATGCAGTATGCAGCTTAGGTTCACAAATACAATTTCCATTAAGCAAGCATGTGAAGAGACATAGAAGGATTCTCACATCAAAATAAATCCGGGTATCTTATAAGGGCCTTCCTGACACGATGTCTTCCAGGGCAAAATCAAAACAGAATGTCAACGCTGAGTACAAAGAGCTTGATCACAAGTAGCCTTCCAATTCCCTGCGCCTCATCCAAACTCCCTTTAACAGGCACTTCAAGCGTTGAATAACCACTCATTAGCCACAAAATTACAAAGAAAACCACTTGCGGACCCTCACAAACTTTCTGATGTAGAGGGCCAGGTCACAGGCGACTATGCCTTCAAACAGGCCATGTCCTAAGCAAGCGGGAAGTCCTGGTTGGCAAACATGGAAGAATTCCAACTGATTAAAACAGCTGTTTGTCTTTACACCTTGTACGATTGTGTTGCTACTCTCAGCATTGGTAACAGCAGTGTCGTAGCTCTCCGTAGTACGCAGAACTCCAAGCTCTTCTGGATGCACCTCGAAGTGAGCACGCTCAATATCACAGAAACGACAAAAATGCAATGATCTGCTGAAGCTTTCAACAAATGCCCCAATGCTGTGCTGTCCCAGGTTATCTCCAATGATACAGAAGATGCTGCCTTTGAAGCATTCGTTCCCAATGGTGATGCCATTATGTTCCAAGTCTTTGAGGTCGGCTATTAGTTTTGCAAATACTTTGTCTGCGCCAAAGTTCTTAATGATCCTTTCCCTGTAGAGTAGAGTTAGTTGCAGGTGATCGCGTGTGGAACGGAGATGCTTGAGAAAGTTAGCCAAGGTAAAATACACTCCGACGATCTTGTGTTTTTTCTTCGCTGGTCCAAGAGGATTAACCACCTCAAACATATCTTGGTATAACATAATCTCAATTTGGCGTGACCCACTTGCAGTGCGAAAAAATGGGTGTTCTTTGTGCAACATCCATCTGTTATATCTAAGAGCTTGTCTCCGTCACCTGCCTGAACTGGTTGCATGACGGCATCAAGAACAGCTGGAGTAGACAGCAGATGAAGAAGGTTTTTTTTTATAGCGATGTACTCTGGAAAGCATTGCTTGTTGTTCCTGTCACGGCCAATCAAAACGGACATCCCTTCAACTGGCGAGAACTTTTCCTTCAAGTATAAAGTGCGAGTGTGTGTAGTGGCAAGTCTCGTCGCATGTAATGCACCGAATACATCGCCGCCCTGCATTGCTTCCAGGAGAGAACGTCCTTCGAGTGCGTGCGCATCATTCCGTAGGTTCTCCTCGAGATGAGCAGAAATGCAAGACAAGTTCAAGTGATGGACAGTTTTCAGTTAGTCTACAATGCACTATATTGCTGAAGCGGGAACAAGCAACTTGGCCTGCAACCTCAAGTAGAATCGAGCGAGGCTCTGCTCCACACTCTCTCTGATGTTGGTAACTCCCCTTGATGGATTCTCGTCACTTGCGTTAATGTGCTTACTTGCACTCGTTAACCCTTCTTCGATGTGTTCCATCACGTCTCGGTTGCTGGGGCCTGGGGCATCATTGACAGCTGCATCCTCAGAGGTGGGATTATGAGTTGCTTGCATAGGGGCATGGCTTCTACTGATGTGGGCAGAAAACGAGGACACAACACGAAACCTCTTTTGACAGTTATGATATGGGCACTCGATTTCTACACCATCATGAATATGCTTTTTCAAGTGCGACACAATCTGTGCAGCTGTCTCAAACGAGCGAGAACACGGGGGTACATGACAGAGGTTGCTAGTGTCTGATTGCAAATCAAGTCGTGGCTGCCGACCAGAACTACTTCTGTGACACCTTAAGATGTGGCACCTTAAAGATAGATACGTCACAGTTTCATACGAGCATGAGCCGTGGCAGCATGCTTTCTCGTCGTCTGATGAGCCTCATTATAATGCCGAACGTAACTGGCAACAGATCGAGAGACACACAAGCAATGCCGACACGGAACCATTGGTAATGCACGGGGTTATCAATCCACCAAAGCGAGATGAAAATAACTGTTGCATCCCAAGATCAGTAACGAAACTTGTAGTCACAATGGAAGCACGAGTACGGAGAAGCAAGCAACGGGACCACAACAAACGCACAACAGAAACTAATTACAAACGACAGTAGGCACTGTGACAAGGAGTAATATCCCCATAAAACGAATCTCGCTCGTAATTTACCGCCTGAAGTGCACTGATTTCGGGATAATCATTAAGCCCCTCGTCAGAAAGAATGATTTTTACCTTCCTGTTCGCGGCGTCTCATTCACGTCCTCTCCGGCGTCTTCTGTTACGCCCGTCGCCCTCGTTGGTTTTGTACTGCAACTAACAAATGAGCCTCGTTCATGTTCACACTACTTCGTTTCTCGATCTCTTTCGCATACAAAAGATGTCAAGAAGCCTTACCGCAAATTACTGTGGCTTTACTCGTGTCGGTTCTCCACAATGCCAACATGGCGGTGACGGCGATTTGCAGTATTTTGAACTCGGCTGGACCGCGCTTCGGAATGGCCGCGTGGTGGCGCCCTATCTTCCGTTGTTTGACGCTGATTCAGCCGTATGTGCAGTTACGGTGGTACACCGTCAGGATAAACAGGCAGACACCAGTGAAAACGGCCGTATTTTTTTACAGTGTGGAACAAGTATACGCCGTCTGGAAACTGGCCATTAAGTGCGAAGGGTGTCGGCACTGTGTCGATGATGCTGACGTATTGCTCGCTGTTGGGGTTGCCGGTTATCCTGTGCAGTGGCCCGAGACCTGCGGACGTAATAGCTCCCGAGACACTGACGGTGCAGCGGCCACTCATGGCAACCTGCTGAATGTAGGCTGGGTGATACCTGAAGTTTCAAACATTAAATTTTTTTTCGCAAGATCATCTCCCCAAGTTCTTTTCAATCTTATGGTACTGGATAGTACCTTGCACCGACGGGTCTCTAAACCTGCATCTGTTGATTCCAACGGCTTCCGAAAGTGCACTCGTCGCTAAATATTACAGATGACCACTCCTGGACCGACCAGTGAAGGTGGCTGCTAGCAAACTCGTATCTGAGCGTTTTGTGCGCAACGCTTAATGCTGGCTTACGACATGAAATGCGGCAGCGGAGGCCCGCTTCGCCAAGACGCCTCTGCACTGTTTTTGCCGATGCTGCGATGGATAGCTCCCGTCTTATATCGGAGGCAGTCATGAAAGGGTCGTCAACGATAGCTGCGACAAGGCAAAGGTCCTCGAACTCCGACGTTGAGCGGGAAAACGGAGCGTCTTCTATACGGTTCTCCTGGAGATAAGCATCTCGAACTCGCCGGACAGTCGGCACAGAGCAACCTATACGCTGTGCAATCACTCCCTGTGCTAGCCAGGCCTCGAGCAACGCGATTATTCTTGTCCTATTCTCTCTGCTTATCCGCGGCGGCTTATAGCCTTAGTTGCTCATGCGCCATAAAAACCCGAATCATCATCATCATCCGCGGCGGCATATTTAAGCAGGTCAGGCATTCGGCAGTTTTGACTGACAAATTTCAAGGATGGCACCGTAGCAGATATACCATTCCCAAATAAGAGAAACACACGATAACAAAGCGCGATCTTCTTGCTCCTTATAAAACAGGGCTCCGCACGTGACAACAGATGAAGATAGTGATACAATTCCTTCTCACACCGTCCGCTTTCCCGTGTGCTTGCTTGTTTTCTTTATTTTTTTACTCGGTCCTTCCAACGCCTTCGTGCGGCAGTGCGATACCTTGTCGGAACCCTGCCACCCCCGGACGAGTCCACTTTTATGTTTGCGACCTTGGCCGCTAGCGTGGCGCTTATCGGAGTGAGGCCACGGAAACGAGTAGAAAGTTAGAAGTGTTCCTGACAGTACATACTCGTTACTCATTTATTTGTTTATTTTTCCTTAGACTTGTCATAGGAGGGTGCGAACGCGCAACAAAGTGCTCAATGTATCGCGCATGAGCTTATTACAAAGCCAGTTCTTTTCGTTTTTGTTTTTCTACACCGCCTGTCAAGCCTAGTTCGGTGGCTGAGTGCTAACTGAGTGCTAACTCAGCCACCAAAGTTACTACACAGCCACAGTTACTACATGCAGCATATACACACTTACTACGTAACGCTTCCACTTTCTCCGGCGTCAGAGGAGAATATGCTTGAGTCTTCCCAAGCTTCTTCGCTCTGTTAGATAGGGTCCCTGTCACGGACCTGTTCTTGAGGACATCTGTTCCGCACAGCACTCTTGCTGCCTCCTTCACGAACTTGCTGTCCACTTTCTGGCTGGACAGCCTTTGCCATTTTCCTTGTGGGATCTTCGCGCCAATGCCCAGGTGAACCTTAATACAATGTGAACAAAAGTGGTGTTGAGGGCCTAGAACGTCCAAGAAAGAACAAGCACGACAGAGCTTGAAGTGCCTCACAACAATGAAGGAAGAAAGACTACGAAAGGGCTTAGAAAGACTTCTTAAAAATATGCCGCACCCAACTGAGATATGCAGCTTTTCTCAATAAGCAGAGGCAGGTACAGGCCTGAACTCAAGTGTACGGAACACATTAAACGTGGCTAGTAAATGCTGAGATTTTGTCCGTCGTTGTGTCCTTTTTGTTGTCGTTATATCACGTTCTCAACAAACAACAGGTGCAACGGAACAAAAAGAAACGAGCACGTTGAACTCCCCCCCCCCCTCCCCAGAATTTCCGAGAGGAGTGCCGGCGGTCTTCGACTTGGTCTTTACTGAACCACCCTTTATGGGGTGGGCGCGCCCACCCCATCTCCGCTCTATACATCTCCGATACAGTTCCATAAAGACCCTGAAGCTGTTCATGTGAGCTTTTTAGACAACCAGGATAAAGAAAATGTAATCCTGACCACTTTATCTTTCACCCCATCAAGATGAGGTAAAAAGGACAATTTACCATCTATAATAACACCCACACCACCCAAAGCAACAACCGGTGGTTTACCCACATATTTGTTACCTTTGGCAACAACCAGCCCTTTTGTTTTCATTTTATTAAAGCTGGCACCATTCCGGCCACTCCACTCCACTCCAACATGTCCGTAACAGTCTGTGCTCTGTCCTCAACCTTTCTCCTCGACGTGTCCTGAACGATAATATTAACGTCATCTACATACAGGTACAAGGACACACCCTCCCCAAGGGGTAAATCAAAAATACTATTTGCAACCACGTTCAGACCAACGGGCTGAGTGGGGATCTCTGAGGGCACCCCACCACGCCGTCAACTGAAGCCAAACCCCCTTGACCTGTATGCAGTAACTACGGTTAACGAGAAACCCTCTCACCGTCTCAACAAGGTTCCCAGTACACCCCACCTACTGGAACACAGCCATCACCTGCCCAGGAGAAACACCCAAGAAAGCATTCGAGAGGTTCAGAGAAACCAGGACCGCACAACCATCTGTCTTACGAGCTGCCCTAAGCGTCTGCACCATGTGCGAAAGTGCAAGGGTACACGATTTCCTGTCCATGAAACCAGACTGGCATTCAGAGAAAAAAAAAAATTACATTTGGACAGCCATCACCGAAGGCACACCAGTCTGAAATCCTCAACCTCTGCCCTCTTTGGTATTAATGTTACTTTCCGTACATTCCAAATATTTGGGAAGTATCCCCTATCATAACACCTATTCATCACCCGCCTCACAAAACCGTCATGGGCCGACTGAAGGGTTTGCACCACCTCAATATCAACATCGTCAAAGCTAACGGCTGAGTTCTTGTTTAATTTTCCAATAGCATAATTAAACTCAATTTCTGTAAACCCCTTGACAGCTGCGACACCTGTCGTGTAATTAAAAAGCAAACTTTGTACCCGCACAGGTACATCTAGTCACCTGTATCTACCAAACAGATGTTGTAATATGACTCCACAACTCTCTGCAAAGGTGCCAGCTTTCGCACGGGTGGAGCCACCCCTCTCACCCTCCGCTTCCCCGACACTAACTTGTAAGGAATTACCGTGTAGCGATCACCGCATCTTCAGCACACGAGTCATCACCATCAATACCTCCTGCGCACCTACCCCCGCGGCGCGAGGTTTCGTTTTCGACTGCATCGCCATTTCCTGTCATTAAACCGTCATACATCGTAGAGCTCACTCGTCTCTTTCATAGCCTCTACAATTGGTGACCCGAGACGTTCTACCTTCACCACCTGCGCCGTTCTCGCTCCTGCCAACGCCATGGCCTGCACCGGTGACCACCCCGCTCCACCGGCGGCGACCCCCGCTCTAGCGGTCGAAGCATCCCTCTCCCCGCTGCGCCTCCCGCCATTTTCGGTCTCCAACCCGCAGCTATGGTTCGCCCAGGTTGAAGTTCTTTCCGCCTGCCGTCGCATCACTTCGCAGCTCTCCAAGTTCGGGTACATCCTCGCCCACCTGCCGCCCGAGGCCGCGGCGGAGGTCCGCGTCTCATCATTCGGCCTCACGCTGAGCACCCGTACGATACTTTACGCGACGAGCTCATTTGACGCACGACTCTGTCCTCGGAAAACCGCATTCGGCAGCTCCTTACATCAGAAAAGCTTGGCGACCGCCGCCCCACTCAGCTCTTACGCCGGATGAGTGAGCTCGCTGGCAACCCCACCGCCGAAGACACCCTCCTCCGCGAACTTTTCCTGCAGCGACTGCCTCACAACATCCGAATGATCCTCGCCTCGACCGAGCATGCCTCCCTCGACGACCAAGCGAAGACGGCAGATCGCGTTTTGGACCTCGCAGGTCACCCGGTACCGGGCGCTGTTGCGAATCTTCGCCCGACCACCGCCGCATCTTCTGCCGGTCCCACTATCGCCATGCTAACGGCCTCTCTCCACCAACTCCAGAGCACTGTTGCCGTTTTGGCGGAACGTGTGGCCGCCATCCAACCTCCCCGAGGTCCAGCCGCAACGCTTTTCGTCGGCGGCGTACCCCATCCCGCAGACGCCCCCGCTCGCCTTCGCCAGCGTTCTGCTGGTATCATCACACCTTCGGTCACTCGTCTCTTTCATAGCCTCTACAACCGAATTACCAAATGGATTACCGACCAAGATACCCTGTCTTCTTCCCTTGCTGTCTGGTACCGCCTACGTGCAGCTGGGACTCTATTCCTAAAGCTTGTTAAATCGGCACTACTCCTCGCACAAAACCCCTCAACTCCTGTACCCTATAAATATGCAACCTATGGTGCATAACAGCGACCAGGGCCTCCAAATCTTCATCAGATACAACTGAGCCTTTCCTAACTAACTTAAACCATGCGTCCTCCCGGATACTTATACACATTCTTTTCCGTCCCCTCCGAGTAAGCCAACGTTGGCTCATGACACTAATACCCCTGTTACACGGGCAGCTTTAACCGCTGTTACGCTTAACAGCTGTTAGTCGACCAAACCGCAGTTGCCGTGAACTACGGTTCGCTGCTGTTGCACACAAATCAGTCAGACCGTTGACGAAGGTCACGTGGTTTTCTGGTTGTCTCCTACCTCGTGCATTTAATGCCGCCTTCCTCAATTGACTTTGTTGTTAGGTCGCAATAGACGATTTCAGAAAATGCCAGCGGGCTCCGCAAGGTGGCGCAGCGTCGCCACAATCGTATTGCATCATGGGAGTTTATTTTCTTTGCTGTTAGCTGTCTTCAAACGTCGGCGGTTTCCATTCCTTGAACGCGCGGAATGTCAGTGTTCAATTGATGTGACTGTTATTTGATCCCCGTGTCTCCTACAAACTCTATGTGGAAAGAGTGACAGACGTAGCCAGGTAAGTCCATCTTCTTATAACCCTATTTATGAGTGCCAACGCGGTGCTCGTCATGGGCACATGAACCCATACGCCGAGTTTTGTTTTATGAAACTAATCACTCACGAAATATGTACAGGCGTCGCCACCCTTAACCGTAGCGCGGGAGCGCGTGGCCTGCTTGCATGGCAGCGCCACCTTGTGTCGATGATTGGGCGTGCTGGGGTGGAGACTCTGGGGCCCTTGTGCACAAGCGCCCTCTCTCGACAGGGGCACGGCAAGCACGCACGGATCACCTACTCGGTTAGCTATCTGCAGACACTTCAGCGATAAGAAAATCAGCATAGGAGCAAAAATATCAGTGTTTCTTTGGCATATTTGCATCCACACAAACACGTTACCAAATCTTTCTTCAGCATCATGAAACAAAAACAAACAAAACATCTGTGATAACACATATCATAGTGAACAGAACGTTCAGAGCAAACATGGGTGAGCCTACAGTGTTTGCATATGTCTCAAACTTATTTCAGAATATTGTGCCCCTCAAGATCGCCCTTCCGCAAACCGGCATTTAGATAAAGCGTGGTAGATAACGCACACGCGCGGTTATTGTGCCTGTTTTGCGAGGGCGTAAGGTGATACTATACAGCAGGTGATCCATTCGTACCATGCCGATTACCCTGAGCTCAACCGATCGAGAGGGGGCGCTCGTGTACCATGGTCTTAGAGCCTCCACCCCAGCATCGACGCAAGGCGGCGCTGGCATGCAAGCAGGCCACGCGCTCCCGCGCTACGGTTAAGGGTGGCGACGCCTGTACGATGGGTGCGTGCATCGTAGTGATGGGCGATAGTCATCCAAACACTATCGATAGTACTATCGATGGTTGAGATGACTACTCATTTAAGTATCGATAGTTTTGTTCAAAACTATCGATGGTTTCACCTATCGATAGTAAGCTGGACACATACCAAACCCGCTTGCTGCAAAAATGTAGAAGTCACTGCTTCGAGTTATTTATCAATCTAATCAAATGCCTTTATTTATAGTTACACAGCAGATATCTTTCAAATAGTTTCACACCGTTAGCACGAAAGAAAAAAACAACGATTATATAAGGAGCCGAAAAACGGACGGGAACTTCTGCTCTGCTTAAGCCAACAAAGCAGAAAAAGAGATTTCGTGGGTTGTTGTGCGCTATGCGTATGGTTAGTATTATTCAGAGCAGCCGCATACGCTGTCAAACTGTTACTAGTTTATGTTACTGTCACAGTAATACGGGTTTGTGACAATTAAGGGCCACTAATTCCTCCTCAGAAATGCCAACTTTATAGAAGTGTGTAGATGTATACTCCGATAGTTCATATTTCGTGAACTTCATATTTTATTTCCGCCCCCCCGAGAGGTAATTATCAATCACGAGCGAAACGCGATCGTCGAACTGCATGCGAAAAACAAGAATTCATACGGTTTTGTTTCCGATGGAAATATGTTCACTTTTAAATTGCGAGTGACTAAACGATACTTTGCATGAGTGAAACGCGAACTCATACGTTTTTTTAAAGAAGCATGAATGAATTTTTAAATTCGTAGTCAACAAACTATTGAGAGTTTGCAGGAGTGAAACGCGAAGTCAGAAAGTTTAGTTTTCCATAGAAACCTGCTCAAATTTTAAATTTTGAATGAACAAACTATTGAGAGTTTCCTGGAACAAATTCAGAAGCGAATTCAGAAGGTTTCGTTCTCAAAAGAAACTGCTAAAATTTTAAATTCGCAGTGAGCGGACTATTGATAGTTTGCTGGAGCGAAACGTGAATTGAGGAGGTTTCGTTTTCAAAAGAAACATGCTGAAATCATAAATTAGAAATAAATAAACTATGGATAATTTGCAGGAGCGAAACGCGAATTCAGAAAGTTTCGTTACCTGCTCAAATTTTAAATTCGAAGTGCAGATAGTTTGCTAGAGAAAAACTAAAATATAATTTCGGATTGAGCGAACTATTGATAGTTTGCAGGAGCGAAACGCGAATTCAGAAGGTTTCGTTTTGGAGAGGAACATGCTAAACTTTTAAATTCTGAGTGAACAAACTATTGATTGTTTGCAGGAGCGAAACGGAGATTTCGCATAAAGTGTCATTTTCAAAAGGAACAAGCTAAAACTTTAAATTCGGACTGAATAAAGTATGAAAAGTTTGCAGGCAGAAGCGAAGTGCTGGACTGGCTTGGCTTAAGCGACGTGAAGCTCAGTGAAGTGCACCACCGACGCACCAGGCGCACCAGTCACCACACTATCGATAGTCCCAAAAACTATCGCGATACTATCGATATTCCGGTTCACTCGATAGTTGGACAATCGATAGTCAAAAAGTATCGATAGTATCGAATGTTTCGATAGTATCGCCCATCACTAGTGCATCGTACTTGCGGACTCGATCGGCCACACTCAAGTGTAAAATGATAGAGGCGTAATGGGCAAGAACGGTGATGTCCGAACCACATGCAGTACGTACGGTTAACAGACTGCTGTTCAGGTTCAGGTTTGCCTCCGAAGGGGCAGAGAAAGGATTTTAAAGGGACAGTCGCATCGACCACAGATCGATTCCGAAACCACAGTGAAATGAGATTCTCCGTCCTTCACTGACCATGACTCCGAAAGTCCCATTCCGATCGAGGGAATACTTTTTGCATAATTCGTGTGTAAGCGGCGCTACAGCAGACGACGGATGCGGTCGTCAAGCGGAACTCCCTGCTGAGAATCTTTAGCAACGTCACAAGGAATCTGACCAATAAGAACGCGGCGAGCCAGAGGAGTCCCCGCGGCTTGCAGCTTGCATGAGCAAGGTCACGGAGACGAAGGCGAAGGCACATACGGAGATGGAGGACTCGGAACGCGGAAGTGGCGAATCGTGCTGTTCAAATGCCTTTAGTAATAGCTCCCGTGACGAATATACATGTTTGATGACGGCCGATATTCGACGGATCCGCTTATTCTGCAAGTCGCTGGTGATGTACGTGCCCCAGCTAGTGATGGGCGATAGTCATCCAAACACTATCGATAGTACTATCGATGGTTGAGATGACTACTCATTTAAGTATCGATAGTTTTGTTCAAAACTATCGATGGTTTCACCTATCGATAGTAAGCTGGACACATACCAAACCCGCTTGCTGCAAAAATGTAGAAGTCACTGCTTCGAGTTATTTATCAATCTAATCAAATGCCTTTATTTATAGTTACACAGCAGATATCTTTCAAATAGTTTCACACCGTTAGCACGAAAGAAAAAAACAACGATTATATAAGGAGCCGAAAAACGGACGGGAACTTCTGCTCTGCTTAAGCCAACAAAGCAGAAAAAGAGATTTCGTGGGTTGTTGTGCGCTATGCGTATGGTTAGTATTATTCAGAGCAGCCGCATACGCTGTCAAACTGTTACTAGTTTATGTTACTGTCACAGTAATACGGGTTTGTGACAATTAAGGGCCACTAATTCCTCCTCAGAAATGCCAACTTTATAGAAGTGTGTAGATGTATACTCCGATAGTTCATATTTCGTGAACTTCATATTTTATTTCCGCCCCCCCGAGAGGTAATTATCAATCACGAGCGAAACGCGATCGTCGAACTGCATGCGAAAAACAAGAATTCATACGGTTTTGTTTCCGATGGAAATATGTTCACTTTTAAATTGCGAGTGACTAAACGATACTTTGCATGAGTGAAACGCGAACTCATACGTTTTTTTAAAGAAGCATGAATGAATTTTTAAATTCGTAGTCAACAAACTATTGAGAGTTTGCAGGAGTGAAACGCGAAGTCAGAAAGTTTAGTTTTCCATAGAAACCTGCTCAAATTTTAAATTTTGAATGAACAAACTATTGAGAGTTTCCTGGAACAAATTCAGAAGCGAATTCAGAAGGTTTCGTTCTCAAAAGAAACTGCTAAAATTTTAAATTCGCAGTGAGCGGACTATTGATAGTTTGCTGGAGCGAAACGTGAATTGAGGAGGTTTCGTTTTCAAAAGAAACATGCTGAAATCATAAATTAGAAATAAATAAACTATGGATAATTTGCAGGAGCGAAACGCGAATTCAGAAAGTTTCGTTACCTGCTCAAATTTTAAATTCGAAGTGCAGATAGTTTGCTAGAGAAAAACTAAAATATAATTTCGGATTGAGCGAACTATTGATAGTTTGCAGGAGCGAAACGCGAATTCAGAAGGTTTCGTTTTGGAGAGGAACATGCTAAACTTTTAAATTCTGAGTGAACAAACTATTGATTGTTTGCAGGAGCGAAACGGAGATTTCGCATAAAGTGTCATTTTCAAAAGGAACAAGCTAAAACTTTAAATTCGGACTGAATAAAGTATGAAAAGTTTGCAGGCAGAAGCGAAGTGCTGGACTGGCTTGGCTTAAGCGACGTGAAGCTCAGTGAAGTGCACCACCGACGCACCAGGCGCACCAGTCACCACACTATCGATAGTCCCAAAAACTATCGCGATACTATCGATATTCCGGTTCACTCGATAGTTGGACAATCGATAGTCAAAAAGTATCGATAGTATCGAATGTTTCGATAGTATCGCCCATCACTAGCCCCAGCTACGTTAGCGCAACAGAACGAGCCTCAGGACCACTGCTTTAGGTACGTTCATGATCGGAGTGCTCAATACTTAATCCAGTGATATTCACACTACGACGCAGGAAACAATCAAAGTGTTTGTGCGGCGTCTGTGCTCGCCAGGAACCGGATGAGTACCTATATGAAAACCAATCATGTCTACCACATTCCACAAAAGTCACAGGTTCAGTAACAGGGAAAGTTTCATGATAACGCGTCCGACAACGAGAAAAGCCAATCACGTTCATATGAATGACATCATGTTCTTTTACTTGTTTATTGTATTTTATTTATCTAATTATTAATCATAGGTTAGGGGATACCTTACGTTGTACCGATTTCGTCTTTTGCTGCTAAGTTACTCACGGGCAAGAGTGACAGATCCGATTGGGAAACAACATAGACATTGTGACTTACTGTCGAAGTTGCTGGCTCGCTTTGTTCGTGGAACACTGTCGGAACGGCGTCAAGTTTCAATTCGTTCCTTTTTTGCGTCAATCCAAGTTGCACTTGCATGATGTTCTCATCCAGGTACACATTATCGGTGAAATGCGAGGAGCATACACGGACAGCATGAACACTCCTTGCTTCATCTGGATACCCGCTAGTGATGTAGCTGCTTCCAACTTTCGCTTCGTCTGGGGTCTGGCTGTAGCTGTATCCTTGGGGTGCGAAATCAAACATCGAGGTTTTCGAAGGAAGTTTTCCTGGAGTCAGGAACGCTGCGTCGGTTTCCAAGCGACATCTCACGCGAAGGATGCAAGCGTAGAGATAGTATCCGCGTCACTAGAGAGTGTCACATGTGAATAGGGTCGACGTGCCGGAAAAAAACAAAGCAGCCCCAGACTTGGCGGCAGACGACAGCGTCCTTCACAGCGGATTAGCCAGATTCCACTTTGCGTCACGCGATGTTGTTGGCGCTGGCGCTTTCGAGGATCAAAACGAAACCGGATCTTTTAAATTCGATTCCTCATCACCCGGTCCGTTTTGAAAGGAGAAAATTTGGCAAATAGCTCGTGGTAGTGTACCGAACACATTGGTATTGGATTCGTAACCACGGTTCCGGATGCGACAGTCCCTTTAAGAGATGCTTTTTATATCCGGCCCTGTGAGCTTTTACTTTAGTTTTATCGGAGAGAGGAACTTTTCAGTATGTCATGTATATTAGTTCAATTTCTGTTCAGTTATTGATTCATTAGCTTTAAGTGGGTCAGTTAGTGAACAAAAACAACAACAACTTTATTTTGAGATGGAAAGTTGGGAGGTTCATCGCAGTTAGTGAACAGTTACACTCATAAATAGTGCCAAACTGGGTACGAAGTCGACTGTTCGCAGTATTTCTTGCATGTACTGCAAAATACGTTTTTCAGCCTTTTAGTAGCGTAATCAGAGGAAAAAGACCAAAATCCATAATATTGTCTGATATCATCATCGTTTATATGTTTACACGTTTCCATTTGTGTCAGGGAAGCATTTGAGCACGTATAACTGCTACTGTGGATTTATATAAACCCTCCCGACAATTTCTCTATGAGTTCTTTCTCGTCTCCTAGCGATGTCAACGAGGCCTGCCAGAGGTGGAAACACTTCTATTGTGCCACAATGCAACCACCATACCCTCCGCAACAGAGAAGTGTCGTGGCATTGCTTTCCTAAAGAGGATGCTGCCCGAGAACTCGGGATAGAAGCTCTAGTTAGTGACACAGTGCTGCCGAGGTCATGGAAGCCCAAGCCGAGCCACAAGCTCTGTGGAGCACATTTCAACCTATGTGGGAAAAGGCAGTACATGGATAAACTGCCACGCTTCTTGAAACCAGGCACATTCATGCAATAATCCACAGGAGGAAGTAAGCCTCTACATTTCATACATCAGAGTGGTAAGGACATAGATAATGAACCATATTGAAAATAAACATCAAAGTACTGCAAAGTCATATGGAAACACAACACAGTAAAGACCAAATTTGTATGTCAGTTCTGTACTCGCATATATGCTTTTGTGCCTTTTCAGTGACATGCTTGTCATTATCTGCATGTAAGCAGATTAAACATCGTCACACTGCTGTTGCTATCGCAATAGTTGCTCAAATGTATACGCCTTACAATACATGCATACATTGAGGGGCTTCATTCTGGGGTTCAAGTTGTCAGGGCTATTACAAATGCCAGTGTGGCGATGTCTGAGCTTGAAAATGAGCCACATTGTGCTTTTTTAGCACACCATCAGATGATGATTTGATGTTTCAGCGACAAAATGCCATCAGATTTACATCTTTTTGTTGTTCCTTTGTGTATTTGATGAGCAGTGGCCATGTTCAGGTCAACATCCAATGAGAATGTACAGCTTGGGAGAAAAGTCTACGGAACACTAGGGAGTCTCATTCCTTTATTAGAGCGACAACCTAGCACCAAACAGGAGAGCATAAACATACAGGGAGATGGATAGAACAACCTGACACCGTTTCTTATTCGTTATCCTCCTGATAGGTAGCAGGGTCCGCTCTGTTGTACAGTGTATGTAGTGAAGAATGAAGAGCGCTTATTTATTTTGTGAATGTTCAAAGTGTGCACTGATGTCAGCATTTTTTTTTGTTACGTTGTTGGGTTACTAATGTAATTTTTTTACTCACTCAAGTTCTCACGATAGTGTGTCCTCACTGCTGGAGATCGGCATGGAGGTTACGTTGAACGCCTCAGATGACTATAGGAGCAATACAAGTACACTTGAGCTATCACTTGAAGCTCATGACAGTAAAATCAGAGATGACATTGATGTGCCAACAAATGCAGAGCCTGGTAATTGCAATTTTTAGTAGCTTTACTCACTATTTTTCAGTTTTCTTATTTGTATGTAACTGCTCCTCTGAGTTCTAGCTATTTTGGGCTGCACTACGGTCACATCTGTACTGCAACACCCAAGGGAACAAAATGGCTGCATGGCTACACTCCTAGAAGATGCAAGTCATGACCTGCCCCAAGAATACGATGTGCTTCACACAGCTATTGCTACGTTGCAGAAGGAAAATGCAGTGATTAAGAGTGCAAACGCAAAGTTGAGTCAACTAAACATGAACCTCCAGAAAAGGAACCAGGAACTTCAACGTGAGATTGTGGAGCTCCAAAGTATGCGTGAAATACAAGCTCAGGAACTGGTCGATCTACATCACAAGCTGGCCACAGTAGACGAGAGGTTCTCTAACCAGCAAGAGGAGACGAAGCTGCATATTCACGGGCTGCAGATGAAACTCGAGAGATGCAGTGCCATTCAGCGGAATGCTGTAAGGCCTTCTCCTTGTCATATTTTGGCAGACGAGGGACAACTTCACTTTTATACAGGGTTTGCAAGTTTGGAGCGTTTCAAAAGGTTCTGGAAGTTCGTGTAGGCTGGGTTTGAGGAGTACAAGAAGGCTTGCAATGACGGCTCGCCAAACCGTGGAAGACGTCAAGTTTTCTCCCTTGAACAACAGCTGATAATAGTTCTAATAAGAATAAGGGTGGGCTTACTTGAGCAAGATTTGGCATTCCGGTACAGTGTCAGTTTGGGTTACATCAGTGAAATGTGCACATTTTGGCTTGAATTCTTGAGCGATTACTTGGACCAAACACCAATATGGCCTTCGCGAAAAACTGTAAAGGATTTTATGCCAGCAGTGTTTAAGGAACTCTATCCGACAACAAGAGTAATATTAGATTGCACAGAACTCTACATCGAGGTTCCAAGCGACCTTCGGGTCCAGAGTGATACATAGTCGTCTTACAAGTCACACAATACAGCTAAGGGACTTATCGGCATTGCTCCCAAAGGATTCATTACGTTTGTTAGCAACTTGGCCCCTGGAGAATTTCAGATAAGGCACTAGTAAGACAAAGTGGCTTATATGACTTGCTCGAAGCAGGAGATTCTGTTATGGCAGATAGGGGATTTCTTATCGCAGATGACTTGGCCTGAACGGGGTATAGATTTAAATATCCCTCCATTTTTAAATGGTTTACCACAGCTGTCTTTGGCAGACGAAAGAACGACATGAAACATAGCAAAAGTTCACATTCACGTGGAGCGTATTATTAGAGGTGTGAAAACATTTCGAATTTTGAAGTTTGTGTTTTGCAACTCAATGGCAGAGATAAACTGATGTTCTGAGGCTGGAACAACATAGAGGGGACAGATACAAACAAAGCCTCAAATTGCCTAAGAAATCAACGACGAAAGATGAAAGTCACTGAAAAGGTTAGGTTAACCTTTTCAGTGACTTTCATCTTTCGTCAATGGCAGGGTCACTAAATCAGGTTTGGAAAACCTGTGCATTGTTGTGCAATTTTCTAGATGAACCGCTCCTTGACAGGAAGTAGGTATTCTTACAGTACTGATTCAATAATGGATTTCCCAGTAGCAGGTGTGGTACAGCTTGGGACAAAAGTTAACGAAACACTGGGGTGTCGCTTTTTCCCTTGGAGTGATACTCTAGCAGCAACCAAGAGCGGACACACATACTGAGCGATTGATAGCAGTCATCCATTTCTTATTTGACCTCTTCCTGATATCTTGCACAGGACCACTCCGAAGAAATGTGTCATGCGGGACATAAAGAGCGCGACGCACGCCACACGGTTTAAGACGGAGCTTACAGAACATTGTTGGGACACGGGACATTGTTTTGACTTCGACAACGCAGTGACCTTGGCTCGAGAACAAAGATGGGGGCCCAGAAAGCTTCTAGAGTCTTGGCACATACGGGGTGACCCCTCGGTTTGTAACAAAAACCGTTGCCCCCTTCCTGAACAATACTCCCATCTCCTTAAATAGCGACCGGTTGTGTAATCTCTCACTCAATTTGGCACTGATGATGTCCGTCGCATGACGGACGAAACGTCTGAGTAAACTTTTATGTGAAGACGGAGCTCTCTACTTTTTTGTCTGTTCACTGCCGTGTTCCGTAAACTTTTGTCCCAAGACGTACAAGTAACTCCTAACTGCAAGTAGTTAGCAACTTTTGGGGATGAAGCTTTTCTATGTGGAAATGTGGTGGCAGTAAAAGTCTGCTAGGCACTGCCACGTTCACATGCCCCGGTCTTATGTATATATGCAGTGTGTATAAAGAGCAGTGATGGCCACTAACTACTTCTACAGTAGTTTAGCTATAACTACTAACTACTTTGTGATTGAGTAGTTTAACTAGTAGTTCAACTACTTTTCAGGGGAGTAGTTAAAACTACTTTTTTAACTACTGCAATTTAGTTTAACTACATCTATAACTACTTAACGTTGTCCACCAACACCAATCCCTTTAGTGTTCTTGGACACCTAAATATCAATCACAAGCAATAATAAACTTTGGCTCAAGCCATTGCTACGATCGTCAAATACAAAGCTTGCGGCGGGATTCGTTCTATGCCTACGCGATAAACTAAGTTGCAGAATTATTTCATAGCATATGAGGCTTCACTACACAAGCATTAAAAGTAGAGGTATGCAAATATTCGAAATTTCGAATATTTGCAATATTCGATTCGTATTCGCATTCGAAAATTTGATATTCGAAGTTTTCCAATATTCGTAAAAGTTCGAATATGTATTCCATTTTTTCGCATATCACAGCAGCTTATTCCGAAGCTGTTTCGGGCTGCGCACTGGAATTTGTACGTTGTGGCGACGAACATGAATAGTAGAACAGCTGCAAAGCGACGCGCGGAGCTTCCCAGGTACGCTCGTTTGCGAATGCGTCGCTATACGTTCGGTAACCGAAACCGAAACTAGTACGGAGTTGTGTGCGGTCGCCATTTTAGAGTCCGCCCCAGCGAAACCCGAGACCGCGGTACGTTTCATACATCGTCAGCACTGTCGCGGCTTTAGTGGATTGCTAGCGAACGCTGAACATTCGTATGAGGCCTACAGTTCGGTGAAATTAAGGTTAAATATCGAAATTTTGTTGACGTTGAGCTGAACACCGCTGTTCAGCGTCCAATTGCATGCACAGCCAAAACCTGCGTTTCGAATGCGTCTTTTTCGGTGGGAGTGAGAAGAGTGGAGAGAATCGAGGAGTGGGACGTGTTGATATTTCGACATAGTTTCTCCAACTCCGGCGCTCTGCGACCGTATGAAAGCGCCAACTAGGGCGACAGTAACGCTGCAGTCATTTGAAACTGCGCTAGCTGTTGTTACAGATGATAGCAAGACGCATATATAGCCTTAAGTCCGACCTTCACGGAGCGATTTTGCTCGCCACTCACGCGCGTCGCCGTCGGCGCGACAAAGTTTGAGGCCCGCGCGCATATTTTCGCCGTGAACTGAAAGGAGCGCTGAACACGAACGTCGCGGAAACAATCACGCGTGATACAGCCATACAACATCGTCGAGGATCGCAGTTTTACTGCGCTATAATGCATGAGGCCGTTCCAAACTATGCATTACCGTAAGTAACGATGATCTCACGCGTGATGTCACGCGTGAGAGCAGTGAAACCGTGCAGTTTCTCGCCTTCACGACAAATGCGGAAGGCATCGTCAATGTCATTGTCATTGGCTTTTTAACTACAATCAGATAGTTTAACTAGTAGTTTAACTACATGTAGTTAACTACTGGCCATCACTGATAAAAAGTGTTCATTACAAATTATTGTTATTGTTAATTCTGTTCACAGTTGAAATGGACACTGTGTATGCTTATTTTCTAAGAGCTCAGTGTAGGAATTTGTTCTTTCCCCAACAGTGTAGTAGAGAGTAAAGTGTGGTCAGTGTGGTTTTGGTTTAACGTTTTATAGCCCTACAAGTGTCTTTTCTTATAGTGTTTCTTTTCCATTTAGTGTTGCACATAATTTACTTGATCTGTAGCCACAGCAGGAGTGCTGTGGCACACTCCCACATGTTGACATGCAAAAATAAGAACAAAAGGATAGTAAATAAATTCCTGCAGTGATTGCAAAGTCACATGCCTTTTATTAGCACCATATTTTGAAATGAGTGTTACTGCCAAAGAGGTTATGCTCAACATGATGAGCATAAGGAGAACAGTTTCCTATTTTTTTCTTCTATCACATCACATCACAAAACAGTTTCCTCTCTCCATCTGTTCACATATGTACGCTACTCATAGCCACAGTTGCTTTGCAGCACTAACATGGCATAAAAAAATTAACTGCTTTTAAAGGTTGTGCAAATCTCTGTTGATTAAACTTTGTTGAAACAACACCATGTCCTTCTGCTCTGTGTCTCGTCCACCTCTGTTTTTAACGCTTTTATATATGTTCAATACGTAGGATGAGTAAGTTGCACAATCTAGGCGTGCAGCACATTCTGAACGGTGGTAGCAATTTCATAAAAGCTGAGCAAGGCTGGTAGCATGGTAGTCTTCCACAGACACTCATCGAATGTAACCCTTTGTAGAAAGGGTACACCTGCACCACTGTCTACGACGAGGTCACACCAAAACAGTCGTGTCAATGCCATCTGTCCTTGTATCTGGTAGTAGTGCTTGTGAGTCACCTTTAATTTTTCGTTCTTTAGGAATGGTGTTATGCAGTTCCACCAACCCGTACTCCATGACAGATTGGTCATACACGAGACCATCAGGTGATGCGCCAAGGTCTGGGACACCAGGGTTGACGCACAGCCCCACGATGAAAACCTGCACATTTTTTAAACGTTCGTATCTTTCCAGTGACGACATTACGTTTTCCTGCCCGATTTTCATGTACTTGGTTGGGCGACATCGTTTGGAAAATATCGACTCTGTGAAAGCTTCGGTGATTGGAGCTTTTCTTCTAATGATGTCGCCAAAGTGAGATGCTGTGATTCTCGTGGCCCTCTCACTCGCCCACAGTTTCACTGCACTTTGCCCACGTGTCTGTTTTTCAAGTTCTTGAGCCTCTCTCAGACTCAGATGGTGATGCTGCGGAAATCTCTTGCTCTCTTCATGCCTGACTTTCAGTGGGAGACTTATCGGGTTTGGCTTCACTAACGGTGTACCACTGGCACTAGCACAGACCTTCTTTTGTACTGGTTGAAAGTTATATTATTTTAATATTGCGGCAAGCATTTGGGATTCACCGCTCTCTGTCATACCGTCACTAAGTAGTCTGAGAGCACTTTCTGTTGGTCGTACCCTGGCTTTTAGTTTTGACTTGGTCGTCGATCGTGCTGGACTCTTTCCTGGGACATGCTTTATTAATTGCAGCTGGTTAAACTCCTGGCAGCTCATGCTCCCTGTAACATTGCGACGCCCCCATTCTTGACGCTGTTCTGTGCAAGAGACGCTGTTAGGGATGTTAGACTTGCGAGCCCGAAGAACATCAAGCAAGTACCAAGCAACAGCACCAACATGCTTGCAAACCCCTTCCCAGACCAGCAGGGCACTGACAGTAGCAGTTCTTTAGTTTGCCAGTGGAGCATACAACTAAAGAAACGTTGTATTCCTTTCGGATAGAAAATGATGCCTCCACTGACGCTTTCACCCATGTGTCAGATGAGTGATGCAAGAGAACATTCTTCACTTTTTTTTTGCCTGAAACATGGTGTAGCCTTGAGAAGGATGTTTTCCAGCACCTGCCTCACTCTGGTGATCAAATATGGACTTCTCACAAAACGCTGCTGAAAGACCTTTCGTCTGTTTGGTCTATGGACCTTTTGGAATGCCTTGTAAATGTGGGCGGAGTGGTCAGGAAAGTAGTCACCCACAAAATCAGCATTCTTCCAATAAACGCGAATGGATGCCATGCTATTGAATCTGCAGTACTGAATTATCTTATCTGCTTCCTCATGTAATATACGACGGGTGTTCAAGTCAAACCGGGACTTTCTGTCTCCTGAGTGTACAAATGGCTCGCGCTGCTTCTTTTTCGTTATTTTCACACGCGACAGGCCTCCGCGTTCACCACGTGGTGCTCCAAAGTTTGTGCACCGAAGACACGTGCTGGACAAGATGGCCGACAACGCGGTGAGCGCGCACATCGAACATCGAATAGTTTCTCGTGAATGGAGGCCTAAAGTCATCTAAAATTCACAGAAGACTTCAGGCTCAGTATGGCCACGATCATACCTAGGTAAATTACTTTTGAAATTACATTACTCATTACCCCAGCTGGAATGTAATGAAATTACATTCCAATTACTACGAAAAAGTAATGACATTACCAAGTCATTACTGCTACCTTAATCGTAACGATATTGAGAATGTGGAAATTCGTTGCTAGACCAAGACAACACTATGTTGTAACAACAAGAAATACTTTATTCTGTCCGGAAGATTGTGACAAACCTTTTTTATTTCAAGAAGCTCTTGTTGCAGCGAAGGAGCAACTGGCTTTCGAAGTGGCCATCTGTTAGGCTGCCCCTCTTATGACTGAACGTGTCTTTAGCCATGCTGAAGACTCTCTCGACTGATGCAGATGATGGTAACGCGGTGTTGTAGTCGATGAACATGGCTTTGATTATCGGAAAAGCGTCAAGGCAGGGGAACCCTTGTGACATCGTGTTGGTCAGTCTCCAGCGCCCAAGCTCGTCGGTGCTTGCCGTGCCGCCTTCCTCTCCCCTACCAACCTGGAAGAAGTCGTCATCATCGGGAAGCTCTGCTGCGTCTCGCTGCTCTCCATGGTCTTTTCTCTGGCCTACTGATGCTTCCAGCCTCCTGTTGTACTCATGCTCAACAATTTTCCATTTGCTTTGTTCCAGATCCGCATCACAAAGCCAGCCCAGCTTGAATCGCGGATGTGTCGCTGCCGCAATCAGATAATCTGAATTGCTGAACTGCTCCGAAAACCTGGGCATATAATTAAAGACACGTATGTCGTAAATATAGAAAAACGGCATTCACCTTTTGGAAATTCCAATGTGTAAAGCCTCCAGGAGGGCTTCGCAGAACCGTGGCCTCCGCAGACTGTGTAAGGCACGTCGAAGCGACCAGAGCGTCGGAAGCAAGGCTCCCATATACATATACTTGTCCCCTTGTAATATATCGATAGACTTTACCACCGGCTGCATAATCTGTAAAACATGCAAAAATCTGTTAAAACACACAACAAGACATCAACAACAACGATGACACATTTTCGACGCCACACCAGAAAATGCAAGAAATACAAAGGCGAAGTGTATGGCATTGCTTACTGTGGTATATTCTTGAATGAATGCCATCTCGTCACCGCTGAGCCGAGGAAGATTAAGGGCATCACAAATAGTGCTAACTGCACTTCCCACTAGCCGCACCTGGTCCACGGCGTTGTACAGCGAATTCCACCGAGTGGGACAGGGAATGACAAGTGATCTTCCTAGATGTTTACGGATCACCTCTGAGGTAATGGTGGAATGCTGCTGCTTCGTCCAAAGGGCCTTGCACTTTGAGAGCACACATTTCCACTTCTTTCTGTATCCGGGGTCCTGAAGCGCGACTTCTGTATCCGTCGTCGCAAGCAGGTTCATCGTGTGTGCCGCACAACGTTCATGTCTTGGCAGAGTCTGTTGATGGGCGCACAAGTGTTTTCTTCAGTTCCCTCCCCTGAGGTTCCTCTTCATCGTCCAAATCTGGGCGCCCAAACAATCTACATCAAGAGCAAGAGTGTAAGGACTAAGGAATGCAATTAAATTAATAATGGCAACAAGAATGCGCACTTATAAACATCAGTTTGCCAAGACCTTACCTAAATGCTTTTAGAAAATTTGAGGCGTCGTCTGTCACCACTAGTGCAACCTTGTTAAGGATTCCGTACTCCGTGAGAATGTCATGAAGGGCTGTCGCCAAGACGTCATAGGTATGGCTCCCAGTTGCTCGTCTGCAGGCGAGAAAAGCAGACTTTCGCCTGCAGTTATCTTCAAGCCAGTGGCACGTTACCCCCAAAAAGCTCCTAGGATCAAAATAAGAAGAGTATGCCAAAGAAGGTATGCAGACAGGGCGAAGACCACAGTTTAGCGGGGGACCAGCTTACCGATGGAAGGACGTCCAGCAATCTGCCGTGCAGCATACGACGGGGACGTTAAGCAAGCAGTCACGTAGTGCATCCTTCATACGTGTGCAGGATTCATCTATGCGACCAGCAAGAGTTTTTCTTGTCATGATGCGTGTAGACGGGTCGAGGGCTTTCAACAGACGAATGAAGTCTTCATATTCAACAATTGAGAAGCACTGAAATGTGCCTGTCACAAAGTTCGTTATAAGAGCGTCAATTTGCTTCTGCGATGCCGATGGTCTTGACGTGTCATCACAGTCTGAAATTAGTAGCTGTTATTGGTTAGGGGCGGCTGAGAGATCGGTGGCCTTCCTTTTGCTGTTTTGCCGTTCATACTCGGCAAGAGCACTCAGATGTTTCTTCTGTTGTGCCAAAAGAAATAAAATAAAGTAAGTTTTCTATAATTTATGTGCCATTATCACATCCTAGTAAACGAACATTGAATAAGTATAGCCATGTTGTTACATGTTACAGGCGTAGTCGCACGACAGGTAAAGAAATGACAACTATTAAAGAAACGGTACCTACTTCCCTGTGCTTCCTCAGATTGGAAGACGCCTTGATGTTCGCAGAGTACGTCTTCGAGCCAGGAGGACACAGCTTACAGTTGACAACAACGTTTTTGCCAGATACACTTTTCAGCTGGAAATACGGCTCCAGATCTGGCCACGGGAGACGGCTCAAAGCGTGGTCTGTTCCATCTGCAGCCATGGTCGAACTACCTCTGACAGCAGCTCAAATTGAGCGGATATAAGAGCCGACAGCCGAGTACACGCTTGCCTCCTCCGCGCTCCCGATCCTCTGGACCGGAGGTTGGGATCCGGAAACAATGACTACAGTCCACAGACCGTTGACCTGAATAACTTTTGTTCGTGGTGGGGCGGTGCCCTGCCCGAAACTAAGAATTGCAACATCTACTATGAACTGTGACGCATTCAACCGGCACGTGGAAGGTCACTGACTGCCCTTTAGTCAGGTCAACTGACCTTCAGTGGGGTCCAGTAAACTGACACATGCCGATCGAGTGCGTCACCGCCAACTTTCTTTCTGCCAAGTGCCAACACAAAACACACACTAGATTCTTTTGTAAAAAGTAATGGGTAATGTTATTGAAATTACTGCTCAAATGTAATTAAATTACATTACAAATTGCATAGTGTCAAAAGTAATGCATTACATTACAAATTACCAGAAAAAGTAGTTCATTACTGTAATTTCATTACAGTAATGACATTACTACCCAGATGTGGCCACTATACACTTAGCCGCAGCAAAGCATTTGAGTGGTGCAAACGGTTCCGAGACGGCCGTACATCAGTGCAGGATGGTCCCGGCCGGGGCGGCTCAGAGCCCAGTGTCAGAGTTCCTGAGAACATCCAACGTTTTTCCACGGTTTTCTGGGACAAGGCTGGCGTTGTTCATGTTGATTTTCTGCCCGTTGTACCACCATCAATAGTGCATATTACTGCCAGGTTCTCAGGGATGTGCATAAGGCGCTGAAGCAGAAGCGGCCGTGCCTCATCACCAAAGCAGTCCTCCTCCTACAGGACAACGCACGCCCGCATACCGCGCATCTCACGACACGCACCTTAATGAAACTTGGCTGGGAGTTGCATCCACATCCCCCATACAGTGCAGACCTCGCTCCTAGCGATTTCCATCTCTTCGGGCCACTGAAGGCGTTCCTTGGAGGCCGCCACTTTAGCTGCGACCACGAGGTCAAGAGTGCGGTCCGATCACGGCTGCTACGCGCCGGTAAAGATTTCTACAGTGCTGGCATCCAAGCCCTCGTGAAACGCTGGGACAAGTGCATTAGTGCAGCTGAAGATTTCGTTGAAAAATAAAACAAATTTCTCGCATGTAAGTTCATTTTACTTTTGTGAAAAATGAAAAGTCCCGGTTTGACTTGAACGTCCCTCGTAAATACTTTGTGTAAAGGTTACCTGCAGGTATGTAACGTCTACAAGGTACACTCTATAATATATACTGTAGGTACCTGCCTAGATGTTTTCGTTTTCGTTCTTCGTGTAATGTCTGGCCGTTTGCGTCTATGTTCCTAAGTTTATAACTACCGACTGCTTACAGCCTGAGAAGCACTTTTAAAAGTGCGCGTAAACCATGCAGTGTTAATGGCTAATTCCATGACTCAGTTAGGAGCTTCTAGAAAATATGTCGAGCAATGCGGATATCTCGGCGTGACCGGAGACGCTTCCTAAAGTGTGCAAGTAGTAGTCGCGCTGTACTGACATTTGTTTTAGAGACAAGAAATTCACTATATAGAACCAGCCTGGTAGCTAAATGTGCAGTGCTAGTTTCAATGCGAAATCTTCGAAGTAGGAGGGGGCTTCTGTGAGAGTAAACAACACACAAATTGAAACTACATTTAGTTTGCATAATATGCACGTTTTAAGACTGCAAATTGTGTTGATAACATCTCCTCTGCTTCAGTTATGAGGACATACTAGAAGTGCACTTACTCCATAAGAAAATGTTGATGCAAGAACTTCTGATAATGCGGAACTTGACTATGCGTTCGTCCGTGAGGCTTCATGTGCTGATGCGGAAAGGCGAGGAGGAGAGAAGAGAGAAAACCGAAACTGCTTCCTCTTCTTACATGACAAGAAACTCCCATGATGCAGTGCCACGTTTCGCACATTGCGACGCCGCGCAACGATTTGCGCGATGGCATTTTCTGGAATCGTCTATTGACTGACGATGTTTGCTGCATGTTCTTATAGGATCCTCACTGTTATTGTCTGCGTCATATTTTTCTTTGCGCATCATTAATTTTGCGACTTAATGTGGTGCACTGAAAGTAGACGTGCGGGCGTTGCAACACTGCGTGAAAAACGACATTAATAGTGATAAAAGTGCGCACAAAATGACACAAACGCTTGTCATTATGTCTGCGCTTTTATCACTTTTAACATGAACTTGTACCGACAGGCCCAATGTTATGTCCTTAAAGGGGTTGGGGCACTTTCATAGATGTGGTTTATTATATCTTGGGCGCATTGTGCTGCACGCCATAATACTGAAAAAAAAAAAGATTCTTCTACGTCTCGTACTTAGCGAGAAACAAGCCCTCGAACACACGGCCGAGCACAGCACAGACGTCACAGAGCTCAGAGTTGCGTCCATTTCCATTGGTAGCCGTAGCTGTTCTCGTGCGTTGCCTCACTGGGGGTGTCGAGGGCTGGGATGTCAGAGTCGCGTGAGTTTCGGTATTCGCGGTGCTCATTTTCTCCACTTCTATTGCCCTCTTCTCTGTGAAACTTTCAATGCAGGTTCACACCAGTACAAAGAACCGTCTTTACGTTTAGCTGGCGTAACCTGGGATGATCTGTCGCAAGCCCTTTGAAAAACGCTGGCGCAGAGCAAGCCTCCGCATGATAGCGCAGATCAGGATGCCAAAAATGAAACCGTGAAGCATGTACGACCCTTCAGCGGGAGGCAGTCCAGCATTCAACTGTTCTGCCATTCGAGTGTGATTACGCATTTTATGTGTTGGAGCGTAGCGCCGATAAGTTATCTCCCCAAATGCGTATCAATGCTTCTGTCGTTGCGACATGTCAATTCATATGATTTTTGGAAGAGGACTCGGATTCACACACGGTCGGGACGGATACTGCCATATTCGAGTGTTTTAGCAAAGTGCGTCCTGCCGCACGGTAAATTACCGTCGGCGCGGCCACACAACTGCGCATGCTCAGATGACGTCACCCTCACCGTATCTCTCCGTCCGTCGCCGGAGCTCCGCTCGCTAGCCGCTATTACCGGCGACATTTACGGTAGCAATCTTCAGCGTGGCTGTGTCGTCTGCTACGGTGGCACCTGCTAGAAAGCGATTTACAATCGCCGACGATCTACATCATTTACTCCGCGAGGTGCTCGCGGGAAATCCCTATGAGTCCCCGGCGAAATGGGCTTCCACTACGGAAGTGGTAAACACTGCTTCCGGCAAAACCTTCACAACGAGAGGCATAAAAGAAAGGACAGAGCTCCTGCTCTCGCAATTCAGGAAGCAGGACTGGATGAATCTGCGAAAGTAAGTATGTTTCATCTGTCAAGAGAAGTGCATTGCGTGATATAATTGACCAGAAGTACGCAAGCAGTGTAGATGGCACGCGCCGTCGTGCTTTGTTAGTTGCCGTTCATCAAATGCGCTAAGTGAAAATTACTACGTAAGATCAGACAATCGATAGTTTTACATTACCGACTTGGTAGCCAGCGATGTGGCCATCGATGGCTGCGTCTACATACGTCCTGCGACATAAACATGCCGGTGGTATGCAAGACGCAATACTAGTTCTACCATTAATGCAACAATACTACGGGCAAACGCGAACCTAAAGATATTCCTGGCCGAGGGAAATGGAAAGAGAAATAACTGAGAGTGCATAGATTTGATATAAATACAGCGCTATACAGAGCTGCACTCGACACAGTATTGGCCCTTTTCTGTGAAGTGCCTGTGACTTCAACACATACACACAAAAAAAAGACACAAAATACTTGCACAAAAGTAACAACCATAATCTTTCATTTTGGAAAGGTCTGGCACAGAGGAAGAGTACAAAGAAAAAGAGGTGCTCCTCAATGATCTCTCGGCTCTCGAAAAAGATTTTGCACAGAGGAGAGGCAAAACAGCACCAAGCAAGAAAACCCAGGCAGCACGCACAAGGGATGATGTTCTTTCTTCTATGACTGCTGTAAATGGTAAGCCGTCAGTGCATACGAAGTTATAACCAACGTGTTGCTAATATCTTACCGGCTGACATTAATTTGTAATTTAACATTATCTGTAAGATTGTCATTACAAGTTGACTGTGCATATATAATTATTTCACAAAAAACGATGTGTAATACGATGTGTTTCACGATGTGTAATAACGGCTGTAATATTGTGTGCATCAATGATTGTTGTTTCTTCACCAGCAGTCGACGAAGATGCACAGGAGTATACAACCACCACAGCTGCAGCACTCCTGCAGCAGATATGTGAAGGGGAGACGGAGCCAGAGACTCAATCACCCTTGGCTCCCCAGCGTGAAGCACATGGACGGGAAGAGGCAGCTGCTCCTGGTTGTTCTACAGCAGCAGCTACGACACCACCTGGCAACAACGCAGCAGGGACCAGCGAAAGAACTCGTCGCAGTGGTACGTACACAATAACACATCCGGACGTCATTATTAATGCTTCCGAATGAATGAGATTACTGTCACTCAAGCCTGGTGTCACAGTAAAGAAGCAAGGCTGTACACTACTCCGTACACACATTGTAGTTCATATATCCTAACTTGTGCAATACTCTTAAAAATTACAAATATAGATACACTGTAAAAAAAATACATTGGTACAGCTAAAAGAACTACCAAGAAGTACTCAATACTTTTGTAGTTACTCTCACCCATCCTCTCCAAAGGTTAGCTAAATGAAAAACACTTTATAGGGTCACCAGGTGTACCAAATAATGCACATCTTACTCGCGTATGAATATTTGAAAATTTTAAAATAATAAAATAATATTAATAAATAATTTAATTTTGAAATATTCCACTCACATCTGTCAAACAATGGCAATGTTTTTGTCAACAAAACAGTGACTTGGTACACAAATAAACATAATAATAATTGACAGAAGGTTGTTCACACATCAGGAGAATCAGACCCTACTTGTGTGACGATGTGTTGCACATGCCACACTGTACTAGGGATAATTAGGTCATGCACACAATTGTCACAGGTAAGGCTGTGTCACATGTACATGTCGATTATCAGTGATTGTAGAGTTACTTTTCTAAGGATACTGAAAAGAGGATACAGTTCCTGGAAAAACTAACGAGTTACAGATACAAAGTAAGCGCATGAAAATGCGTCTGATTTTCCTCAACGCACGCAAAAATCTCTACATACAGATACTCAAACTTTTACTCACTTACATCACTATACTGGAAATGAATATACCTCAAGATTGTTATGCATGTTTTAATCGAAATCCTTATACTCAAATATTCTTCCCTGCAGTAAAAAGAAAAAAAAAAATCCACTGAGGGAATACAGTTCTTAGAAAGAAACAACATGATGCAGAGAGCCCTGCGAGACAGAGAGCTTTCTTTACAGGAGCAACGCCTGTAGCTGGATAGGGAAATGTTCGAACATAAAAAAAAATGGACGTGAGAAGGCTCGAAATGGAAGAAACAGACCGAAATGCCCGGCGAGAGACGGAGTCAATGCAGGCTGTGCTACTGCAGACACTTGTGAATGACCTTCTGCATCGGAAGACACCATAGTTTAATGCAATTTTGTGTTTAGATTAAAGGGGCACTAAAATGCAACGATAACTTGTTCTCAAATGAAAGTCTGTGTTTCATTTAGTACAATTCAAACAAAATTAGTTCACACAGCGATACCTTCCCAATCGGACGTGTAACGGAATCAAAGTTTTGAATTATGATAACAAGTACGAAATTAACATAGCGTGGAACGTGATTTGCGGTGAACTTGCTTTTGCATTCCCGTGCCCCTTTGAAGTGTATTGCATTTCTTGGTCTTTAAGCACTTCTGCTCACATCATCCACACATGCATGACATGCGAAGCACTGCTTAAAAACAAGTACCGTTGAAATATTAAACTCCTTGTTATTTGAGAATCAGCAGATTGTGTTGTCGTGTCTCCTTCTGTCCGTGTGTTTGTGCTCCTGTTGAACTATGAACATATACCAGTTACCCCATCTCAACGCCTTGTTACAATATCTTACTTTTTTTAGTCCTGTGCTCCTGTGCTTTTTATTGTCACTTACATATTTATTTTGACCCACTTGATGGCAAGACAAGACTCACAGTACCTACACAAGGATGTTGCACATAAGCTATGCAGCCAATAAGACCAAAATGAAAGACGGTACAGAAGTATAATTATTTTAAGCAACTTTACTTATACATAATCATTTGAGAAAAACACATGGCTTCACTCACAAAATGGGTGACAGATAGTCCTCAAGAAGTGGAGGCTGTACGTTAAAAAACTGAGATGTCTGACTTCCATACAGAGTAGTGTGACAGTTCGTGAGTACTACTGCAGCCCTGTACATCTCGCCTATATCCTGAAGGAGATATTTTTGATTGTTCTTAAAATTGAGGAAAGCAAACAATGAAACAACTTTTCCAAAGCCCCACTCCACAGAGCTGATGGCTTCATTGAAGTTATGTTGTTGTTCATTGAGCCTGGCACTACAGTACGGGCGCATAAGGAGGGGCCGTAGGGGATAGGCAGGATCTCCATAGAGGACAAATTTCCGTATTCCCATAAATTCCTATAGCTGGGAGTTGAGGCCACTTTCACGGAGGATCCCTGTTATAGGGCATCAACATCAATACTGTGAGCGGACTCTCCTCAGTACACTTGTATGTTACACAGAAATATACCTGCATCATGCCTGTTTCCTGAGTGAGGGCCATGGAGATGGCATATATGGCATTGGGCACGTTACCGTGGTGCTCCCTTCACTTTAACTGCCTATGCAAAACAAACAAGGCAGAACATAGCACTTTCCATAACAGTGGAAAGAAAGGAATGCTGTGTCAATTTGGAGTTCCGAGACAGGGGGAAAATTTAACCTCCTGACCCCCTGTCTCGAGTCTCCACATTGTCATTATGAATCAGCTAGTCTGCGCTCTTTCACAGTTATCGAATGCTGTTTGAAAATATTATACTTACTGTGGCGAGCTGTCCAAGGCACTGAGTTGTCAGCCACCGGTTAGACACTAGATCAAGCAGAAGATGATCGAAGTTTGTAGCAATGCTGTTCACTACCTCGGACGCAACAAGTGAGAGCGTAGATGAATGGCGCCCAAAAGCCTCTCCATGTCACAAAGTCTGACTGGGTAGGCCAGCCGTCTAAGAGCAATACAGGGGGCCTCATCGCCGCCTACGTTTGTCCGTTGCGCTGAACCGCAAGGTGTCTGGTAGCCGAAGTGCTTTCCTCAGGCGAGGAATGTCATCGCGTGCGAATCTAAATTGCTGAACGACCTCGTCGTCATGCATGTGGCTCAGGTCTAAGCGACCAAATGCCGACCTAGGCCGTGCGTCATCACGTGGTTCGAACATCTCAAGCAATATTAAATTCTGTATTTCGTCCCACGTAAGGAATGATGCCGCGATGGGATCGCCCAAGATGCTCCAGCGTGCCATTGAAACTACAGAGAACGAGAAACACAGCGTTCAAAAGCGAAAGAGCGGCCGGACCCCGACTTTTCCTTCTCCTTGATATGGGTTTGAGAGTTTTTTTTTTTTTCCCTGATATTCCAGTGGCCTACTTCCGAAGAATATACAAGGTATACAATATACAGAGGCAAGGCAATGTGTCCCGTCAAGACGTGTACAGAATTTTTAAAAATAGATATGTCACTTTTTCCGTGATGAAATCAATTGCAATATAGTATATGCTGAAGGGCACTCCTTAGGAGGGCACCAGCAAACTTCTAAGGCAATGTCTTCATTGACTTTAGACAATTAACTTTTTAATTATAAAACCTACGAGGCTGTCCCAATGAGAACATCTGGTCCTTCCGGTTCCCTGATACCAATGCCGCTTCCAGAACAAAAATCCGTTCGATAGGTCGTCCACAAAAAAATTGGGAAGGAAAACCATTATAGTATATATTTTGTTCATTGCGCATCTCTGAGACGCGTCTTCCCTTCGCCCCCGGCGAGCGCGTCTCCGGTTCACTCCGGTTTGCTAAAAGTGTTCGCACTGGCGTTGCCACGGATATGCTCGGTTCGCCTTCACCGTATTTGTTGCCGATCGGGAGCTGCAAAATCCGATTCGTTAAAACTCTCTATTGTCGGTTACCCAGCACAAACCGAGCTTGCCAAGTGTGGTTTACGCTAACAGCGGCTAATCGGGTAACTGCGGTTGCGTTCGCCGTGTAACTGCGGCAAACCGTAGTTACCCGTAACCTCGGTTAGCTTAACCGCGGTTAAGACTGCCCGTGTAGCAGGGATATAAGCCGGCCTCGATGGCTCAGTCGGTAGCGTGTCCGCCTGCTGATCCGAAGATCGTGGGTTCACACCCGGCCGAGGACGGTGCCAACTTGGTGGAAGGGTACAAGTTGCTCAGACACGCCGTCTTCCGTGAGGGAAGTTGAATGCGGTGTGCCGTTATTATTATTATCATAACACTAACAGAAAAACACGTGAAGGTGATGTAGCGGTGATCGGAGCAAGAAAGGGAGTGATGAACCCCTCACTGGGATACCAAATTCAAACAATTCTGACACCATTGTCAAGTCGACTCAAGAATCACCTCTTCCCCCATCAAAAATGTGGAAAGCGAGCTCCCATCATTGACAATAGCAAGATCATTACCCACCATAAGGAAGTCAACGACCGCCTTCCCCTTCTCATCGCAACAACCTCCTCCCCATAACACATTAAAGTCTCTCTGCATTAAAGTCCCCAACCACCACCACCACGGTTTATTTCTATGCCTAATCAAAATATAAGATGTTTCCCTCAAGGCATCCTCAATCTTAGCTGACGGACTAATATACACATTAACGAGGAGAAATTTCCTGGTCACAGATTAGAGGGCAACCACGACCACAGTTTCCATCACCCCCACAGGAAAGAAGTCATACTCTCGGGTATCTACAATGGTTGCAACCTTGGCACCCTCATCCGAAGCAATTACCTGCCTACCAGCAAAGTTTCCGAAAATCCTACCGCCTAACAGGTAAGGCTCCTGCCAACGTTCCTCTCAGACCCAAATGCCAGTGCCGCCTCAGTAGCCGCTCGCTGGCCCCAAGTTAACTAATAAAATGGTTAGTAATTATATAAAATAAAATCTAATTAAGTTATCTATACCGAATATATAGTTATAGTTATCTATACCGAAATATATCACCGAATTCTTATGCTTCTTGCCTGCCTTGCCATTTTCCTCCTAAACTGGAGACAGTGTGTGGTGTTGAAGGTATAATGGTGAACATCGTGTGGCTCACCTCCCACAGCAACCGCTTCCTTACACGGTCGACAGGCCTCTTGCCCTTTTCCAGCGTTGGGACACTGCCTGGCCAAGTGCCCAAGTTCACCACAGCAGAGGCATCTCAATGTCCTTTCCTGTCAGGCCCGGTACTGTGCTCATAACAAAGACAATAGTTACAAGCCCGTACAAACAATGCCTCTTCGACTACACACGTGGCCCAACCCATATATAGGTGCAGGAGGGTCCCAGCCACATTTGGAGTCACCTCTACTATATACGCTACAGTATTACCGCACTAGAACTTACTAATGATCTTAAACTGATCCTGAGGAACGGCCATGTTATTTTGACAATTAATCCTACGCTCCACGCCCCTAAGCCCCAGCCTTGGGTTAAACCTCCTGGGCAAAGCTGCCTTGACCACCGAAGTCACTCCCTTGTCCTCCTCAATTAGCAGGGCAACCCGTTCAAACTCACTTTTGCGATTTGATTTAATTAATATCCTACCCTTCCTCATGGGGACCATCACGGCATCAGGAAGACCCAGCTCATCTGGTTTTAGCCTATCCCTCAACAATTACCTGATCTGCTGAGTGGTGGCATTCACCCTAGCGTGGACAAAAAGGACCTCGCTTGTGCCATTCCCTTCGGCTCCACAGGTGCCTGCCGTGCAACAGCAGCCGCGTAGGACACCACGGGTACACCAGCCCCTTTCTCCAGCTGTGGAATCCTGTCCTTAGCATCAGCTAAAGCGACCTCGGCCGTTTCTGCTCTATCCTGGAGTACCCCAAACTTTACTTCGAGGCTAGCGTTCCTATGTGTAACCGCCTCTAGAGTTTGTTTGGCATCATAAAACAGGGTGCCATTACTACTTTTTCCTTGTTTAACCGCCGAACCTCTTCCAGTCCAGTCGTAACAGCGCCCATTCAGATTTCCCCCTCATTTTGAACAACAAAAGTACGAAAGCAGATGTCTTGGTTGTACTAGCTTATTTATGACCGCCGGCTAACGCAACTGGCTTGGTCGACTACCCAGTCAGTAGGGTGAGCCAGAATGACTTGGATTCACGGATGAGGCCGTGAGGCCTTTCGTGAGGAACCTCACGGATGAGGTCATGGGTCCATTCGTGAAGAGCCTCACGGATGAAGGGGAAGCCACTGTATCCCCTCGCTTGGAGAAGGTGTGCGGCAGAGACATCACTCTGCGCGAAGGGCCAATAGAAATTCGAAGATCTTCGAGGATCACCATGTTCCGTCCTTAGGTTTCATTCCTCCATATACAGGGTGGTCCACCAACCATGATAGAAATTCATAGTAAAAAACGTTGGCCCCGGAGAGACATGCGGTCAAGGGATTTTTTTTTCTGCCAATAACTTTTGCCACATATTGGTAACATTTTTATTTCATTTTAATTGACGGAAAGTTAATTTCTTGAATTGAACTCCGAAATTTTCTAAGGAAACCTGACGTTTTCTTTGCGGAAATGGGTTCCCGTGGTCATTTTTCTCAGTATAGCACATAATCCCACTCGTAGTGCAATGGCAACTGCCGAAATAAATTCGTCAAAAATCCGTGGAGATGAGCCCTTGGCTCCACCTCTTTTTTGACGGCTCTACGTTTGAGCGCAAAGCTGAGGAGGTTACATTGACACGCCACACGAGGGGGGAAGGGTTACAACCCTTACCCACGGAACAAACACCCGCGGTAAGTGCGGGAATCAGAGCTATCTTAACAAAAATGAGGTCACCAGACGCGTTGACAGGTAGGGAAGGAAATACATTTTTGGACCATTTTGCACTCCGGTCTCAGTGAATGCAGTGAACAAGTAAACGGCAGCGATGGCAAGCACCGTGTATTCCAACCAAGAAAAAACAAGAATGATCATTGCTCTGGGGGCTGCAGGTATGGACAGTCCTCAAATACAGTGAAATGCTTCCAGGAACTAGGGTGGTGAGCTCTTGTACCATAAGGCGTGCATTTGTGAGACTGTCCACAACAGGAAGTTTCCATTCTGGTACCCAGAGCCGGTCACACCCAATCTCTGCCAGTGAGTCGACACAAACAGACCAGGCCCTGAAAGAAGTAGGAGATGATCTTCACGTAAAGTCTGCGCACTCTGGCAAAGTGAGTAGAGACATCAAAGTCAAGCGTGCTGAGGATACTACATAAGCACAAACTCCACCCGTACCACGTGAGCTTTCATCAACATATACAGCCGAGCGACAACCAGAAACGGCTGGATTTCTGTAACTGGATCTGATGTCGGACCGAGGAAAGCAGAAACTTTGTGAACAGCAAATATGGGCTGATGAGGCCCACTTCTGCCATAGCGCTCAAGTGAATCGCCACAACGCGCATTATTGGAGCCAAACAAACCCACACTGGCTACGGGACTGCAAGCATCAGTACGAGTGGGGATTGAATGTATGGGCCGGGATTTATAACGGAGCCATTATTGGGCCAATCTTTTTCACGAGACCTCTAAATGCCAACCACTACTGTAGCGAAATTTTAGATGCCGTGTTCAGCTTTATTGATGACCTGCCTCTTGCTGAACAGACCCGCGTGTGGTTTCAGCACGATGGGGCTCCACCTCCAGCGCGCGGCGTGCAGTACAGCTGCTCCGTCACATGTTCCGGGAGAAGTGGGCTGGCCGATTTGATCCAGTGTCATGGCCCACCAGGTCTCCTGACTTAAGGCTACGGTCCCACTCATCACCCGAAAAGTGTCATTTTCACTCAAAGGTTACACGGCTTCTCGGCAACTTACGTGAAATATGTTGGTACCGTTGGAAAGCTTGTTCTTTGTGCAAGCTAAGCCAAGAACTCGTTTTTTTATGTGATGATCAGCTGTGGCGTTATAAAGCGAGAAGGACGACCATATCTTCCATTTTTGGTGTTTTTCAATCAAGGATGATGCGAACACGAAAAGAGATAGCGCTGTCAATCTTTTTTCAAAGTGACGTTGCACAGTATACAAAGGATAGTCAAGAACTTTTTTTCTCGCGTAAAGCGTCATTAATTGATTATTGCCTATCAAATTTAAGAAAAAAACGCTACTTTTACACTTGCCATAAAAAGCTATTCTGTACTTATTCTCGGCTGAAAATATGATCAGCCGGCAGGTAATTATCAGCAGGAGTGATGTCCAAAGTTTTATCGCAAATGAAAGAATAGTAAATAAACTAGCGTGTTTCAAAATCGCACACAGAAATGCAGAAAATATGGTGACAAGCGCCACCTGCCGTACGCGTTTGAAACCAGCGGCAGCTTCGCGTTGCAAGAGGTTGCCGAGAGATGGCACGGGTTCCTATGTGCTGATCACGTAACGGTTCTCTGTTCTCTGACCTCCCTGACTTACGAAACGTTGGCCCCGTGCGTGATTCCGTATACGCAGGTTCCTGCCGCGTGTATTTTTGTTGATCGTACGGTTATATTCTGTCCGTTTGGCTGAATTTCGTGCTGAGGAGTTGCATTATTCTCCATTATGCTGGTCGCCAATCGTCCTTTTGTAGTACTGCAGGGCTGCACATTGGCACGTGTGGGCACGTTGTCCTCATGTGATTTCTTTATTCATATGTGTTGAAGTCAGGAGTTAAGAGCACCGGACCAACCGCATGGAGCCAGTTTGGCTTAGATCAGCCAGTTACCCACACACTGCAAGCAAACACCACTGAGCATTCACACTGGAATGGTGGAGCAGATGCTCTTGGTCGAAGTTCGGCCTTTGTCACGTTATGCGCACCATTTCGTCGTGTATTCGATCACTCGGGATTGTAATCAGACTACCTAGAAAATCACTCTCTCGCAAAAGCAACATATTTCGTTGCTGCCATCTTTCCCGCATATTTCGTGTTTCTGTTCGTGCTTCCGGATTACTGTTCGAGCTAAATTTAGATAGCAAAGAAGAGCGTTTACTATTATTATTTTTGGTGTGTGTTGTTGTTGTTCTACCCTGACAATTACGTCCCCCGCGGGGTGCAGGTTTGATAGGTATTTTCTCAGTCCTATTTTAGGCCCCCTTACTTTTCTGTTGAAATTATTCCTGTACTGTGTGAGAAATTTTCTACCTTTACGAATAACTGGACTCGAAATGTGGTACGTTACCAGATAAAGATGGAACGCGTTACTTTCGTCGTTACAGCCCACGTGATCAGAACAGTGCCCGTCGCGACGTCGTTGTGTACGATATAACCAGGTCACGCCGGAGCAAGGATGATCAAACAGCATCGAGAAATACACTCAAAGCAAATATATTCGCACTGGAATGGCGGGAGAGAGGCTCTTGGCGGAACTTTAGACTATGCAAAACGGAGTAATCACTTCGTCGTGTAACTGATCACTCAAAATTATATTCATTTTACCTAGAAAAATTACTTGCTCGCAGAAGACTGATTGAAGTCAAATTCACTAAACGAGTAATCGATCTTCACGTGTTACGTACAACTCGGTGGTGACGTTGTCCGCTCCACTGAGGTAAATGTTGCAGCTTTCACAGAGGCATAATTCCATCTGAAACATGTCTACCTCATGCTACTTTCGAAAATAAAGATACGGTTCGAGGCAAATTTCGCCAGCGTTCCAATTCGAGAAGCGACATGAGAAGTGCGGCAGACACCGCGTTCAGGGGTGCGTGCAAAATCTCGCCCTTGGAGTATGGAGCCAGGGTACATCATCACGACAGGTAGCTGTGGGTCAGCTTCTTTGCTTCTTTTGTCTTTCAAACACACTTCTCTGTTGGGTTCAGTTTGCTTTCTCTCCGTTTCCTTGTTTGCAATTGCAAGGTACCATGCTCCCTTCTACCCCTCCCCATCCTTCCAGAGAAAAGAAAGAGAAAGAGCCGTCCCCCTGTCATTCACGATTGCGCCGTTCATCGCCAAGAACAAGTTCAAATTCAAGAATCGGGTGCTCCAAGAACCAGGATAAAATTCATTTTGTAGACAAGGGGACGGCGTGGTGTTGCAGGCATTTTGCTGTGAGGAACCTTCGCCACGCCATGCTGTTTTATTTGAAATCAGTTTATGGAAACCAATTTCTTGAACTGAACTCTGCAGTTTACATGAGGGATCCTCTGTTCGCTCGCAAGAAGGACGATCACTTCAATCACTTCACTGCAAACTAACGCGGCGGAAAAGACTGAACTAAAGTAGCGAAATCAGCGACTTGACTCTGAGAAAGGACACACGTCTTACCGTTCACATAAAGCAATAACTGCGCCCAGTACCAAATTTAGGTGACGGACTACTGCTACCCGCTACTCCTCTAAAAAGTAGCACAATTACAAGCGGCGCTACTCATTTCTAAACGATAGTGTGATATATCGCTCTTCCTAATTATGTATTCGCGTTGTGGCGAACACGTACCCATTTTGACTACATGTTGCTATAATCAGGAGCAATCAGCACGAAAATCGTCGATACCAGCCCTGAAACCAGGATTCTAGACAGAATAGGTTTGCGCAGAAATTGAAAAATGTCACCATATCACCCGATCATGTTGGATTGTGGGGCTAAAGACACGGCTCCGCCTTGTCCAAGTGGGACGCCCTGAGATACGGTATACTTCTTTCCATTTTTCCAACTGAAATAGCGACAAAGTAGCTGTAGCTGCATCGAATCCGCTGCCAAGCTTTGTGGCGGAAATTACTTTTCCGCTAGTGGTTAGAAACGTAGCACATCCGCTCCTCAGCTAATGAAAATCATGTATAGCGATTAGCGACTACAGCACTGCCCATTGTGGTACTGTCACCGCGGCTGCCGTGCGGAATACAGACGGGTCTAAGAGTAAAACGCGCAATTTCCCTATTTTTGCTTCGTTTATGCCATTTCCGTATTACGGGCATTGATGCTGGTCAGTTTCCGTGCGCAGTGTATGCCAGTATGCCATTTCCGTGACTGCTCGGTTCCATAGGGTAATTTTATAAATAATTTAAAGCTGAAATAATAGAAATAAAGGTGAAAACACATAAACAAGCAACTTCACAGCAAAAAGCTGTTGCCTACAATGTCTTTTTTATTATGATTGTTTCGTCATCTTGCATTTGAGAGGATTTCATTTTTTGCACACTGTACGTCACATGGCATGGACGCTGCAGGCAGCACCATACATAGGACGGTGTGAATGTTTGGGTTTTTGAGCACGGAAGCGAGTAATCGTATATCCTATTCCATTTCCTAATCAAATATGGAATTCAATCTTCGAATTCCAAATCGAATTGATGCGTCTACTAAATTGACAAACTGTACAGTCATGGGCCTCCCGAGATGTGATACCGCTAGATATATTGAAATATATTTTTGCCTGTCAATTTTGTTACTTTCCCCCCGCATTTTATTTCCCTCTTTACACATCACACCTCTCGTCATCTCACAAAGCGATAACAGGAATCGCAGCCAAATAGAAAAAAAAAAAAGTTATCTTCACCTACTAGTCACGGCCGCTACTATGCGGAATACGGACAGGTTACATAGCGTATAATTGTCGACTTCCCTATTTTACTTCGGTTATGCCATTCCTTTGATTCTTATCATTTTGTGTGCGTACTGTGAGTTGAACTTCTAGTTTCAACAGAAGTGGTAATTTCATAATTCATTTCAAGAAATCCTGTTTCTGTAAGCTGTATTGAGATAAAACTGCTACCGATCGGCACGTGAACAGACTCTTCACAGCTGACTGCAATTATTTAGTATTTGCGTCCATTTTTTATGACGGTTGTTTGACCATTTTGCGTTTGAGATATATATTTTTTTATATCTCAAATATATTATATTTTGCACAGTCTTCGTCACACGCTACGCGCGCGGCAGCTACCCCCGTGCTACTCAAACCACGAAAGCACCAAAAATCAACTCGCCGTCTTGCACGACAGTTTCAGAAGACTTTTACGAGACAATGCTCCCTTCTACACAAGTATAAACACCGGGTACGGTGGCATACAGAAGAGACTCAAGGTCAAAGGGTCCAGTCGGGAGAATCGCGCGCGGTTCTCCCTAACGGGGTCATCCACGGAAACCGCGACGGTGGCGCCCCGCCGTAGCAAGTCCGTAAGTAAATTCAAGATGGCTACCGTGAGACCGTAGCCTTAACGCCGATGGACTTTGACCTCTGGGGTCGCATCAAAGACGAAGTATACAAAAGCGAACCACGACCGCCGGCTGACCAGCAGTGGAAAATCACGGCTTTCCGCTCGTCACTTTGCAGATCCGAAATAAAAAGGGCCGTGGAAGATTCAATTCGGAGAGCGCAGCTGTGCATTGCAGCAGATGGCGAACGCTTCGAACGCTTTTACGCTAATGTAATGATAACCTAATCGAAGTAAACAGGAAGTGTGTTGAATGTGAAGAAGTCTGTAGCATGTTGAAACAAACGAATTGAAAAAAGAAGAGAGCTGACAGGCGTTCGTGCATACAAATCTCTCTCTCACACACACACATATACAGGTTCATGACAATAAAGTGGTGCAGAAAAACTACTAGACCTCTATCAGCGGTCATAGTGAAAACTGCCGCGTACGCACCCAAAAGCAAACAAACACACTGAGCAAAACACGAATAAAGGAAAAAGAGCGCGACCCTGAAACTGAAGTGGGCAAAGCTGATACCTGGCAGCAGAACTCTTCTGTGGGTTGGGTTTGTAACCCTTTCCCCTTCATGTGGCGTGTCAATGTAACCTCCTTTCTTCGTAGCTTTGCGCTCAAACTTAGAGCCGCCAAAAAGAGGCGGTGCCAAGGGCTCTCATTTCCACGATTTTCGGTGAATTTATTTCGGCCATTGCCATTGCATTACGAGTGGGGTTATGCGCTACGCTGAGTAAAATGACGACGGGGAACCCATTTCCGCAAAGAATACGTTAGATTGCGTTGGGAAATTTCGGAGTTCAATTCAAGAAATTAACTTTCCGTCAATTGAAATGAAATAAAAATATTACAAATATGTGACAAAAGTTACTGGCAGAAAAAAATCCCTTGGCCGCATGTCTCTCCAGGGCCTACGTTTTATACTACGAATTTCTATCAGGGTTGCCTTTTTGCCTGTTTACTGGAATAGCAGCCTGGTTTGGAGAGGCCCTGTACCGCGTTTTCGAAAGCGCGTGCAGCTGCTTTCCCCCGCTAATTTCGAATGATTGCAACTGGACACACGCGTGCTGTGTCGTGCCAAAGGTGCCATGTGCGGTGTTTTTGTATTTTCATTTTAAACAAATGTTACCGCTGCTGGGAATGTAACGAGGCTTTCTTTTTATTTTGACATATCTTGTTCTTAACAGCATAAAGCTCAATATAAAGCAGCCTTTACCGGGCTCCCCAAAGTCTGTGCAGCAGCAATAATGGAGGAAGTACTAAGGAAGGAACTAACAAAGCAGAACAAATAAATAACAATCAAAAAGAGCTATGATGAAAAACCCGAGACTGGGGAAGAGACGAAAAACGGACGTTGAAATTTAGATTTGTGTGCGTCGTCTGTTTTTCGTCTTTTCTCCAGTCTCGGGTTTTTCATCATGGAGTTGTAAGAATTTTCAAAATCTTTCTTTGTCTCCTCAAAACGAAGCCAGGAAAGCTGGAATCCCCGTGACTGTAGCGCGCCTTTGAAATTTAAAAGAAGGAGAAGAAAAAACAACAAGAAAAAGGCACGACCTGATTGCAGGTGCGATTAAGTACCATCGTTGTGCCCAAACACTTCAGCTGTGAGCGTATCCTCCAATTCTGGCAGCAGCGTCATACGGTTCTGAGAATCGAGTAGAGGATCTCTTCAAGCACTATTCCCCGCCACCACCCGATCATTTCCGTAATGGTACATCTGCACTGTAGTATTTCGGGCTCCACTTTACTCATGCCAAACACTAACGTTAAACCTCACTGTGACAGTAACAACTGTCAGCACATTTATCCAAGCACAGCACGAAACCCTGTAAACAGTTTAATGCCGCGCAGTATCATTAGTACCAACTACCGACACAGTAGATAACCGCCGACATCTCATGCGAACATGACGGAAAGTTCTTTTGAGGCTCACGTGTCTCCTAGTGACTTGAAGACACATGAGGCCATGTGGGTCCTCATCAGGCGAAGGTACGTGAGGCCATGAGGGCCCTCATGAGGTGAGGGCACGTGAGGATGAGGATACGTGAGGCCATGTGGGTCCTCATTAGGCGAAAGTACGTGAGGTGCCGTGGGGACATGAGGGCCCTCATGAGATGAGGGCACGTGAGGATGAGGACTCCTGAGGCCATGAGAGCCCTCATGAGGTGAAGATACGTGAGGCCATGAGTGTCGTGAATAGCCTCATGAGGTGAAGGCATGTGAGGATGAGGATGGTGAGGCCTTTCGGGATCCCGATGCCCTGAAGTGAGGTTCGTGAGGGAAAAATTTGAAATGGAATGTGAGGGTGAGGGCGACTGAGGTTAAGTTACTGGTGAGGAAAATTTGGTGAGGGTGAGTGAGGCTGATAAAGTCCGTGCTTCGTGAGGTGAGGATGAGTGAGGCCGCAGGAAAATGCCCACCTATGGTGACGGCTGCATCTACAAGTACAATCAATATAGCAGTCTTAGTATGCCCATATTTCTGACTACAGGTTCTAGGTTCTGGAGCTTTCACTGCGTGGCGGCCACAATACAAAGGTTGCTGCGCGGAGGATGTTATCCAACGTCATTACTGTTGAACTTGGGACACAGTACAGCTGGCTGGCAGGGAAAGAAGGGGAAGCTTCCTTTTAGGGACCTCCGCGTGCCAGGATTAATCCTTCGTAATTTGAAATTCAATTCGTAATTTGAAATTCGGGTTTCACGCCAGTTCCAGCAGCCGGGGCACTCCATTGATGACGTATCGGTCTTCATCATTGAGTCAGGATTTCGGTCAGACAGAACGAGGGAACAACGCGAATCTTTTCTCATATATAAGTTTAATTCTCTCATAAACGAAGACCCCGGCACCCTATCAACGGTTCGTAACATGAACACAAAATAAAAGACCGCGATTCGCTCTTACAATCCAGCAGCCCACTTGGACAAATATTTTATTTTTCAGTTCACCACGGTATGAATATGCGCCATCCAGACATCGCCAAGAACACGCACGAAATCCCTAAAAAAGGTCATTCCCGGAATATCCCCAAGGACATAGAAGGCAACCGCCGACGAACACAAAAGCCAGGCTCCCCGACCGACGATGACCTACTCCAACCCTACAGACACTGAAATCAGAGACCCTGGGACACACCTACTGGAAGTTTCCATACTTTAGTACCGCCGCATCCGCCTCAGGCGCGTCTGACGTCACGAACAGTCCCATCGCTTTAAAATGGACAGACGCTGGTCGTCCCCTTCATTCCTGAAGCAGGCGGAGTTTCCGCCGAAACGTCGATTTTGTAATAGCTAAATTTTATCCCTATTTTGTATAATAATAAATGTTAATTTAACTTATTCCTATTCGTTTCCGTCTTAAGGCTCGTTGATTTGTTCATCTATTCGTATATACATATTCGTGGCCGTCTGATTCTTCCAATTCAATTGCCTTTTATATACATATATATATATATACTTGGTGAATGGGGTTCGGACGACCGCGAATATATGTAGCTGAAATGAAAATTGAAACACAGACTAAGAAGGTACGGGAAGTAAGAAAAAAGGGATAATTTATTTACATTTAAGATACTTGGAATGCTAAAAGGGTTGTCGACGTTTCGACAGTGGCACTGTCTTCGTCACTTGGAATAACATCACCACCCGGGCTTGACCTTCTGGAATATTCCCGAATCTGACTCACTGACAAACGCCTGTGGCGTGCCCGTACCGATTATGACGTCATGTAGCAAACCTATTTAAGAAATGTGTAATCAGCTACGCATCTTTAGTCCTGACGAAGACAGTGCCACTGTCGAAACGTCGACAACCCTTTTAGCATTCCAAGTATCTTAAATGTAAATAAATTATCCATTTTTTCTTACTTCCCGTACCTTCGTAGTCTGTGTTTCAATTTTCATTTCAGCTACATATATTCGCGGTCGTCCGAACCCCATTCACCAAGTATATATATATATATATATATATAATGCAGGAAAAAAAGCCATTAAAGATACAAATAAATGATACTAGACGTGTTTGAAATTCAAACTTACAGATTAACATGGCTTCTATGGCTGCACGCAGAGAAACAGATATTCATGGAACGATGCGGCAGCACCAGAGGACACGTGTTTCGCCGTGTTTACGGCTCGTCGGCCCTGGGTAGCCGCGCATCGTTCCGAATTGGCAAACCAGGGGTCACTCAGCGAGCGATATACACCTGGGAGGGTGACTGAGCACTCCTCAATGCAACAGGGCAAGCCAGTGAATTGTAATGCAGGAAAAAAAGCCATTAAAGATACAAATAAATGATACTAGACGTGTTTGAAATTCAAACTTACAGATTAACATGGCTTCTATGGCTGCACGCAGAGAAACAGATATTCATGGAACGATGCGGCAGCACCAGAGGACACGTGTTTCGCCGTGTTTGCGGCTCGTCGGCCCTGGGTAGCCGCGCATCGTTCCGAATTGGCAAACCAGGGGTCACTCAGCGAGCGATATACACCTGGGAGGGTGACTGAGCACTCCTCAATGCAACAGGGCAAGCCAGTGAATTGTAATGCAGGAAAAAAAGCCATTAAAGATACAAATAAATGATACTAGACGTGTTTGAAATTCAAACTTACAGATTAACATGGCTTCTATGGCTGCACGCAGAGAAACAGATATTCATGGAACGATGCGGCAGCACCAGAGGACACGTGTTTCGCCGTGTTTGCGGCTCGTCGGCCCTGGGTAGCCGCGCATCGTTCCGAATTGGCAAACCAGGGGTCACTCAGCGAGCGATATACACCTGGGAGGGTGACTGAGCACTCCTCAATGCAACAGGGCAAGCCAGTGAATTGTAATGCAGGAAAAAAAGCCATTAAAGATACAAATAAATGATACTAGACGTGTTTGAAATTCAAACTTACAGATTAACATGGCTTCTATGGCTGCACGCAGAGAAACAGATATTCATGGAACGATGCGGCAGCACCAGAGGACACGTGTTTCGCCGTGTTTGCGGCTCGTCGGCCCTGGGTAGCCGCGCATCGTTCCGAATTGGCAAACCAGGGGTCACTCAGCGAGCGATATACACCTGGGAGGGTGACTGAGCACTCCTCAATGCAACAGGGCAAGCCAGTGAATTGTAATGCAGGAAAAAAAGCCATTAAAGATACAAATAAATGATACTAGACGTGTTTGAAATTCAAACTTACAGATTAACATGGCTTCTATGGCTGCACGCAGAGAAACAGATATTCATGGAACGATGCGGCAGCACCAGAGGACACGTGTTTCGCCGTGTTTGCGGCTCGTCGGCCCTGGGTAGCTGCGCATCGTTCCGAATTGGCAAACCATATCGCTCGCTGAGTGACCCCTGGTCATATGTATGAGTATATATATATATATATATATATATAGTTGAAATAAATGGGAGACAGAAGGCGAAAGTAGGGGAAGTAACAAAAAAGGGGTTTATTAAAACTCAAAAATCATAAAAGTTCGGGAGGAGGTCTACGTTACGGCGGAAGCTCCGCCTTCTTCGGGACAAAAGAGCTAAATATATATATATATATATATATATATATATATATATATATAAAGAGGGGAAAAGCCATTAAAGAAATAAGTAAATTAGTTCCATGAGTATATATATATAAATTGCAGAAGATGAAAAATCAAACAGCCGCGACGCGGAATATGAGCGAAAGGAAAGGTTTTTTGATTCGGGTTTTATTGGCGCATCAGCTACAAAGGCCATAATGCGCCAAATACCACTGAAGACTAGTTAGTTAAAAGGTACATGTGTAGGACTAAAATGAGTAACTGTGCATTAGTATTTAAAATCACAGATGCGTTAAAAACCCAGTATCTTTAAAAAACCTATACACGTTCTCAAAAGGAACAAAGCTGTCATCACCCAGCAGAAGCATTGGGTGGAGGGGCAAGAAGGTTCTATAAAAGGGAGCAAAATGATGTTGACGAAGATGTTGGTACGCTGGACACGTGATCAGGATGTGAATGATCGAAAGCTGTTCCCCACAGTGGTTGCATTCCGGTGGGTCTTCTCCTCGTAGAAGATACCCATGCGTCAAGTATGTGTGTCCCAAACGAAGGCGAGAGGATAGCACTTCATATAGTCGACTGGACATACCAGGTGAATTAGAGCCTACATAGGGCTTGATACTGTGTAATTTATTGTTGGTTTGCCGGTCCCAAGATGTCTGCCAGTCGTTATTGATGCATCTTTTTAGACATAGTTTGAGGTCTTCATATGGAATTTCGAAAGGGGTTATGTCACTTGTTAGCGCAGCCGTAGCAGCATGATCAGCTCGCTCATTGCCAGGTATCCCAACATGACTGGGTACCCAGTAGAAGAGTAGCTGATAGGCCCTATTAGCTATAGTGCTTGCCAGGCTCCTTGCACGAGCAACTACCAGGTTTTTAGTGGGGTGTATGTTACAAATAGCCTGCAGAGAACTGAGAGAATCTGTGTATATTACTGATGATCTTATGTGATTTTGTAGGATGTAGTTGAGGGCTAAAATTATTCCATACACTTCAGCAGTAAAAATAGACATGGTGCTCTTTAGACGGTGTGAACGTGTAACTATTCCAGTAACCATAGCACATGAAACCCTGGTATTTGTTTTTGATCCATCAGTGTAGAATTCAATATGGCTGCCAAAGGTTTCCTTTAGGTGCTCAAATTCCTGTTTCAATACAATGCTTGGCGTATCACGTTTGTCGAATCTGGTCAGTGATTTATCACATTTTGGATAAGGTTGCCATGGTGAGATTTTTTTGCTGCACTCAAGGATCATTGAGTTATATTCTGAAAAGCCATAGTGCTCAATTTCCTGCGACATGCGCATACTAAATGGCAATACCGCTGAAGGTCTGTTCAAAAAGAGCTGTTTATATTGTGTGTCTTTTATAGCAGGGATCGCCGGGTTTTCTGGGTAGCCTCTAATCCTTAATGCATACGACGTACTCAGGTAGAACCGCCGTCTTTCGAGAGACCACTCATTGGCTTCTACATAAAGGCTCTCGACTGGCGAGGTCCGGAACGCTCCAAGGACCAGGCGCAGTCCGAGGTGATGTACAGGGTCCAACATTTTCAGAGTAGAAGGTCGTGCTGACCCATACACCACACAACCGTAATCAAGTTTTGAAAGGACAGTGGAGACATAGATCCGGTGTAATGTATCGCGATCTGCGCCCCATGATCGGTGTGAGAGTACCTTTAAAAGGTTCAAAGACTTAATGCATTTTTTCTTGACAGTTTTCAGGTGGGCTGAGAAAGATAGTTTTTCGTCGAAAATGAGACCGAGGAATTTGTGTTCAGGTTTCACGCTTATACTTTGGTTGCACATAGAAAGGGTGGGCTCTGGGAACATTCCCCGAACCTTCGAGAAACGAACACAAACTGTCTTGTCGGGAGAGAATTTGAAGCCATTTTCCTGAGACCATCTAACCAGCTTATTCATTGTTAGCTGTAGCTGACGTTCGCACACCGATAGGTTAGAGGAGCAATAAGAAATCTGAATATCGTCGACGTACAATGAATACTTGATTGATGTAGGGATAACACTTGCTATCGAGTTCATTTTTACGATGAAAAGGGTCACGCTAAGTACGGACCCCTGCGGGACACCATTTTCCTGGATGAATGGACGAGATAGTGTTGTCCCAACTTGTACCCTGAAAGATCTCCCCTGTAGGAAATTGGTAATACATTGGAACATTCTGCCACGTATACCAAGTGCATGCAAGTCTCGAAGGATACCATATCGCCATGCTGTATCGTATGCCTTCTCTAGATCGAAGAAAACAGACATACAGTGCTGTTTCCTGAAGAAGGCTTCTCTAATGGTAGTCTCCAAACGCAAAAGTTGGTCGACTGCTGAGCACGCAGCTCTAAAGCCACACTGATATTGATCTAAACAATTATTTTCTTCCAGAAAATACATAAGACGGTTGTTGACCATGCGCTCAAAGGTCTTCCCCAGACAACTTGTCAGCGCTATGGGTCGGTAACTGCACGGATGCGAGGGATCTTTTCCTGGCTTCAGCAGTGGAACTATGATTGCCTCCTTCCAGCCAGAAGGGAGAATACCTTCTAGCCAGACAAAATTAAAGAAATCCAGGAGATAATTAAATGAAGTTAAAGACAGATGTTTAAGCATGGAGTACACTATGCGATCAGGTCCAGGTGCTGAGCTTTTAGGGGATGACAGAGCCCTTTGTGGCTCCGCCATTGAAAAAGGTGAGTTGTAACCACACCTCTCATCTAACCTACTATCAAGTGTTTGCCTTTCAGCAGATGATTTAATCTTTAAGAAATCTCTGCTGTAATGGGATGAACTTGACACTCGTTGGAAATGTTCCCCGAGGGCATTGGCCTGCTCCTCCATACTTTGACACACGGTACCATTTATTTGTAACAGTGGTACACAGAAACTTGTATAGTCGCCCTTTATTTTCTTTAGTCTGTCCCATATTATTTTTGATGGAGTTGTAGCATTTAAAGATGATACGAAATTTCTCCAAGATTCTTTCTTTGCTTGCTTTCGCGTCCAACGTGCTTTCGCTCTAGCTCTCCTGAAAGCAATTAGGTTTGTTATAGTGGGGTGTCTTCGAAAGACACCCCACGCTCGGTTTTGTTCTTTGCGTGTGCTTTCACAATTGCTCGTCCACCAAGGCTTGGAGCGCTTGGGGAGTCGGCCGGATGTTTGCGGAATGGACTGTTGAGCGGCATTTATAATGGTATGAGTGATCAACTTATTTGCCTCCTCAACATTCAAACCCTCAAAAGCAGAAGATGGGAAATTGGGTTGTCTTTCAAATATGTCCCAATTTGCCTCTTGTAATTTCCACCGTGGTGGACGCGTTCTTATGTTGTTAGTGTGACCGTGAAATTTAATAATGAGCGGAAAATGGTCGCTACCTCGGGGATTCTGTTCCACTGTCCAGTCAAGAAGCTGAAAAATGGATGGGCTGCATAGTGAGATGTCTATGCAAGAAAAATTTTGTGTCGAAGAGTTCACATAGGTAGGTAGCCCAGTATTCAGAAGACAGAGTGACCCCGAAAGGAGGACCCTCTCCAACATTTTCCCCCGTGCATCTAGTTTTGCACTTCCCCACAAAGGATTGTGGGCATTCAGGTCGCCTAAAATCACAAACGGCTGGGGGAGTTGATTGCATAGATTTTCGAAATCTCTTTGCTCTATTACCACTGATGGGGGCAGGTAGAGTGAACATACTGTCAAAGTCCTGTCGAGGCACACTTCGACTGCTACTGCCTCCAAGCCTGTAACGAGTGGAAGGTGTTTTACGGGTATGCACTGCGGAAGGACTACAGCCACACCACCAGATGCACGTGCGCTGTCTGTGCGGTCCTTCCTGAAAACATTATGGCGACGGAAAGGGTTTAAGTTTTCTTTGTGTAGGTATGTTTCTTGCAGGCAGAAGCAGACAGCTCGGTACTTTTCAAACAGATCGTGTACATCATCAATGTTACTGTAGAGGCCTCGACAATTCCACTGAAGGAATACCTGTCCCCTAATTAGGATGGAAATAAGGAAGAGCAAAGGGAGTCTGCACATTGGGCGTTAAGGGGGTGTGACCCTTGGCGGGGGAAGCCTCTGTTTCTCCCTTGACTTGCCTCTACCTCGACCTCCATGTTTTTATCTTTGCTCCTTCCCTTGCGAAGGAGCTCTCTGGTCCAGTGTACATGGAAGACTTGACGATGATTTCTGCGACATGCAGTCATCATCGTCAAGCTCCATTGATTGTGTGGCAGTCTGCGATGAGCTCCCAGTGAGCCCATCCCAAACTGAAAGCCCGCCATCAACCTCCGTGGAGATTGTGGAGGAAGCCTGCGGAGGCGAACTCTCCGCAGACTTTTCTTGTGTTTGGGGAGTGTGGAGTGGAGGCCCACAGGTTTGGGTCCCCACGGGTACTCTGAGCGATGCCACTCCCCGGCGCACCGCTTCAGAGAAAGATCCTCTTTTCTGAAACTCCATTTGTGTCTTCGCTGCTTTGTATGTCAGCTGCTGTACAGTTTTAATTCTCAAGATTTCTTTCTCGTCGCTAAAGCGTGGGCAACTTCTTGAATAGGATGGATGATTGCCTTCACAGTTGACACAACGTAAAGTGTTTTTACACGACTCTGGAGTATGGTCATTGCCATCCCCCGCACACTTGGGGCAGATCAGATGCCCACGGCATACTTGGGAATGGTGGCCAAATCTCTGGCATTTGAAACATCGACGCGGGTTAGGTATATAGGGTCGGACATGGCACACTCTAAATCTTTTCACACCTTTAAAGGTGTAATAGCGTGCATGGCGCACGCCTTTTTAGGTGTAATTTCGGTAACATCATAATGGAGCACGGTTTCGCACAAATTTTCTTTACTCGAGTGTTGTCTGTCCTCCAAAAATTCAGTCTTGCAACATCTCAACATTGTTCAACAGTATTGTAGACACTTGCGCGTGCTCGACTATCGATAGCGATGCATATATGCATTAGCTCGTAGCTACGATATCCAAGACATAATGAAAGCGAGATTTGCACTGGCACTTGATCTTTAGTAATGCTTTCCGAATTTTGTAAAATATAATCCTGGAGATGCAATGTTACGCAACCAGATTGAATGTGCATAGCGCACACCTTTAAAGGTGTGAAAAAGTTTACAGTGCAGTTTACACACCCAGCCTTTATTTCTGTAGGAAGCGTGTGCAACTGAAAGGATAAGATGATGTGCCTGGTTGGTATTTCTTTGTTGTCCCTGCGGATGGATATCCGTTTGGCACTGATCACCCCTTGGTCTTTTAAGCCGTCCTCGATCTCTGTCTCGGAGCACTGCAGTAACTCCTCGCTAGAGATAACACCTCTGACTGTGTTGAGGGTGCGGTGTGCAGTTACTGAAACTGGAATACTACCAATCTGTTTTACTGACAATAGTGCTGAGCTCTGCTGCCTGCTCTGGACCTCAATGTGGATGTCACCAGTTCTCAATTTCTTTGCACTGTACACTTTACCAACTACTTGTTCTAGAGTTTTAGCGACGAGAAAGGGAGAGATAGTAGCTAGTGGTTTTGTCTCATCTTCAGCATGAATGATCAGTATCTTCGGGAAATACGGTTCTGGAGAGGAATTAAAAAACTGCAATGTTTGCACATCGGTGCGGTGCCTTTTGTGGCGCCGATCATGTTTTTTAGGGTTTGAGTTATCCATAAAAGAGGGAAGTTATTCGGTGCAGAAGTGTGTCACCCACCATGGAGCCCAACGAGGGAACGTGTCCCACACGTTAACACTGCCTCTGCACTATACCCGAGTGCAGTTTTCTAAAGGAAGTAGTACTGCCCAAGGTTGACCCTTGCCGCCAAAGAAGGTGAAAGGGGAAAAGGAGAGAAAGAAGGAGACCAAGGAAGAGAAAGTAATGAAATGGGAGATGACGACTAGCTGAATAATCCTGGCCGGGTCTTCCAGGACCACCCGACTATGGGAAGCAGGGGCCAAAGCGGTGTGTTGCTTTCCCGGAGTGGCCCCGAAGGGTCCTAACCAACCTCCGGGTCCGCTCAACCACCAGGATCCCCCTTTCCCCAGACACGGGAAAGCCACGCACAGCTATACGTGGGGGTCTCCCTCCTGCGGCGACCCAACCGTGAGTGCAGGAGGGGGCTACTGCGGCTGCTGCCGGGCGATGGGGGCGCCAATTTCCCGACGCCGGGCGAAAGGAAAGGGGACACAGCGATGGCTTTGAGGTGTTAATGGAATACAAACAAAGGTTTATTTTACATAATTAAAACATTATTTAGGAAATGGGGAAGTGTCGACGTTTCGGAGGGAAGCTCCTCCTTCGGGACAGAAGAGGCAACAAGACTGTCCAAGGCCTTTATGGATTCAGCTTGCTGACGTAATCTTGTGTACTCGCGCCACCTGGCGTTCGTCGATGAGTCGCGTTCTGGAAGGTTCGTTTGTCGCTGTCCGGTGTGGTGTCACTGCCCTGACGTTCCGGGATCTTCTGAAGTCAAAGCTGGGGTCATCGTCTTTCTTCCAAAGGCATCGTTCGTGGTGAAATCATTATCTGGGAGTCCGGGGTTTAGGTCATCGTGTCTGAAAGCCTAAGGTGGCCTCCTCGGGAAGTCGTCGTTTGGGGCGTTGTTGTTCTCGTGACCCTGTTGCTTCATCAATAGTCCATGTAAGGAGAAGTCATCTATCGGGTTTTTCCGTAGGATTGTCCGTAGTGCGGGGATGTCCTCCAGCCATATCTGAAAGAGAAAAAGAACAGGGCGAGACGGAGGATAGCTAATTGTTGAAGTTTCTAACTGTTGACAGTACACCGGAATCTTCATTGATTGCGGATTTAAACTTATAAATCAAATATGACTCGCGTTGTTCCCTGCATCTGTCAGAATTGAAATTTGATTCAAGAATAAAAAGGGAGACGTCATTTATTGAGTGTCCGGGCTGTTTGAAATGGCGGGAAACAGGAAGCTTCGGCTTCTTGCTAACGTCTGATCTGTGGTTATAAAACCTGATTCTGAAGGATGTTTTACTTTGTCCCACATTCTGACATTCACATGCTTTACACTGAATGACGTAGATGATGTTAGAGGAATTACAGTCAAAATCTCCGTTGATTTTGATGGAAAATTTCGAATTTGTACTTTTGACAATCTGGGTACTTTGCATTAGCTTGCAGATTTGACATCTGCTGCCGCCACAAGGGCGACAGCCGGTCAGAGAAGCATCCGGTTTGTTAACTTTTGACCTAACCAGGCAATCCTGTAGGTTCCGAGCGCGCTTGTACATAACGCGTGGCGGTTCGGGAAATATCTGCCCCATCCGCTCCGACTGGAGAAGGATACTGTAGTGGCTGCGGAGTATACCGTTAATATTTGGAGCATTCCCGCCGAAAGTTACAACCACGCCGTCGTTGTCCGATGGTCTAGTTCGTTTTTCGAATAAGGTTCGGCGATCGATATTGTGGGTTTTGTCTAGGGCATTCTCAACTAGGCTTGTAGGAAATTTGCGGTTGACAAACGCGCGTTTCAGTTGATCAAGATTTCTGTCTAGGTTTTCGTTGTTGGAACAGATACGTCTATACCGTAGCGCCTGGCTGTAAGGTATAGCGAGTTTAGTGTGGCGCGGGTGGCAGCTGTTAAAAGAAAGATACTGTTGGGAGTCAGTAGGTTTGCGGTAGAGGTCAGTTGAGATGACCCCGTCGGTTAATGTAACTTGAACGTCGAGGAAGTTAACTGTTACAGTGGAATATGAATGAGTAAATTTGATGGAAGGGTGAACTTGGTTGATGTCGTTAATAAATTCATTTAGGTCACCCTCTGAATGCGGTCATATCATGAAAATGTCATCAAGGAAGCGCTTGTAGAAGGTTGGCTTTTTCTCACGTTTGGACAAAAAACCTTCTTCTAGGGACCCCATAAAAATGTTGGCATAACTTGGCGCCATCTTAGTGCCCATGGCCGTTCCGTTAACTTGTAAGTAGTGCTTGCCATCGAATTCAAAGTTATTGTTTTTGAGAATTAGGTTGAGAAAAGTGGAAAGAACAATGTGGTCAAATGCATGACCTGAGTAATTTTGGAATGCCTCCTCTGCTGCGAGGACGCCGTCGTCGTGCGGGATGTTTGTGTAGAGGGAGGACACGTCTAGCGTAACTAATATGCCCGAAGGGGAAGGTTCACACTCCGTTAGTAATTCGAGAAAATGGTTTGTGTCCTTAATGTAAGAAGGCATTTGCGGAGGTATATCCTTCAGTAGGTAGTCAACAAAGCTAGATAGTTTCTCGGTAGCAGTCCCATTGCAAGACACTATTGGGCGGCCTGGGTTTCCGGGTTTGTGAATTTTCGGAAGCATGTAGAACCTGCCTGGTCTGGTATCTTTAGGAAGCAAGTAATCGTATACGGTGCCGCCTATGATTTTCTTAGCTTTAAGATCTTTTAGGTGCTTAACAATATCGGCGGTAATTTGCGCAGTAGGATCAGCCTCGAGGGCTTTGTAAAATGCTGTGCAAGCTAGCTGGCGTAGGCCTTCCTCTATATAGTCTTTCTTGTCCATTGCTACAATTGCACCGCCTTTATCCGCACGCTTAATTACTAAGTCGCTTCGGTTCTGGAGGTTAGAAAGACTGCGTTGTTCAGCCGGTGTTAAATTCGCCTTTGTCCTACGGCTAGGTGGGTTGTTGTGCGCACTGATAATGTCGTTTTGAACTGCTCGTATGTACAGCTCGAAGCAGAGTTAACTGGAACGCCGCTTCGACCAGCGGAGCAAGGGGGGAGCCACCCTGGCGGCGTCTAGTAGAAATAAAGGGCGAGGAGGTTTTGACATTTCCATTCGAGCCGGAGGGGTGTTCGCTGTGGCGTGCCGAAGAGTGCGCAATCAGGCTGGCGTTATCAACGCTGCGCTCGTTTGTTTTGGGCGACCCTGTCTGAGGGACTGCGAAGAGTCGATGATATTCAGATGGCGAGCGCCAGGTTAACACGTCCGAACCAGTCGTGTCTCATCTCTCCTAAACTTCCAAAATTAAAATGAAGGTGAAGTGATCCAGATGAGGAAAATTTTCAGAAAAAGGATTGTGGCACAAAAAAAAAAAAAAAAAAATGCGATTTACGAAAGGTGGGAGAGGCAAATTTGGGGAACGTGCAGTCGTTTGGACGAACCTCTGCTGACGGAAATTGAAGTGAGGACAAATGTCATGGTGAATTTGTCTGTCTCCGATCATCATTCACTACACCAATAGAAAACCTTCACGGTGACTCCCTGCACTGTGTGCCAGCATGCACACAAATATTTGTGTGTACTAATTGGCTGTTCTTCCGAGAAACGCGAGATGCTACACCATGAAAGCGTTGTGTTATTATTTAAAAACTCATTACGATGGTTTCGCGATTACCATCGTTAATTATTTCAAGCCTCTTCGCATCCTCTATTCTGAGCACAGTAAACTTTCCGAAAGAGAGAAGTTGTTATTAATTTCATTTGATCACACAATGAGCGTTTCGGATGACGCGTGCCCATGCGCCAACCTGTTTCCAGGCGCGTGCCATGACATCGATTCTCCGCATTATCTCAGACACAATCGCCCGCCCAAAACACAAACAGGCGCAGCGTTGATAACGCCGGCTTGATTGGGCACTGTCTGGCACACCACAGCGAACACCCCTCCGACTGGAATGGAAATGTCGAAACGCCCTCTCCCTTTATTTCTGCTAAAGGCCGCCAGGGTGGCTCCCCTCTTGCTCCGCTGGTCGAAGCGGCGTTCCAGTTAACTCTGCTTCGAGCTGTACATATCTAGAGCTTTATCGCGGTTGGCTTCCGGAATAAAGTTTATCGCGACCTATGTCGATAACAAGCGCGTCGGTCACGAGTACGCCCATCAGGAAGAGGGCGCTGATTGTGTGCTTGGATATGATATAAGCGGGAGGGAAGTTGAGGCTGGGGTTACTCTGGGAGTATCGACCGTATCCGTTGTCAAAGGTATGGAATAAAACCTTGTTTGTTGTTCACACTTTTCGCTTGCTGTGTCTTCCTCGGCGACGGAGCGGATTGACTGACGCCCCGAGGTTGTGGAAACACGGGTTTTCCACAACTGGCGCCCAACGTTTGGGGTCACAGTTCGTCCGTTCGACAGCGGGGAGGACGTAGCACGCGTTGTTCATTTTTCGTTTGGTACGTTTTTTCTTTTTCTTTTCTTTCATTCAGGACCCGCCGGTTTGTTCGTGTTCTTTTTCCGGGGTGTCATTTTTTTTTCTTTTTTGAGCTAGCGTTTTGTTTGTTCCAGTGTGTTTGAGTGTGTTTTGAGTGCTTCAGAGCTCCCACTCGGTGCCCGAGCCCCGGAGCCGATGCACCATTCGCCGCCAGGCAGATACAGCCTCCGGAACAAAGGCCCTGTTCATCAGCGGTCTCGTTCAGAGGAGAGACTGGTATCGGACACCTCGGCGCCATCGGACCCGAAAGGACCAGCCGGGGGCAAAGGAGCACATGCAGTGCCTCCGTCCCAAGGTACGTCAATTACGGTACCTGCAGTGCCTGCAGTGCCGCAGTTTGACTCCGCTATAACGACAGAACTCTTGTCACGCATGACGGAGTTATGTTCGTTGGTGGCACGACGCCTTGATGCCGGGTCGGTTACGCCGCCGCAGGCACAAGCGCCCCTGCGACTGAATTTACCAATCCCTACCTTCTCAGGGTATACCGATAAAAAGTCTGTCGCAGACTTCTTGGATGACCTTACAGCCTATCAGACTGGTATGGGAATCTCAGATGAGGTCCTGATACAACGCATCCTGCAGGTTGCTTTGATCGGAGACGCCGCTCGCTGGCTTCGGCTGCAGTCGAGGTTTACGTCCGTTCAGGACTTCCAGAAGCGGTTTAAGAGCGAATTTCTTCCCCCGGATTACGAGTATCGTATCCTGGAGGAGCTGCATAAGCGTACTCAGCATCCAGATGAGACCTTAGCAGAATTCGTTCGGGCCTTGCAAGACCTGTATAGCAGATCTGAACCTACTGCTACAGAGGAGCAGCGTGTGACGCGGGCTATCCGTCAGTGTCATCCTCGCTACCGGCCCTATCTTCGATCCCATCGCTTTAATAGCCTTGAGGCGCTGGCGCAAGAGGCTCGCTCAATTGAAGGAGACCTCTTAGCGGAACTCGAGTATCGGCCCCCGCCGCCGCCTGAATTTGCGTTAGAACCGCGCTGTGCGTGGTCAGCGGGAGCAGCCTCGGTTGAGCGCCCACCTGCAGTGGGACTGGATGACCAGAACGGCAATTATTATGCGGAGCCATCACGCCGAGCACCCGATCCCATCCGTTATGAACAGAGGGCGATCCCCGCTGGAACGAGCCTTGGCAGACCCGTCCTGTCCCATAATCATGGGCAACCCGGCTATTTAGCTGGCGAAACCCCAAGAAGGCCGCAAGAGCAACGGCATGCTCCGCGGCAGCAACGCAGAATGCCAGCCGACTGTTGGACGTGCGGCAGCCCGGACCACTTTCGTCGGGACTGTCCGCAGCAAAGACCAAACCCCCGTAATGTGCCAACGGGAAACGGTCGCAGCCGACGCCGGTAAACAATCGCTCAGCGACGTCGGCTATCGGCCGAAAGAGCGAACGAACGGTTACAATCCGTGACCCTGATAATTCAGAAGCTGGCTTTGCAAGCAGCAAGATAAAAGGAGACGCTTTAGCTCCTTTTGCTTTTTCTGTCCGAGATAACATCGAGGACAAGGAACCAACCCAAGCAGCAAAATGTACTGAAAGTCGAGTGCAATAGGGGTGGACGGGTAGGTGGAAGGCCTTGAACAGACTGATGAAACTAAAGAACATTGATAAGACACATACCGTCCACCCCTATTGCACTCGACTTTCAGTACATTGTGCTGCTTGGGAAACATCGCTGTTCGAATTTTGGGGAGAGGTTACATCGCCCTTATCGACACGGGAGCTACAGTCTCCCTTATCGGCGATTGTGTTTACGAGCACTGCGCATCACGGAATGTGGAATTGCAATCCACAGATGTCACTCTACGTCTTGCTTCCAATGACGTGATTCCAGCACAAACTGCAGTTGTGCTCTGGCTTCGCTTTGATGGGAGACGACGAAAGCAGCGCTTCGTCCACCTTCCTGGCCTTGCAGTGCCCGTTATCCTCGGCAGGAACTTCATCGTCCGGCAGAAATTTGTGCTGGACCTGCCCAATGGAGGATACGTCTACCACGGATCGTCAGGATTTTTTCTTTTCGCCGTGCCACAGGACAGCAGTTCAGCTAAGCAAGCTGCAGCAACGTCCGTCGAACCGTCCCCGCTCCCGACTGTCTTGGGGTCATTTCATGGTCCCGAGGAGGAGCGCCGTCAGCTTGAACAAGTACTGCGGCAGTTTGACGGTGTCTTCACGGAAAAACCCGGTAAGTCGTCTGTGTTACAGCATAGCATAGACACGGGTAACGCTAGGCCCTGGCGTTGTAATCCGAGACCATTGAGTGTGCATAAGCGTGCTTTGTTAGACGCTGGTCTTGATGAAATGCTCCAAACCGGTGCAGTTCAAAGGTCCCAGAGCCCTTGGGCGTTTCCTGTCGTCCTGGCTCCGAAACGTGATGGTACGGCTAGGTTATGCGTCGACTACCGTCGACTTAACGCAGTAACTGTAAGGGACTCTTACCCCTTTCCGTCCATCGAGTCTATTATGTATTCCCCGGGCAACGCTACAGTGTTTTCAACGCTTGATTGTAGTAGAGGGTTTTTGCAAATCCAAGTTGCCCCGGAGGATGTCCCGAAAACAGCCTTTACCTGTCATAGCGGTTTGTTTGAGTTTGTACGGGTGCCTTTCGGTCTGTCTAACTCTCCCGCCAGTTTCCAACGGCTAATGGATACCATATTGGGAGATGCGAAGTATAACTTCGCGATGGCGTACATGGATGATGTCGTAGTGTTTTCCAGAAACTTTCAGGAACACTTGGAACACCTGTCAATCGTCCTTGCAAGGATGAAGCAGGCGGGGCTAACCATCAACCCCCGCAAGGTGCAGCTGGCATCGCCTAGGATCAGCCTTCTCGGCTTCATGGTGGACGGAGGAACCATCAGTCCTAGCGATGACAAGCTAAAGGCGATCATGGAGTATCCGGTTCCCGGTAACGTAAAAGCCTTGCAGCGTTTCTTGGGTATGGTTGGTTTCTACAGACAATTTATTCCTAATTGCGCTGAGTTCGCGCAGCCGCTTAACCGGTTGTTGCGCAACGATACACCCTGGCAGTGGGGAGAGGAGCACGAACGATCATTTCGAGCTCTTTCTCACGCAATCGCTAATACGGCCAGGCTATATTTGCCTGACCTGAACAAACCGTTTGTAGTGCAAACAGATGCTAGCGATTATGGGGTTGGCGCAGTTCTCTTGCAGGAACATGACGCTATTCTCTGTCCAGTGGCTTTTGCAAGTCGCACGCTGAATCCGGCAGAACGGAATTACTCCGTCACGGAAAAGGAATGCTTGGCGATCATCTTCGGTCTCAGGAAGTTTGATCTGTCCATGGACGGCACCACTTTCACCGTCCAGACTGACCACCAGGCACTTTCTTGGCTGCAGCGGCTCCGCAACCCATCTGGACGTCTTGCCAAGTGGGCCCTGACGCTACAAGGCTACTCCTTCAACGTGGAGTACAGGCGGGGCTCGACGAACGTGGTAGCAGACGCGCTTTCCCGTGCGCCTCTACCGGAGGGGGGAGAGGAAGGCACCGAGGCGCCTTCCCAGCTCCTGGCAGCAGCACAAGTGGCACGAGACGTATCTTCGTCTTGGGGCACGGTCGTGAGCAGAGAGCAGCTCCTAGACTCTCAGAGAGCGGACGGCCTTTGTCAGCGGGTGTCTCAATGGTTAGCAGGACTCGGCAGGCACCGGAACGGCTGACGGACGGCACGACTCCTATCTGCTGGGCGAGGATGGCATCCTGTTCAGATACATACCCCAGGCGGATGACGATGACGGCTCATCCCCATTCAGAGTCGTGGTGCCACGGAAGTTGCGTAAGTCTTTCATACGTTACTTTCATGATTCAGCCTTGGCAGGTCACAGCAGTGGCAGGAAAACTTATGAAAAGTTATGTCGTGTTGCGACATGGCCAGGAATGAGGCAGGATGTAACAAAGTATGTTCGTACTTGTCCCGTATGCCAGAGAGCAAAACCTCGTGGTGGTTTACCCCCTGGGCGCTTACAGCCTATTCAGAGTAATAGGCCCTGGCAGATAGTTGCTTGTGATGTGATGGGACCGTTTCCACGTAGTCCTAGAGGTAACCAGTATTTGTTTGTGGTTACTGATCATTTCACGAAATGGGTTGAGCTGTTTCCTCTCAGGACGCTGACTTCCCAGGGAGTGTGGGAAAGACTACTCGACACCTTTTGCCGGTTCGGGTTTCCTGCTCAGCTCACCACAGATAACGCTACCTACTTTACAAGTAAGGTGTTCTCAGATTCTTGCGCTGCCTTAGGCATTCAGCACAAGAAGACTTCCCCCTATCACCCTCAGGGTAACATTACCGAACGTGTTAATCGGAACCTGAAAATGATGTTGGTTGCTTTTACTAGTCAGCACCACCGTGATTGGGATCTTCGCCTGGCTGAACTGGCGTTCGCTACACGGACAACAGTAAACAGATCTACAGGCTTAACCCCGGCGTTCCTGAACTTGGGACGAGAGGCCCCTTTTCCAGTGGAGAATGCTCTGGGCCTCCGGGATGGTGCTACCCGGCCTCCTTATTCAAGGTTCGCTGAGGAACTCCGGAGTCGACTGGACGATGCAGCTCGGACGGCTCGGGAGAATCTGGACGTCGCACGGTTGGACCAGGCTCGCCAGTACAACCGAGGGCGACGGAACCTCACCTACAGCGTCGGTGACCTCGTCCTTTGACGGACTCACCCGCTAAGTGATGCCGCATGCAGCTTTGCAGCTTCACTCGCAGATAGGTGGGATGGCCCCTTCGAGGTAAGTGCTTGCTCCTCCAGCCTCACTTACAGGCTTCGTCGCTGTGACACGGGCGAAGAAACTGGGCCAGTACACATCTCGGACCTGAAGACTTACCACCTCCGAGACCCCGAGAGTGAAGAAGCAGACAGTCAGCTTCCTCCTCAAGACCTGGATCAGGATCCCGTTCCCGGACCTTCCAGTCGCTACAGTTTGCGTCCCCGCAGGCGGCGCACGTAGCTGCCACTATCTCCATCGCTAGAACCTAGTGCTTGTGATTTAGGGTTTTGTTCGTGTGGCTACTATTTTTAGCTTCTCACGACATATGCACGAGGGCCTTGCCAGACCCTCGCCGTTAGGTGTTTCCACCTGACGGTGTCTCTGTTTTTCAATTTTTTCAGTGATGGCTCCGAAACAAGGCGCACAGAAGGTTGCGGCCGGCCCAGCTCGTCAGCACCAGGCGGCCCCGACAGGACGTCGTAACCGACGAGACCTAAGACCGTCCATACCGCCGAGGTCTTCGTCAGTTGCCACCTGGACGGTGGTGGCGTACAACCGTCCCGTCTCTTGGGCGTCCAGGGCCCGCTGGTCCTCCCAGCCCAGGCCACTCCGCGGAAGCAACCCGAGCCAGGTCCCTCCTCCTTTTCGAGGACTCACGCTACAAGACAGGCACCCCGCCGATCCCCCGATTGCCCTCACTGAGGATGAGAAACGTCTACTCTGCCCCGTCTGCGGGGTGCCTGAACTTCATCGTGCTGCCCACCGCCGTGGTCCCCTACATCGAGCCAAGATCGACGCACTGAGAGAAGGCAGGAGGACTGTCTCAGACGTAGCAGCGGCAGTGGCTGTCCTCCAGCGGCACCGCCTGGACCTGCTCCAGAGACAGGAAGGAGTCCCGGCGATCCCCGACGACGTTGGACTGGACATGCCCGATGTGTGAGGGCTGTATTTACTTAGACTTTGGAGGGGGGGAGTATCGCGACCTATGTCGATAACAAGCGCGTCGGTCACGAGTACGCTCATCAGGAAGAGGGCGCTGATTGTATGCTTGGATATGATATAAGCGGGAGGGAAGTTGAGGCTGGGGTTACTCTGGGAGTATCGACCGTATCCGTTGTCAAAGGTATGGAATAAAACCTTGTTTGTTGTTCACACTTTTCGCTTGCTGTGTCTTCCTCGGCGACGGAGCGGACGGACTGACGCCCCGAGGTTGTGGAAACACGGGTTTTCCACAAGTTAGAGGGTTGCTTAAATGGTTGGACGTCTCCTTGAGGTTTGTCGTGAAAATATTCTTTGAGGCGCATACGTCGTGCGAAGTTGTCCGTCTAAATGGAGCTGGTATTCATTTGGCTTTCCGTAATTGGGACAGAACGAGAGGCCCCGGCTAAGTAGTGAAATATCAGAATCAGTAAGGGAGTGAGAGGACAAGTTTAAGACACTGGAGGACTGCGCGGGTTCGGCTTCAGTAGAAGAGGACGGTATCGTGGAAGCGCGTTCTAGATTAGAGACAACTTGGGGGGTAGGCGCGTCATTAGTTGATTGAATACCGTTTGCAGGTTCCGAGATCTATTCTGTCGTTCCGCAACTTGGCACAATGTCGGGGTTAACGTTGTCCCTGAGTAGCTTTCTACGTTTGGTCCTGAGGAGTGTTTCTGCCCTATCTTTTGCGAACTTATCCAAATCCGACTGGTGGGCTTCGGTTAGGGAGGTTCTATTAGGATGTCTTCAACCTCTCCAGAGATCTGGCGTAGGGAGTCCTCACAAAGATCAATTAAAACGTCCACTAAAGCGCAGGAAGCGTTGTTTAAGATTCCCTCCCACTTATCTTGATGTGCTGATTTAAGGTGGAACGTTGGCCTGACTTTTATAGCAAGCCCTCTGGGGATTTTGTTCTGTTCTTTGTACGATTTTAACGCGGTATGATGGGAGTAATATCGAGCGGATTTGTCGGCTAATTTTCGAAGTTTCAAGAAACCTTGCATGCTAGTTGAAAGCCGGCCTCACTCCCTTACTGATTCTGATATTTCACTACTTAGCCGGGGTCTCTCGTTCTGTCCCAATTACGGAAAGTCAAATGAATACCAGCTCCATTTAGACTTGGGGCCTCATCAGCAGCATTCTTGGGCCTCATCAGCAGTACGCAGGCAGGCAACGTTTGAGCGGATGGCGTCATTAGGTCGCGTGGCACGTGATGCCTCCCGTCAGGGTGTCCTAAGACACCTCTGAAAGCCCAGTGCAAAGCCAGTCAAGTGTATAAGGGGGGAAAAAGTGTAAAGTGCAAAAGTGCAATTCGCCTGCCGCGTCATTATGGATACTTTGTTGTTGTCTGGAGACTGACCATGCTGCAGCAGTACACACTGAGGGCGAGCGCGCCTGCGTTATGCAGGGCAGTGTAGATATCACAAGCACAGAGAGAGAAAGAGAGTGAGTGTGTGATGATATGCTTGCAATTACAATGGCGTTACGACAGCATTATGTCGCACTGCAACATTCTGTCGACACAACCTAGATACAGACAGCCTGCTTACTCGTCGACGTTACGTAACAATCGGGATCGTGTTTGCAACGGCCGTAGCTAATCAGTCACAAACGTGCTTTCAGCGGTCGTAGCCATATAGACGAACCACCGTCGTCTGCGATTAGTGATTGAACGTCTCCGCGTACTAAATGAGAGAACGCAAAACGGTCCCATATCTTTCTCAAAACTGATTATCTGGAAGGCAGGTTGCACTTTTTGTCTACAGGTTCAAGTATACAGGTTCTAAGTTAGGTGCTATCACTTGCGTGTTCTTG